>NC_059125.1:136509861-136878611 GCF_020740685.1 Jaculus jaculus | reverse complement strand
TCCCAACACAAATTAGGCAATTCCTGTACATAAATCCAATTTGTCATTAGCAGAACTGTGCAGTACAATACTGCCTAGATTTGTTTAAAAGCAGACTTGTAAGTTTTACAGAATGATCTTTATTAAGGACAATAACATTTTTTATTATTACTTAATGTTACCATAACTTTAGTTAATTTGTAAATTATGAACAGAACTTGTGAAAATGTTTGTAATATTATGCCACTGCAAGAATTTTGTTGTCACAAATGGAGACTTAGTAGCTATAAAGAATATTACAGATGTGCCTTTTCTGAATGACTTCCTACTTATCATCACTCATTTATACATGTGTGTTTCTTTTGTTTGGTGTAGCGTATGTATGAGGTATACTAGTGGCATATATGGGTGAAAATGCATGTCCCTCATGTGCACATTATGTGGAGACTGGAGGAGATTGTCAGATATTCTCCATTACTCATCTCTGTTTTATTTAGATAGAGTCTCACTGAATCCCAAGTTGCCATGTTTGATTTTGCGCCCCACCAATTTTCTGTCTCCTATAATTCTGTCTCTGTAACTGGGGTTATAAATATTCCTGTCCATGCCAAGCTGTTTAAATGAGTGTTGCATTATCAAACTCAGAGCCAATGCATGCTTTCCATTATACATGATCTATGTCTCTAGCTTTCAAGCCTAAAACCCAGCTATATTCTCTACTGATTGTATACTGTCTTGACAAGGAATTAGGTCAATTACAAAAATCTTTCAAGTAGTATAAATTATTTGATTGTACTTGCCTATTATCTTTTCACATAAATTTTCAAAGAAACATGTTGTTTTAAAAATCATATCTTAAATATCTTGGTTTTCAATTTATGTTGAAATAATTTTTAAACATTAGACCTTGGATTTCTGACAAATTGTGCATCTGTGTGTCTGTGTCTGTGTGTGTGTTTGATTACTAGAAATTATCTTAGAAAATTCTTTTATGTAGGTTTGTAGACAAAATCATGTAACTATTATTTTACATGAAAAGTTGACATGATTATCATGTTGTAATTATGTAAGCCAATGACTAATCTCAGATTAAAAAAAAAAATCTTAGTAACACCAAAAAGAAGCAAATGCTTAGGAGTAATGCTAATAAATGATGTGAAAGTGAGGGCTGCGAGATGGCTCAGTCAATAAAATGTATAGGACATGAGTTCAGGTCTCCAGAATTCATATCAAAACTAGCCATAGTAGCACCTATCTGTAAACCCAGTGCTTTGGATGTACAGATATAATTTATCATTCTCACTAACTACTCTAGCCTAATTGATGAGTTCCAAGTTCAGTGAGAGACCCTATTTCCATTAAAATAATATTTAAAATAATGAAGAAGACAAATGGTATTTCCTCTAGACTCTGCACCCAAACATGTTCTCTATACCTGTGTACATACATGTGCTCACACAAGTATGAAGATGCACAAATACACATATGCACTACATGCATGCACTTAATAAAGAAGCAGAAGTAATATTTACAAGAATACAAAACAGTTGGGAGAAATCAAACAAAATAAAATAAGCTGAGATAAATTTCATATTCGTAGATTGTAAGTATAAAAATATTCAGACAGAATTTCTCTGTAGATACACTTTAGACACATTCTTTGGTCATTTGTTTTACTTAATTTTGTGTTTTTTTAAATATAAACTGTTAAATTAATTCCAAGATACATATGAAAATACAAAAGACCTAGAATAGCCAAAATCAATCCTGTAAAAGAATAATATTGAAGCAACCATATTTTCTTATTTACTAATTTACTATAAAACTATCTGAGTAATTATTATATAACATTAATAAGCAGAAAATAAATTAAATTTCCCACACCACTATTCAAAATGTAAGCTGAAAACTTTCAGAAGCAAAACCTTTGGATTAGGAAAGTTCCTAAATGTGATGCCATGATTCATAAAAACTGTACAATTAAAACTTTATCATATATATATATATATATATATATATATATATATATATATATATTAGCAAAACTTTTTTGTGTTTAGAAGACAACATTAAGAATGAAAAAGACAGCTCAGATACTAGAAGAAAAATACCTTTAGATTATGATCTGGGAAAGAATTAGTACAAATTGTAACTAAAAATCTTTTCCATCTCAATAACAAAATTATATGAATGTAATTTTCATTTACCTGGCCAAAGTTTTTGAAAAAAATGTTCAACATCATTAACCATAACAAACATGCAAATTTAAAATTCTTTGAGATTCATCTCACCTTAGTCAGAATGACTAACATCAAAGTAATATATAGAAACAAATTCTGGAAAAATATAACTAATATACAAGAGTTAGCGAGGAGAGAGAGAGAGAGAGTGGGAGAGGGAGAGGTAGAGGGAGGGAGAGAAGATGTAGAAGGTTTAGGTTAGACTTGATCCTACCCTCTCCAGTGTCTTGTGGTTCAGGTGTTTCCTGTAAGGGCATAGTGAAGGTTCAGCCATTTGGTCTGCCTTTTAGGAAGTAGATTTTTATGGTACTATTGCCATTTCAGTCTAGATTAGTGTTTTCCACCCCTTAAATGTCCTCCCCTCCCTCCCTGTCCATCCTCTTGTCTAGTCCATGAGATGCTGGCTGGGTATGTAAGGTATCTTGGGCAGATTCAGGTTAGGTGCTATAGATGAGTGAGACTATGTGTTGATTTTTTTTCTGTGATTGAGTAAGTTCACTGAGAATGATATGTTCCAGGTTCACCCATTTTCCCTCAAATTTCGTTGTGTCATTGTTTCTTACTGCTGTGTAGAATTCCATTGTGTAGATATACCACATCTTAGTTATTTATTCTTCTAGTGATGGGCATCTGGATTGATTCCAGCTCTTAGCTATTACAAAATTGAGCCGCTACAAACATGGTTGAGCAAATCTCTCTGGCCTGTGGTTTGAAGGTTTTAGGGTAGATGCCCAGTAAGGGTATAACTGGGTCTTTTGGTATCTCTATAGTCAACTTTTTCAGGAATCTCCATATTGCTTTCCAAAGTGGTTGTACCATCCTACAATCCCACCAACAGTGGATGAGTGTTCCCACTTCTCCACATCCTCGCCAGCATTTTCTTCATGGGCACTGACCTGTAACTCCCAGTACCAGCATGGGGCTATCATCCACAATGAGCTTTTGATCAGAGAAACATACAAGGTTTCCTAAAAGAATGACAGATTTCTGTCAGAGTACTTGATGACCCACCAACGGTTAGTGGTAATACCCTATTGCTGAAGATACCATATGCAGTTGACACGTAAAATGGAATGACATGGCTGGAAGCCAGGAGAGAGTTAGTCCCCAGACAGTCAGCGTATCTAGTGCCAGAAGGTGCTACATGGGTGACTGGGGGAAATTACCAATATCTGTCCAAGCAACTCATGGTCTAACCTACTTAGCAACAAATAACCGGTTGTAATGCCCACACAAGTGCAATAGTGGCACACAGCCATGGTGGGGAACCATCTGCTCTTGATTTGGCTAACTGATCCCCTCAGTGGTACGGGACCCATAGCTGGAGCTGGGAAACAAGTCAGAATCATATCCAAACATAAGCCCTCTCTCCAATATCAAGCTACCATCAATCATGGGATACCAGAGGGCCTATACCTATTAAAATCTCTATAAAAAAAGTAAGGGTTATCTCATTTGTCCTGGTGCTAACTTACTCTCTGTTGGAGAATGTGCTTCTCTTTTTCAGATAGATGCAGATCCTAAGGAGAGAGCCACCCCATCATACCTCAAAAGGGCCCTGGCTGAAACTAAGGAAAATTGGGGAAACAAGCAAGGGTGCTGTTTTCCTAATGAACCGGATACAAGGGGGAAGGAGACCAACACAGAGAAAAATTAACTCCTACCAAATCAGAGAGCCAGAGCCTCAAAACCTTTTAAAAGAACAAATATAATCACTACAAACTAGAATTTCTAAATGCCCATAAGTGTTGAAAGAATAAACAAAATGTTCTTTTCCATGAAATGGGATACTCTTTCTTGGTAAAAGGAAACATATTACTGAAACATTCTATAACATGGAAGAACTTCAAAACATAATTCTAAGTGGAGAAGGCAAGAGGAAAATTTTTTGTGTATTGAATGATCCTGTTCAAATGCAATACCAAGAAAAGAAATTTAGAAATACAGAAAATAGATTACTCTTTGCTTAGGCCTGGGTCTGGAAGTGGGAGTTGGCATCACATGGGAAAAAAAAAACTTTGCAATGATGAAACTATTCTAAAATTGCACCATAGGGGTCGTTAAACAATTGTAAAATTATTAAAATTCATAAAAATATGTAATTAGAGTGGGTAAATTATATGGCATCTAATCCTGCAATAACAAAGCTACTGTCTCATGAAAACATGTACTTCCCTGTGCTGCCACTCTAAATCCCATTGTAAACTCACAAATAAACCCATATCTACTACAAAGTGAAAAGGAGAAGCAAATATAGTACAAAAACCCACAAAACTTATATATATATATATATATATATATATATATATATATATATATATATAATTTATTTATTTGATAGCGACAGACACAGAGAGAAAGACAGATAGAGGGAGAGAGAGAGAATTGGCGCGCCAGGGCTTCCAGCCTCTGCAAACTAATTCCAGATACGTGCGCCCCCTTGTGCATCTGGCTAACATGGGACCTGGGGAACCGAGCCTCGAACCAGGGTCCTTAGGCTTCACAGGCAAGTGCTTAACCGCTAAGCCATCTCTCCAGCCCAAAAACCCACAAAACTTTTAAATACAGTTCAAATGAGAGTAGAAAAAGACTTGTCAGAACAGAAAGTATTAAAGCATAAGTAATGCCAGAAAGAATTATGTGATAGTGATGGTTTTGGATCATATGTTTAAACTTTGATCCCCATCTGGGAGTACTATTATGAGGTGATGGAATCACATCACATCACAAAGGTGCTGACTTCATCACTTTCCTTCACTCATGAGTTCTTTCCTGAGAGGGCAATTAGGAGGTGGAGCATGATTGAAAGAAGTACGTTACTGGACACATTGCTCTGAAGGGTGTATCATGTCCCTGGTTCTTTGCTCTTTATGTTTTCTTCCAAGACACCATGAGGTAAGTGGCTTATTCTTATATTATAATATTTAATTTATTTAATATTTTATTTATTTGTCTGTTTATTTAAGAGATGGAGGGATGGAGAGAGAAAGAGAGAGGGAGAGAGAGAGTGAGTGAGCACACCAGGGCCTTTAGTCACTGAAAACAAACTCCAGCTGCATGCACAACCTTGTTCATCTGTCTTTACATGGGTACTGGGGATTCAACCTGGGTCTTTAGCTTCGCTGGCAAGCACCTTAACTGCTAAGCCATCTCTCCAGCCCTTATCTTTTACTAAATATAAATTTTGTATGGACACATGATGTGTTGCTACAATAATTTCCCTCCTCCATGCCCCCATCTAGTGAGAGCCCTTATCAGAGAGATTGTTGGTGTGCACCATGGGATTGTGGGTTATGAATTGTGAGAGCAGCATTCATTTATTGTGGGGGATGGGTAATGCCTGTGGATATTCCTTCCCATCTGTGGCTCTGACAAATGTTCCATCCCCTCTTCCACAAAATTCCCTGAGCCTTGGTAGGTATGTTTAAGTCTGCTTTAGTGGTGAGCTCTCAGCCACCAAGGTAGTATGCTATGGAGACCGGGATCATGGACTTCAACTAGAAGTTCTCAGTAGTTTTTGGCCAAAAAAGAAGCTACAACCATCAAACTCTGTCTAAATTAATTTTTTATCCCCTTTAACTTATGCTGATCTCACTCTCCATTGGAGAATCTGTTTTTCTTTTACAGAAGGCAGCAAAACCCAAAGACAACCAAAACCTATCAACAAGACAAGAAAAGATAGCTGATTCCCCATCCTGAGATGAGCCACCTCCACACATCAGCCAGGATCCAGCTGAAACCACAGAAGAATTGGACAGTTAAGCAAGAGAGCTACAACAAGCCTGACAACCTGTGCCCAGAAAATAGCAATAGATATTGAGGACACTCAAAACATACCAAAGGAGAAATCCATATTCTTCTCCCATGATTTTTCTACCTGCCACAGGTCCAGAAAGAAATGCAATCAATTCAACCATGTACTGAAACCTCTGAAACAAACAAATAAACAAACAAACAAAAAAAAACTGACCAACATGGGTATTTGTTTTATATAAACCTGAGTGGGGAGATGAATTAAAGTCCCTGATCCATACATACCTACAAAAGGTATGCATGAAATTGAGGTGATATGAAGGGGTAAATATAATTTAAAAATCTAAATAAGATACTATTAGGTTTCCTAGTTCTCCATACAAAATCAGGTAGCCAAATTTCAAACTCAGTAAATCACATAATGGTTATGGAGGGCAACTAGTGGGTGGAAGAAGAGAGTGGAAAAAGAAGATTAACCCATTCAATGTATGTATGAGGGTCCAACAGAGAAACCCATTGCCTTGCAAATAGAGAGGGAGATAATTTTCTAGATAAGCCATAGGGGAGGTTCTAAACTATATGATACATGTTACTTGTTGGTAAACAGAAGATCCTTCATTAATCTGAGTCTCAAATGCATTTAGTAAATTATTAAGTCACTTTCAACATAAACTGAAAAATAAATTCTTTCATTGCTTAATACATATTGAGGGCTAGAGAAATTGCTTAGCAGTTAAGGTGCTTGCCTGCAAAGCCCAAGGACCCATGTTGTACTCTCCAGATCCCATGTAAGCCAGAGGCAAAAAAGATGAGGCAAGCACAAGGTAACATAGGCCCACAAGGTGGCGCAAGCGACTGGTGTTTGATTGCAACGGCTGAGACCCTGGCGTGCCAATTCTCTCCTCCCCCTCCCCCTCCCCCTCCCCCTCCCTCTCCCTCTCCCTCTCCCTCTTCCTCTCCTTCTCCCTCTCCCAAGGGACATTTAAATTGTTACCCAAGGGACATACTGAGCTATGCCTAGTGGTATAGGCCAAGTACTCGGGTGGCTGAGGCAGGAGGATCACAAGTTTAAGCCATTCCTTGATCTCAAAATAAGAAGATAAAAGAGGGTTGGAGATTACCAATGGTAGAACACTTGTCTAGAATGTTTGAGGCACTAGGTTCAAACCCCAGTACAGAAAAAAAGAATGCTATATATAAAAGATCTCAAATGGCAAATACTTTTTATAAAAGTGAAGATAAATTTTAACCAACTGAGGAAAGTTATCTCTACTACTAGATTTCAAAGATTTTATTTTTACCCATATCATGAATGAATGCTAAGGTTTGCAAAGGCATATTCTCCATCTATCTAAATGATCTAAGTTTTCTTTTTTCATCAGTTGATATGAGTTGCTCTGATGGATATTTCATTGTTGAACTAGTCTTTTATTCTCAGGACAAGTCCCACTCAGTCATGATGAATTCATTTTATGCATTGCTAGATTCTATTTGCTATTATTTTGTCAAGAAATTCTGCATTCATGTTAGGAAGGATATTAATGTGCAAGTTTCTTAATGAAATATTAGAAAATGCATGAGCTTTTCTTCTTTTACAATATAAATACTATCATTTTTCTCTCTGAGTACTGCTTTACTCTTGTCTCACAAATTTCTTGTATGCTGTGTGTCTTTTTTTAAATTTTTTGTGTGTATATATAGCGTGAATATGTATGATGCATATGTACGTGTACACATGTTCCACTGCTCACTTAAGGAGATGAGAGGACAAACTTGGTGTGTTTCGCTTTTCTTTGCACCTTCTTCTGAGATAGGGTCTGTCTGGTTGGTAGGTTGCTGCTGCTTGAGAACTTCTGGATAATCGTGGTTCCATGTTTCATTGCTGTACATTGTGCTCCACTTTGCATCTGGGTTTATATCTGGCTTTATGTAGATGTGGAGGATGATCAAACTTGGTACTGCAGGTTTGCAAGCAAGTGCCTCTAACAACTTGATCATTTCCAAAGACAAAGTATGTCGTGTGTCTGTTACTATCCAACTGAAGATAATTTCTAACTCCCCTTCTGATTTTCATTTTGAAATATTTCTGCTTTATCTCTTTAAGTTTAATTTTATTATAACTTGAAGTCATAGGTCATGTAGTTCATGTAGTTTATGCCACTTTAAATATGTTAGGATTAGTTCTATGGCCCAGAATATGCTTTCTCTTTGCGCCTGTCTTTTTTTTTTTTTTACGCTTGACTTTTGAGAAGCTGTGATATTAATCTCCAGTTGTTCATTTGACAGAAGTTTGAATCACCATGGTGGAAACAAATCTGGTGATTTTTATGTGGGATTTTCTAGATTTGGACAGTTGAAGAGGAAGAACCTTCCCTCCCCAACTGTGGATGACACCATCCTATGGACTGAGATTTTAGACTATACATAAGGAGAAAGCTAGCTAAACACTAGCATCCATTGCTATCGCTAGCTCCTCCATCCATGTTGTGATGCCATGATGCTTATTTCCTGTTTCTGCCATGCTTTCCCAGCCAGGTTGTGCTCTACATTCTGGAATTGTAAGCAGAAAAAACACACAAAAATAAAACAAAACAAACAAACAAACAAACAAACAAAAAACCTCTCCTTTTTCTAAGCTGCTTCTGATTGGATGCTTTGTTTCAGCAATGAGCAGAGTAACATACAGAAGCAAAACTTTAAAATTTTGACATAGTATATGGCAAGGTGCCAGTTGTTACTAAGTTGCACTGATAATTTGAGAACCAGAGTGTACCTTTGGTGATCTAAACAGAAGCATTCTGTAGTAGAGAGCTAGAAAGTAAATTCAGGATCTGCTAGGTAGGGTCCTATAAGACTACTGACATTTAAATTGTTACCCAAGGCAAGTCTGCAATTATAAATTTAATTCTATTGTTTGGGGCTGCTAGCATAATTTCGGGAGATCTCAATGTATATCCTCTAATATTTAGGCTCTGTAGATTACTTATAAACCCTTTAGCACTTTCAGAAGTGGCACAACATTCTGAACATAAGAGTTGTCAATTCTTTCACAATGGAAGAGACTACAGAAGTCCCCATCCATGCAAGATAAATTGTGCCCCCAGCCCACGAAGATGTTCTACCTCCTTTTCTGCTTTCCAAGCCAATAACAAGGATTAACTCTGAGCATACCACGACTCAGGCTGTGCTCATTACTTAGTGAACAAGAATTTGAGAGCAAGTCCTTTAGAGGTCATAGCAGTCCCGGAGAAAGAATTTTGAGCTTGCTACTCCAAGGGAGCTGTTATTTAATAGTGAAATATCCAGAATTCATTTTTTAGTGCAATACTTTTGGGCACAGGATTTAATCTCCTGACAATGACTCCCTTGAATATGATAAACTCATGCTAGTGCATGTCTAAGACTGGAGAATGTAATCACCTCATCATGTGGGAAGTGAAAATGCCAGACAATGCCCTAGCCGACAGTAGAGATAGCATTCAAAAGGGCTGAGAAAGTGTAAATATGGGAATGGATACATTATGTGGAACTCACTCGAGAATTGTGCTCCACTGGGGAGCCCAGAGGAATCATTCTCCAAGAGCTCCAGAAATGTTTTAATGACATCAGTAAGATATTTAATACTGATCTTTTTTCTCCTTTTTTCTGCAGGCCTGGGATGATGGTTGAAATTTTTTAACACTTGGCTTGTTAACATAGGGAAATAAAGGCAGAACTAACAGAGTCTCTAATAAAGAACATTGTAAAAAAGTTACACTGTAGCCGGGTGTGATGGTGCATGTCTTTAATCCCAGCACTCAGGAGGCAGAGGTAGAAGGATTGCCATGAGTTCGAGGCCACCCTGAGACTCCATAGTGAATTCTATCTAGGTTAGTCTGGGTTAGAGTGAGACCCTACCTCAAAAAAACAAAAACAAACAAACGAAAAATGAGTTACACTCTAGTTTCTGAGCTATATCTAGGTTGCAGATCCAGTCTCCAATATTGTTCCTTTTGTTGTTGCCGTTGTTTTTTGACATAGGTTCTTGCTCTAGCCCAGGCTCACCTGGAATTCACTATGTGGCCTTAGGATGGCCTTGTAATCATGGCAATTCTCCTACCTCTGCCTCCAAAGTACAGGGATTAAAGGTGTGCACCACCACACCTGGCAGCAATAGTGTTTCAATTAAACCAACCTGGTACTCTCCCATTTATGATCAGCTGTACTGAGAAGCAAAGAGTCCCATCTTTTCTACAATAAAAGAACTGCTCATTTTAGAAGTAAAATGATGATAAAAGAAGATAAAGGAATTAATTTTTGATAACAGGTATCACTCTAAAGTAAGTATCCTTGCATCTATATCTATGTGGGTTTTCATGATATTCTTCAAATCAGTCTATAAAAGCAGAAAACTTGTGTCTCAGTTGATGACTATCATTAGAGCTTTGGGCTAATGTAGCTGAGTTGTCTTCACAGATTCATTAGATTGCTCTCTTCTCTCATTCTCAGCCTATCAACATTTTCACTCTACATTCCATTGCCAACATGAGCTGTTAGAATTTTTGTATGGATTTGCCAGTTTAACAGATGAGCTGGTGTCTCTATATACATCATTTCATTTTTTGTGAAGTTGAACTTTTCAAGGTTTTATCAAGTTTTCATATGTGTTTATTTTCTATGCCTATTTCTTGAATTTACACAGCTGTAAATATGGAAAAGTATTATTCATTTATAATTAGTGAGATACTATTAGGCAGTAGAGTTTTGTTTTTTATTGTCATTCAACTCCAAATTTCCCTATAGTGGTTCTTACTCTTATAAAGGGTTTTGTTGGATTGCTTGATTTTGCTGTATCACTTGTGATGTATTTTTCTTTCCCAGCACTAAATTAACATGGCATTTTACTCATATATTTATATCTGCTACATATGCTATCTAATAAAATTTGTTCTGTTTCATTGAGCTGATTTATTCCATTATAGTACACATTTTCAAAGTTATTTTGTAAAACAACTGCTTATATTTTTACTTTTATACAATACTCTTGATGGATCCTAAGGATTTGTGATTTCTAATAAATATAGGATTAAATTAACGTCAATTAAAAATTTGGATATATATATATATATATATATATATATATATATATATATTCATCTAGTTTATAGAATAATTTGGTAAGAGTGAATGCTGTATGCTATAGGACCTTCACCTTCAGTAACATGTCAAGGGTTTACTTTATTCTTGTGATGTTTTGTTCCTTTCACAATAGGTTTTCTGATGTTTTGGTATTTTGAATACTTTCAATCGTTCATTATCGGTATAACATGGAGGTTATTCATTTATTTCTTCTCCTTCCTACCCTTAACAAATACTTCTCTATGGTTTTTATTAGGTAGTGTTATACTAAAAAACTCACTTCTCTAGCCTACCACATAGAACATATTTTTTTCCAAAAGAGAAAATGAACCATTACATAGGAGAACTAAAAAGAAGAAGAAACACTGAGATAATGGATATCCAAGGAAGTAATGGTTGTGCTTTAGGGCCTTAGAGAAGATTCTTCATGAAAGTTTGAGTCATTGATTCAATAAAGTAGTTTAATTGATTCTCAGAGTTTGGTGTAATAGATTGTTATCTCCTGTCTCCAGGCAGTGGTTATTATAAGCTTGGCATTTCACTGTAATGATGAGGAAAAACTCCCTACAGCAACTTCAAAAGCCATTTGGGCTGAGTAGAATAGAAATGGTGTCAATCAGTCTGAATGTATTAGTGGAAAATGATCACAGTTTCCATCAGAGGTTTTCTTCTACATAATGAGCATCATATATTACTGGGAATGCACAGCATTATATGTGTTTAAGTGTATGCACATGGTTGGAGAATTAAAAGAAGAATTGAAGAATATGGGCTCTCTTATGGTATTCTGATTACTAATTTTAACCAAGAAAGGGGATTTTTTTCAAAATATTTTCTGAAAGAGAATAAGCTCCATGGTACATTTTCTTATGGATCCTGGGTGTTAGGTAGCCAATTCACCACTTTATTATATATGCTACTTTTATTTGGGGAAACGGATGCTAAAAATGTTAGGGTAATATCCTCAGTAAAGTTATCTGACTTCTGAAGATTTATATGCAGAGATATGCTACATAGCAATGCATGGTTGAAGTTTATCCATAACAGTGAGTTAATCCATTGAACTAAATATTGCTGATTTTATTTTCCTTCCCTTTTCATTTGTAAAATCAGAAATACGTAATCGAGAAACTGTTGAGCAAAGTAAGTCAGACTCATGAAGACAAATGTTGCATGCTTTATCTCATATGTGGGGTATATATCTATATATCTATATCTATATCTATATCTGTATCTGTATCTGTATCTGTATCTGTATCTATATCTACATCTACATCAACATCCACATCTATCTATATCTATATCTATATCTATATCTATATCTATATCTATATCTATATCTATATCATCATCTCTATCTATATCTATATCTACATATATACATTTCTCCCTGGTAGTCTGGATCAATCATCCCTGCTCTGCTAACACTGTAACTCCATTCTCGGCCTGTTCACTCAAGGACATCAGGAGCCCCATGTGGCCAGGGGGTAGTCTTAGCTTCCAGTTCAGTAAAATGTTTTTCATGTCTCCTGGCAAAAGCACTCACCCCTCTGGAACGAAGACTCCTAGGCCAGCAGAACATAATGTTTCTGGAAAAAGAAGCAAAAACTTGGTTAATGAGTAACTTGGGGGTGATGGTAAGCTCCATTTTCACCCCTTGATTCCCAGACCCATGAATTTGTGCTATAGGAGAAACAGTACCATATATAGGGTGGTGATTCAGAGCATATACATCCTGCTGGAGGACACTCCCCCAGCCCTCCAAACTATTGCCACCTACTTGGCACTGTAGCTGTTTCTTTAAAAGACCATTGCACCATTCTATCAAGCCAGCTGCTTCAGGATGGTGGGGCACATGGTAAGACCAGTTAATTCCATGATCATGAGCCCACTGCCATACTTCCTTGGCAGTGAAGAAAGTTTCTTGATCAGAAGCAACGCTATGTGGAATGCCATGATGGTGGATTCTATAAGCCTATGGATGGTAGTTTTGGCAGAAGCACTACATGCAGGAAGGCAAATGCATACCCAGAGTAAGTGTACATTCCAGTAAGGACAAAACAATGCTCTTTCCATGATGGAAGTAGTCCAATGTAGTCAACTTTCTACCAAGTTGCTGGCTGGTCACCCTGAGGAATGCTACCATATTGGGGGCTAAGAGTTGGTCTCTGCTGCTGGCAGATTTGGCACTCAGCAGTTGTGATAGCCAGGTCATCCTTAGTTAATAGTGGAAGTCCATGTTGTTAGACCCATACATAGCCTGCATGTCTGCCACCATGGCCATTTTGTTCCTGGTCCCATTGGACAGTGACAGGAATGGTTTAAGAAAGAGCTTAACCACTATCCACATAACGGGTCAGCTTATCTATTTGATTATTAAAGTCATCCTCTGATAAGGTCACCTTTTGATGAGCATTAACATGTAACACAAGTATCTATATCCTTTCCTCATTCATAGAGCCCTATCCACATATACCTTCCCCAGTGTCCTTATCACCAGTTTTCCAGTTGTGTTCCTTCCAAGTCCTGGACCATCCAGCCAAACCATTGTCCACAGCCCATGAATCAGTGTATATCTGCACATGTGGCCATTTTTCCTTACAAGGAAAATGTGTAACCATCTGCAATGCCCAAGGTTCTGCCCATTGTGAAGACTTACCTTCACCACAGTCCTTCAGATTTGTCCCAGAAAGGGTCTGTAATGCTGCAGCTGTCAACTTCTGGGATGTGCCCTCCTAATATGCTGAACCATCTGTAAATGATGTCCTAGTCCTCTCATTCTCAGTCAATTGACCATAGGGCACACTCCATGATGCCATAGGTGCATGCTTGGGGACAGAAGGCATTGTAACAATAGTAGGAACCATAGGCATTTAGGCAACTTACTCATGTAAGTTACTTGTGTCTTCAGGGCTTGTTCAAGCCCAATCATGTATATGCCACTTCCAATTGATGAGGAACTGCTGCTGTGCATGTCCAACTTTATGGTCTGATGGATCAGCTAACACCCATCTCAAAATGGGCAGCTTGGATTGCATAGTAACTTGATGGCCCATTGACAAGTGTTCAGTTTCCACTAAGGCCCAATAGCAGTCCAAGAGCTGTCTCTCAAAGGGAGAATAATTGTCTGCAGATGACAGCAGGGCCTTGCTCCAGAACCCCAAGTGCCCCCACTGTGATTCATCTATGGGGGCCTGCCAAAGGCTCAAAATAGCAGCCTTATCTTCCACTGACACCTAAAGTACCATCAGATCTGCTGGATCCTATAGCCCAAGTGGCAGAGTAGCCTGCACAGCAGCATGGACCTGTTTAAGAGCCTTATCTTGTTCAGGGCGCAACTGAAAACTAAGAGCTTTCTGAGTCATTTGGTATATGGAATGGAGTAACACATTCAAATGAAGAGTGTGCTGCCTTCAAAATTGAAATAGGCCCACTAGCCATTGTGCTTATTTCCTAGTGGTAGGAGGGGCCAGGTGCTACTTATCCTTCACCTTAGAAGGAATATCCCTGCATGCCCCACACCACTGATGTCCTAGAAATTTCACTGAGGTGGAAGGTCTTTGAATTTGGGATGGATTTATTTCCCACCACTTGGTGTGTATATTCTGTACCAACAATTCCAGAGTGGTTGCCACCTCCTGGTCATTTGACCTAATCAGAATAATGTCATTGACATAATGGACCAATGTGTCACCTTGTGGAAGGAATAGACAATCAAGATCCCTGTGAACTAAGCTATGATACAGGGCTGGATAGTTAATCTAACCTAGAGTTAAAACAGTAAATGTGTACTGCTGACCTTGGCAGCTGAAGGCAAATTGCTTCTGGTGGTCCTTATGGACAGGTATGGAGAAGAAAGCATTAGCAAGATCAATAGCTGCATACCAGGTACCAGGAAATGTGTTAATCTGCTTAAGTAAAGAAACCAGATCTGAGATACTAGCTTCATTTGAGTCACCACTTGATTAAGTTTCTGATAATCCATTGTCACTCTCCAAGGTCCATCTGTCTTTGAGCAGGCCAAATAGGAGAGTTAAAGGGAGACATGGTGGGAACCACCACCCCTGCATCCTTCAAGTCCTTTATAGTGGTACTAGTTTCTGCAATACCTCCAGGGATGGGACAGTGCTTTTGGTTCACTATTTTCCCTCGTGGAGGGAGCTCTAATGACTTCCATTTGTCATTTCCAATCATAGTAGCCCTCACTCCACAAGTCAGGGAATCAATGTAGGGGTTCTGCCAACTTCTAAGTATATCTATCTCAATTAAGCATTGTGGAACTGGGGAAATAACCACAGGATGAGTCTGGGGACCCACTAGATCCACTGTCAGTCTAACATTTGCCAAAACTACATTGATCATCTGACCTCCATAAGCACATACTTTAACTGGAGGTCCACAATGCTGTTTGGGGTCTCCTGGGATCAATGTCAATTCAGAGCCAGTGTCCAGTAAGCCCCCAAAGGTCTGATTATTTCCTTTTTCCCAGTGTACAGTTACCCAAGCAAAAGCCCATAGGTCCTTCTGAGGAAAGATTAACTAAGATTAATATTGAAACTTTTGGGGTTTGTGGGAGGGTCCTTCCTCAAGGGGATCCACCCATCCCTTCAATCAAGGGGCTCAGAATCTGTAAACTGGCTCACATCTGGAAACTGGCTAACAGGGCTTGATTCTCTATTGATCTAATTCAAAATGGCCTTCTGTTCCTTTACACTGGAACTTATCTTCTTATATAGATCAAGCAGGAACTTAGTAGGCTTCTTATCTATTTCACTTCTGGGAACACCATAATTAATCAGCCAGTACCAAAGATCTATAAGAGTCATGCCATTATGAGCATTGTTTTGCTTATGCTGTCCATTATAGTAAACATGCTGACCTTGCCTTTGGCAATTCAGTGCTGCCACTTGTCCCTTATTACCTAGATCCCATTAGACCCATTGCATCGAAGGCACTAATGTAGTAACTGCAGCTCCCATTCTGATGTCTTCCCTCTCTTGCTAATCCCTAGTCACTTCACCATTTTTTGTTAGTTATCCTTGTATTATTGCCTATGATTTTGCAAGTGGTGTATATGTTAAATCACCCTCAAACATAACACTAGAGCATACCATTTTTGTCTTATAAAACTCTGATTGATAGAACAGTGCTTAAGACGTGCAAATAAAGACATGCCGCTTTTGAAATTTCTCTGAATAGCACAGACTGTGACCAGAATATAATTCCAGGGTTGAAAACATGAATAACAATTTAGTAAGTGTCTTACAACATAGGATAATTTTAACTTCTTACATAAATTCTATAACTCTAGGAAAGGGACATGAAAGAATGAATTATGTGTCTGGCAGGATTTTGAAGTAAAACTGGTTAAATTTAGCAGAGGAATAGATGATTCCTTACATATTGCTCTATCTGTGGGCTTCATGAGTTGAGATGTGTAATTTCATTTCCTAATGGCTCTGACTTTTCTTAATGAAGTCAGCTAATGCTTCATTTTAATTTTAATGGAAACTAATTTTATTTCCTTCTTTGCCTTCCTAAATTAAAATATCTCCTCCATCACCAAAAGATGACATACATGGATTGCCTGGGTCCCTAAATCAGTATGTAATAGGTTTGGAATATAATTTATAGTGACAAGTTATAGTACTTTCTAAAAGAATTCTAATGTGTATATCATCTTTGGGGGCAATATTAATTTCGAATGGGAAATTTTGGTCCTGTTGGTTACTTTTTCAGTTGTTTGGGGTAAGAGACCATTATCATAGTATGTCCAGTGAGAAGACAGTTGAATGAATGGCCAATGTGTCCATTTCATGTTTGCATTCCTTGTTTCTTTTTACCTTACCAACTCTTGGTTATACAAAAATTTATGCCTGTTTCCCTGCAGACACACTTACAAAAAGTTATATGTGGAGAAAATTCATTATAGATTGCATTGTTGAGAGGAATTTCTAGTGCAGAACTTTTAAAAGCATTACAGAAATGGTTTCTAAATTATCAAGCAAATTTAACTCAGGGAATTCTAATTTTATAAAGAATGGTACATTTGTAATGTGTTTCATTTTTCTCAGCTGTTCTTAAAGTACCTGCAGAGATTCGACAGAGAAATAATGTGACTCAGTATTTATATCGTTCAGCTATTTTCTGAATTGGATTCTTTGTAATTTCTTGGCTTTTGGCCACTACTCCATGAGGTCTGTGAAGAAGAAACCTTTATATCTAATCCTAGGTAAGTATTGTATACCAGCTTGCTTGGCAGTCACTGCTGTAAAGGTGCCTTTCCCAGGAAAGAAAGTTCCTTCTTGGTTTACATTTTCACAAAAGGATGCCTGTAATGACAGTGAAATTTGGCTTAGCCCTTCAATTTTATTTATTTTAATTATGGGTCAGTACGAGTTCTTAATGAATGGGGACTGTGATCAGGCATTTTTTATGAATTTGTCTCCCATTTTAGTATACCAACTTATGACAAGCCTCTATCCTAGAAATCTCATCCAGCTGAAGTTTACAGAGCAAAGATGCATATACATCTTTTTATTTTCCACTTCTGTCTCTTGTCTAAGCACATTAGATGTTAAAGCTTAATTAATTGTTTATATTCGTCTCTCCTGTACATGACACAGACTACTACAAAGGATCCTTTCAGAGCCCAGATGGCAGAAATGATTTGTCCTTAGATACAGTCTGGAGAAAAGAAAAATCATTCTTAGTCATTTTCCAAGTTGTAGCCTTCCTAGGATCACATTTTATCTGTGTCTTAATTCTTTTTTTTTAATTTTTTTTGTTCATTTTTTATTTATTTATTTGAGAGCCACAGACACAGAGAGAAAGACAGATAGAGGGAGAGGGAGAGAATGGGCGCGCCAGGGCTTCCAGCCACTGCAAACGAACTCCAGACGCGTGTGCCCCCTTGTGCATCTGGCTAACTTGAGACCTGGGGAACCGAGCCTTGAAACAGGGTCCTTAGGCTTCATAGGCAAGCGCTTAACCGCTAAGCCATCTCTCCAGCCCATGTGTCTTAATTCTTAAGCCATTGTGTTTCAAGATGTCGAGACAAGACGACAAAGTGGGGTGGAAGGGAATTTACGGAGTCCTTACTATGCACTAAATTCTTGCACTATGAGCTTTATATGTAGTATTTTAGTCACTGTACAATAAAACAGTAAATAGTTGCTATAATTATTTCATTTGAGAAATGAGATTACTTCAGTTAAGGTGAATAAACTTAGAAAATATGCATTCAGTAGCAGATCTGAGATCTGAAACTTGGTTTATCTAGCTCCCATGTCTGCATACTTCTTTTACCATGATACTTTCCTTTCTATAAGACACCCATTTCTGAGTCCTTTGCCAATTTTTTGCCCTAGCTTTTTATGGATCAACATTTTCATGGATCAACCAATGAAAGATGATTGGCTATTATCTTTATTTTATGTTTGGCCATCTATCCTCCTCTTAGTAGGAATAGATCTGCACAGTGAGATAATTATAGTAATAATGAACTTTAAACCCCTTTTAAGACCTTTAGCTTACTTAGAGGAATGAATTTAATATTCTGTTTTAGAATTTAAATAGGCACATTCTAATGCTACTTTGCACACACTCATAGCCTCTCCCACGTTTTCACCTCAGTAGGAAAAGCTGTTGGCATTGTTCTGTGGTGTTTTGCCTCCATATCCAGTAATTATGATGTGAAATGAAAAGAGAGCAGGGAAATAGCTATTGTCAAAGGGTTAAAGATGGTAAATCTCTCAAATATCAATGCACTACTTAAGATCATGCCTTATCCTGAAATCTTTCAGTCCTGTAGTTGCTGTGGTTTTTTTTGTTTGTTTGTTTTGGTTTTTGTTTTTTAAGATTTGGGCATACATATGTATGTGGGAGGGGGCTGTATGTGTATGCAGCTTTTTATGTTTGTGGGCCTGTGGGGGGATCAGAGGACACCTCATGTGTCATTCTCATGGATACTGCCTACCTCATTTGAAACAGGGTCTCTAATTGACCTAGAGCTCAACAATTAGGCTACAGTGGCTATCCAGTGATATCTAGGGATCCTCTTTTCTCTACCTCACCAGTTCTGGCATTACAGCATAGGCTGTTACTCTCAGCATTTGTTGTTGTTGTTTGGAGGCAGGGTCTCACTCTAGCCCAGGCTGACCTGGATTTCATTATGTAGTCTCAGGGTGGCCTTGAACTCATGGTGATCCTCCTACCTCTGCCTCCCTAGTGCTGGGATTAAAGGCATGTGCTACCACACCAGGCTTTGTACTCAGCATTTTTACATGGGTATTGGAGATGGAACTGAGGTACTAATGCTTATAAGACAAGTACTTTATTAAATGAGTTATCTTCCAGCCCTGTTATATATATATATATATATATATATATCATACATATGCATATCATATATATTATATTTAAATTTTCAAGTTATTAAATATGTATATAATATTTACCATTTTTTTATTACCTGTTGCTTCCCCTGTTCCATTTACTCAGATACTGTTTTGAGGCATTTCCAACCAGAATGCCCATGCTGTTACTCCTTTACTAGACTCCTTTTCACTGCATGACATTTAGACTAACTGGAGCTTATGTGGTTTTTCTGGTTGAGTAATGGTGGACAGCATGAGAAACTTTTGCCACCAGAAACAGACACAGAACTGATGAAGGGACACAAAATGGGCTCCTCATGAGACTTCTAAGCCCCCTGTTATCTGTCAGTTATTTTAACTTGCATGTACATCTTAACCACATCTCTGTTTTAATGATTTTGTCATGCTTTAAATATCTTGCAGAATATATCTATCAAATGCAAGATTAGGGAAGACTACTTTGTGTGCAATTCCCCAATCACCCTAGTGACTCATCAGAAAATACTTCCATTACTGGGACAAAATCAAGGTCAAAATTACTCTTTCCAAAATCCCATAAAGAGGCTCCTAAAAGCCCATCACCGAAGTAGTCTTAAAACTCACCACAGCTCAAAGAATTTTGAGGAAAAGGGGGTAGAAAGATTGTAAGAGTCACAGGTTGAGATATCATGCCCAGAGGCATTCCCTCCCCCAAACAATAACTGACTGCTGTTCCCACAATGTATAAACCACAACCCCATGGGGAATCCCTGCAACCCCATTGAGGAGTGTCCCCAATGGAATGGGGACAAGGATGAAGGAAAAGAGAGTACCAACACATGATGTATCCAAACATGTTGTTAATAATAAAAATAATAACAATTTAAAAAGAAGTACTGTAGCCTAAACAACCACTGACCAGTTAAAATGGATACAAACAACATATTAGCCTATTAACTGAATGCCAGTCATGTTGGGTACTAAATTCTTACTTTATGAACAGGGATATGTCATCAAGAAAGACAGGAGACACTATCAGTTATTTAGTTAATCCTTTGCTTTCCATTATTAGCAAAGAGCTGTTTGGGAGAAGACAGTTTGACTGCTTGCAGAATGCTTTGTAAATGAAGATGGAGCTTTCAGCTGCTCCTCTCAGTGTCTTTCTTCCTTATCACTCTCTTCTTTTCTAGAGATGCTATTGAGTAGCCAGGGATTCTATGTAAACTTCTTTTAGTAATTATGGCTCTGCTGCTGGCAAGTTGATTCAAGTGTCAGTGTAGAAGATGTATGTCTCATTATGTCTGATCTCTAGGTGTCAGCTGGTACTGCTTTGAAACTTGAAATTCCTCATGTCATTGCTTAATCATGTCTCCTAAAATTTCCCATGTCTTTCAGAGAAAGGTCCCTATTGGTCTCTCAGGATATACAGAAATATACTCGATGTTTTTATCCTTCATTCCTCTCTTCCTTTCATATAAAATCCTTTATTTCCTACTTTCTCATGGCTAATAAAAGGGAGTAACAGGAAAAAATAACCTCTAATGTTCCCAGAGTTTCATGTCTTCCCCCATCCTCAAAGATTCTTTGCTGACCTTGCTTCTAAGTGGCTTGAGATAACTAAGGAACACTATATGGCTGTAATTCATGAAAACAGAGCAACTTAATGAAATTTGTAGGATTGTACCTGTCTCCAGACCCAGCACTTCGTCATTGTGAGGACTTGTCAGAACTCTCCTCCTTTGTGTCATGTTTTTTTTTTCAAATTAAATTTTATTTATTTATTTATTTGAGAGAGAGAAAGAGAGAAAAAGGGGAGCTCCAGGGCCTCCAGCCACTGCAAACAAACTCCAGACAAATGTGCCACCTTGTGCATCTGGCTTACCTGGGTCCTGAGAAATAGAACTGAGGTCCTTTGGTTTTACAAGCAAAACCGCCTTAACCGCTAAGCCATCTCTCCAGCCCCTTTGTATCATTTTTAATCTACTTGGTCAGTGGTGATTTTCTGAGGAGATACAGAGTTAATATGATTCTCCAACACTGAGTCACTAAAATTGGGTCAAAAATAAAAACAGACTCATTAGTGAAACTTAGTTGTACATATAGATAATTGTTTTCTTGTTCCATCTTAGGAAGAATTAACACCAGATGAATTAAGAAAATATTTACTCTAAATATTTTCATCAGGATATAAATGCAGCACCAGATAATATATCTCAAGACCTTACTACAATGAATACCTAGCTCAAGATTTCCCTTGGTATTTACCTCAGACATGTCATTCCACTGATCCAAGAACCAAATAAATGCAAGGGCAATAAAGAAGAGATTTTACCATAGTAAGGAGCCAAGTAGGAGGTGGGGAATAAAAATCTCAAACTTAGAAAATCAGTGACAGAATTATTTTTTGGTTGTTTTAAACTATCTGTATTCCAGCAGAGATGTTTTATTTTGTTCTTCAGTGAAAAACATTTTTAGGAGGGTTGCTGTATTTTTCCTTCACAGTTTTAACACCCCCTTGTCAATAAAATACAGTACTTATGACTGCTTAACCTGTTGAGCTACAATTGCTGTCAATCATTAGACAGCTGACATGTTATACATTGATCATCTGGCTCTTCTATTTAGGCCAGGTGAGTTTTCTATTAATTTCAAATATGTCCCTGGCTAAATCCCTATCAAATTCCATGTGCAGGTAATAATAATAATAATAATAATAATAATAATAATAATAATAATGAGATTAGGTAGAAATGTAGTAGCAGAATCAGAATAAGGACTTAGTTTTCTCAATTCCTAGACAAGCAGTCTTCAAAATGCCCATTGTTTCATACCAGAGGCACTCCTAGAAGCAAGACATTCAGTTACCTCTCTAGGAGGCTCATATTATACCACCCAAAGTGCTGCACATGACAGTGAATGGTATATGCCTCATTGAGGATGTTTAGAGAACAGTTTCAGAACAGCAATTAAAATTGTTAATATAAGCATCTGTCACTAATCTTGGCAATGTAGATATTCATGACATTTTGTTGGAGCACTAACAAAAAATCAAAAATACTATTAACACAGATGAGAATAGAGGCAGAGGTAAGAGGATTGCTGTGAGTTCAAGGCCAGTGTAAGACCACATAATGAATTTCAGGTTAGCCTGGACTAGAGTAAGACCCTACATAGAAAATCCAAAACAAAATAAAAAATAAACAAAATAAAGTGAAATATATACATGTATATTAACTAGGCAGTATTAATGATGTAAGAAAATGAACAATTCTTATTCAAGAAAATATTTTTTCAAAATATGCATAATAAAATGTCTGTGTATAGATATTGAAATATTTAGTTTCAACAATTAGAAGCATGAGTAAGTAATATCCAAGTGATTAGATTTCAGGATAATGTAATTTTCCTCTTGTATTTTTCCAACACAAAAATGACCAGAAAAATACTTTTAATTGCTTTGAGAATAGAGAGTCACACATTCACAGGATTTAGAACCAATGACATCTGCCCTAATCAATAAGTGGTTCTTTTCCACAATGCACAACACATGTTTCCCTACAAGGAGGGTCCCTGTGAAGGGGGGGAGGACAGGGAGGAGGCTAACGATGGTACCTACATGACTATATATACACTGTGTACATAACTAATTAAAAAAATAGGGCTGGAGAGATGGCTTAGCAGATAAGGGCTTGCCTGTGAAGCCTAAGGACCCCGGTTTGAGGCTACATTCCTCAGGACCCAGGTTAGCCAGCTGCACGAGGGGGCGCATGCGTCTGGAGTTCGTTTGCAGTGGCTGGAGGCCCTGGCACGCCCATTCTTTCTCTCTCTCTGCCTGTTTCTCTCTCTGTCTGTCTCTCTCAAATAAATAAATAATAAATAAATAAATAAATAAATTTTTAAAAAAAACAAAATAAATAAATAAATTAAGTTGGGCTTGGTGGTGCATGCCTTTAATACCAGCAGCCAGGAGGCAGAGGCAGGAAGATCACTATGATTTTTGAGGCCACCCTGAAACTACAAGAAAATGAATTAATTAGTTAAAAAAATAAGTGGTTCTTCTATTGATTGAACTTGTTCATTTTTCATGTCATACAAATGAGGGATATTCATGCACTATTAGTTCAAATTTAAAGTTATGTAACTTATTTTCACTATCCTAGTACATATGAGGTAAGACATTAGATCATCTATTGTCACTCATGTTTAGGTCATATGGATCAAAGAAGTTGGGTCAACTAAAAACCATAGCTGTTTGTAGGATTTAACTTACAAGAAAGTACTTAATCATCTTATTTTTATGTTTCATACACCAATTAAATTTGTCCTATTGTCCAAATGGAAACCATTTCATTTGTTTTAGCATCATCTGGTTGTAATGAATATCTGGAAGGCTCCAGAGGTACTTTTCTGGCAATGTTGTTCAATCTAACACTACAGGAGAAGCACTGAATAGAGTACTTTGTCAATAGATTTCTGCTTGAATTAACATCCTGTACTATTGGCAGAATCTCAAATGGCAAATTCTTATTATTTACCATAGACTACTTAGATGAATTCAAGTGGTTTGGTGTTTTGGGCTCAAAATTTGCATATACTCATATTCACATAAATGCCTCCAAAATATCTTGTGCGTACCTGTAATAACTCAATTGGTTTAGTAGATTCAAGCTCAGGTAGGTGATATCCAAAAAGTATTTGCAGGCTTAATTGGTAAAGTGTTTGCCATTCAACATTGAGGACTTTAATAGCAATCCCAAGCACTCAGGCAAAAACTAGGATCATTAGCTTGTTCCTATAATATCAGTGCTGTGGAGACAGAAAAAAGAGGATCCTTGGGGTTTGCTGGGTAACTGATCAAGACAAATTGGGGAAATCCAGGCTCAGTTATAGACCTTGTCTCAGTAAGTACGACAGAGAATGTTTTAGAAAAACACATAAGGACAAAGTCTGGCATATGCACACATACACATGTACACATACATTAGCAATACACATGTCCATGTGTCCACACATAGGAACATATACACACACATATTACCATAAGCACATATAAGCACATGCAAAGAAAGGTATTTGTGTGACATTTGTGAACAATAGGAAAATTGGGCGGCTAATCTTTTATGAGGGTAGGGTTATAAGTTATTCCTAAATTTTAGCAGATTGGCAGGTAGAAATTATTCTGTTCAAATGGTATAATTGGTTTTCTGCATGGAATTTTGCAAAATCTTTTATCTCCTATGTGCAGTATAATGAAATTGGAACCAGATAATATTTGGCTAAATAATATTTGACATAATTAATAAATCTATGTTTATTCTTTCCTTCACATCATATTAATCATTTCTTAATTAATGAAGAGATAACATTACCCAATTTGTTACTGCAGCCACATCTTGTTTTATTGTTCTTTCTACACATTGAGTTTCATACAAATTGAAGGTTTGTGGCAATTTCATTTGGAGCAAGTCTATGGGTCCCAACAATACCAACATATGCTTACTTTGTGATTCTGTATCACATTTTGGGAATACTTACAATCCCTTAAGGTTTTAGTTATTTAGTTATTACTCTATCTGTTATGATGATATATGGTATGATCCTTGTAATTATCTCACACACAGGCTGCTATAAGATTGAAAATGTAAACTATAAATGTTCTGTGTTCTGCCAGTTCCACCAAACAACTGTGGCCCCACTTCCATATTTCTTGAGACACAATATTAAAATTAGGTTCTTTGTGACCTATAATCATCTCTTAAGTATTTACATGAATGGAGTCACACATTTCTCACTATAAATCAAAAGACAGAAATGATTAATCATAGTGACAAAGACACTGTTGACAGCTAAGATAAGCTGAAATCTAGTTCGTAGGCATCATATAGATCTCCAAGTTGTAAATGCAAAGAAAAAGTTCTTGAAAGAGAATAAAAGTGCTGCTCCAGCTATGCACATTGGGGCATGCCTTTTATCCCAAGACTTGGGAAGTGGAGGTCTCAAAACAACAACAACAACAACAAAAAGGCAAACAAAGTGTTCTCTCCAGTGAATGCCTGCACAATAAGAAGGTGAAACATCCTTACTGATGACATGGAGAAAGTCTCAGGGTCTGGATAGAAGATCAAACGATCCAGAGCATTCCCTGGAGACAAGTCCAGTCCAGTGCAAGGCCCCCACGCTCTTCAATCCTGTGAAGGCCGAGATTAGTACAGAAGCTGCAGAAGACAAGTTGAAAAGCAGAAATTGGCTCAGGGGAAAGAGACCACTTCACCTCCATAAGCCACCAGTACAGCTGAAGTAGCAGCCAGCGCTGATGGAGAAGCTGTAGCCAGTGATCCACAACATCTCACCAAGACCACCGCTGAAGGCAGCTGCGCTGAAAAGCAGATTCTCAATGTGGACAAAGAACATCTGATAGAAGAAGATGCCACCTGGGGTCTTCATAGCTAAAGAGGAGAAGAAAATGCCTGCTATCAGAGCTCCAAAGACAGGTTGACTGTCTTGTTAGAGTCAATGGGGCTGGTGACTTTTAATTGCAGTCCATGCACATTGAGCATTCCAAACCCTAGAAACCTATGAAATTATATTAGTCCTATGTTGCCTTTGCTCTGTAACAGGAGCCACAAAGCTGAATAGCAAACATTATTTAAGACATAGTGAGCAGAATATTTTCTGGCCACTGTTGAGACTTATTACTCAGTAGCAATATTCTTTCCAAAATATTACTAATAATTGTCAATGTGCCTGGTCAGCCAAAAGTACCAATGGAGTGTACAATAAGATTAATGTTTGTTACATCCCTACTATCTCACAACATTCAGTGTACAGTTTATGGGTCAAGAAGTAACTTAGATTTTCAATACTTAGGAGATATATTATATAAGCCTAGTCTTAGAAATATATTTTTTAAGACCATAGATATTTCCTATGCTTCAACTACACAAATTAACATGTAAAACTTCTGGAGTGGTATTCTAGATATAATTAAACATGAGTATTATTCATGGTATATCGTCAAAATTTCCACATTTACAGAGTTTGCAAGAAGTTGATTGAAGGTCACATGGGTGATTTTAAGGGTCTAGACTTCAGTGGAGGAAGCAACGTAGATGTTGGGAATATGACAAATGAATTAGAATTAGCAGTGCAACCTGAGGATGTATGTGAGTGGATGGCTGAAACCTTGTGGTCACCTTGAACAGGTGAGCAGTGGCTGCCTGTGCATGAGCAAAGATGGAATCTGTTCCTGGTGGAGATGCTGGAACATTGTTGACATAGCAACAAAGGACCTGGAATATTAGTTGGTAAAGCAGAGGCAGAGTAGGAGATGATTGACTCCAATACTTAAAGAAGGCCTCCTGTGGAGGAAACACTATGAAACACCAGTGCATACTGACAGAGAAATCCATCAAAAAGGAGAAATCAATTGATATGACAACTTTCACTGTAGTCTTATTTTGACAAATTGTCGCAGCCACCCCAACCTGCCATAGTCACCACACTTACTAGTCAGCAGCCATCAACATCTAGGCAAAATTCTCCATGACGAAAAGATTGCAACTCACTGAATTCTAGGTTTATCACCAGCATTTATGGAATGTAATACTTTTTTGGCCTTGCGAGGTTGAAGAGTTGGCAATATGATTGCCTCCCAAACATGTGAACCTTAGTTTGATAGCCAGGACCTACATAAAATGCCAGATATTGTGTATGCTTATACTCCCAGCACTATGGGTGAGGAGATAGGATAATCCATGTGGCTTGATAGACAGCCAATCAAGATTAATTGTTGAGCTCCTGGCCAATGACAGACTCTGTCTCAAAAATGTGGGTGACACATAAATAATCACATTTGGGATTATCCTCTGACCTCTACACACACATGCATGTGTATTTATACACACATGTCCATTGACACACACAAAAGGCACACACATTCACACTCAAAATATTAAATCAAGTACTTATTTTAGATATAATGCTATTTTTCACATAGTACACTATAATGTAGTATAAATACAATTTTTTACAGAATTGATTTATTCCTGTAGTAATTTACAAATATAACTTCATATTCATCAAAATAAGTGTCTGCTTTTTATAAAATAAAAAGAAAACCAAATAATGATGAATTTCTTTTTTAACTTTATTTTAATTTTGATACTTTTATACTTTTAGAAAATGCACTTTGATCTCATAGCATCAGTTTACCTTCTCCCTTCCCCATAAAGTCCAATTTTTTTTTATACACTAGACGGCCAAATTATTTATGTGACTTGTTTTACTATAGTAGTCTGGAACCAAATTTGTTGTATCTCAAAGTTATACCTGAAGATAGAAAATTTATAGATATAATTATATTAAAAATATAAAATTTGCTTATCTGTTGAGCCTTTTAATATCAGGTTTTGGATTCTGATTATAGGAAGATAAAATCTGAGCTGGAAATTTGGCTTAGTAGTAGATTACTTAGCATGTTGGTAGTCCTAAATTAAGTCATAGTAGTAAATGAAAAGGGAAATTTAGTAGCACATTTCAACAACCTACTCTGTATATAAAATGCTACAAGTATAGTAGCACCATGTAAGAACAGTTTGATTCTGGTGTCCACATAAACTTAGGTGTTCTGAATGCTAGCCAGTGTCCCCTTGCCAGTGTTTGGAATACTTTTCTGTTGCTATTGTCCACCTTTGGTTGGCCAGGGGGTGATGTTCACCCTCTGCTCATGCCATCATTTTCTCCTGCTACCATGGAGCTGCCCCTGGAATCCGTAAGCCAAAATATCCCCCCTTTTCCCCTAAAGATGCTCTTGGTCAGGTGATGTCTGCCAGTAATGCAAACCTGACTGCAACAGATCTTTAGTCTTAAAAACAGTGAAGAATATGTGGAAATGCTATAGGTTCCATGTGCCCATAGCCTTATGAAGCTATCATGATAGATGTTCAATCTACAAGAGGTAATAGGCCTTCTCCATTTTTGCAGAGGACAAGAAATACTTCAAAAATTGAAGGACCTATGCACACTAGAATGTAGTCCAAGAATTACTAAAATGATAAATGAACTTGAAACTTCAATATCTTCCAATATTTGAAGGAACTGAGAATGTTTAATCTTAACAAAGTTCAGAGAGGAAATATGACAAATGTAAATTAGCCAAACCATTTCAATCATTTTCAACTATATCTTTCTCTATAAAGGATCTTGTAATTGGTAAAACCAATTCCTGTATGTTTTGTATCCAAACTCCTCCATATGGTTTAGGCTTCACCAGAGTAGATACCCTTGTCTATTAAAGTTCAGAAGGAAGTGATAATTGTGTGTGGTGGTTTGCATGAAATGTCCCCCAAAGGTTCGTGCATTCTGAATACTTGGTCTAAAGCTAGTGGCAATTTGGTAATATTGTGGATCTTTTGGGAGGTGGGGCCTGCTGGAGGAAGTAGGCACTATGGACAGCCCTTAGGATTTTATATTATACAGTCCTTGATAGTGTTCAGTCTTACTGCTTCTTCTCAGCTTATATGAGAAGATATGGTGCTTTAGCAGTCTTGTTATGTTGAAATGGACCCTGGAATCTGTAAACTGAAATAAACCCTTCCCTTTCATAATCTGTTTCAAGTCAAGTGTTTTGTCCCAACAATGACAAGGTAACTACAAGAGAAAAGTTAGTACCAAGAAATGGGTCCATTGTTGCAGTAAACCTCTCCATGTGCTTTTTGGCCCTCTGAAGCCAGATGTCAGAAGTAATTTGGAAGGGTTTAAGACTGTGGACTAGAGGACAGTGGTGCTATGAGGAGAGCTTGATGGATCATTCTGGTGAGAGTTTAAAAGACCTAAAGGCAGAGAGAATTGTGAACCCTTGAGTTTTATTTTAGGCTTCATGAACAAAAAGCAGTTTATAGCATGGCTGGAGGCATGGCTAAGCAGTGAAGATATTTGCCTGCAAATCCCAAGGACCTGAGTTTTATTCCTCAGTACCCACATAAAGCCAGTTGATGCACAAGGTGGAGCATACATCTGGAGTTTATTGCAGTGGATGAAGGCCTTGATATGCTTGTTTTCTCTCTCTTACTTCATCTACCTTTTATTTTTTCTCACTGTCTTATAAATGGATGAATAAATAAATATTTATAAGGAACTGGCTGGGGTAGAGGAACTTTGTGTAGTATGCATGCCAGAGGACAATGAAGAAACACATTAAAGATAAAGGTTGACACAGAAGGAATTGTGAACTGTTATTAGGCTGCTTTAGCTGAAATTTTTAAACAGATTACCAGCACTGAGGAAGAGCTAGTTGCTCTTCATTGAGACAATGGGAGGATTGCTAATTCTTTTGCATGAAGGAGGCTTGAAGAAAGAATTCTGGATGATTTTTCTGCTTCTCAAACTTGGTCTTTATCTCCCCTTTAGCTGTAAATTTTTCAGTGTCACCTATGTGGTACTGGTTTTGGAAGTAGGGCAAATACATGGAATAGAAGGTCATGAAGCTCTGAATGGCTCCTGAAAGCCATTTAAGATAGGCTATGTGAGTCATGGTCATAGTCTTTGCATGGCATAAGAGCTTTGAATATGAACTATGATTAGCAGTGGAGTACTTAGAAGTTTTCAGAGGTCAGGACTCTAAGACAGTGGCCAAAGAAAGCTGCTAGCTAGGGTGGATCTGCCTGGGCTGCAAAGTATACAACTGGAGAGGTGGAATAGCCCAGGCCTTATGGAGCTCAGAGGATTTCATCAAGCCCTAGGTACAGGGCATGCAGCTGCAAAATTTGATGTCTGCTTTGGTGCTTTTCAGTTTTAGTTCCTTGCTATGTTGTTATTCCTCCTTTTTGGAATGAGAATGATTATTTTCTGCCATTATGTGATGGAAGAATGGGACTTGCATCATGATTTATAGGAATCCTACTTAAGAGACTATCTTGAGTCTCAAATGAGACTTTTGAATTTTGGACAGTGTTGGGATTATGAAAGACTATGGAGACTTTAAAAATTGCACTGAATGCACTTGGAACCTAAGATGGCCATGAGTCTCTCTCAGTCAGGAATGGAATGTGAAAGGTTGAATAGATATATCCCCACAGACTCATGTGTTTTGGATACTTGGTTCCCAGATTGTAGCAATTTTTGAAGGTTCTGGACCCTTTAAGAGGAAGATCCATTTTGGGATTTTATCATCCATCCCCTTGCCAACAGTGGCTCAACTCACTCTTTCTGTTTTCGTCCAGTTTATGTGACTAGATGTGACACTATTGTTGTCAACTCTGTTATGCTTTATGTGCCATGATGAAACTTCTCCACTGAAACTGTAAGCTGAAACAAACCCTTCTCTTCCATAAGCTGCTGGTAGTTGGGTGTTTTGTTCCAGTAACAAGAAAGTAATGTTTCCACTGTGAAAAAATACTAAGAATATTCAAGGAAAACTATGGTAGAGGCTCTCCTCTGTCATTGAAAATCATAGAAACTGAGTGGTGGTCCAGGATATTAGTGGTGTTTATGATAAACCTGACCCATAGTTTGGCTGGGATTCCATATTATTGGCTGTGCAATACTCATGCTAGGTGGTCTCCTCAGACTCGTAGACATTTTGTGAATTATCTATAAGCCTGTGATGAATCCTTTTATTTTTAACTTCATAGAGTAATATGATTATTTATAACTAAGAATTTTGACTTATACAGTTATATGCTTCAGATAAACGACTTGGCAGTATATTGGAGAATGATTTCATCAAAGTTGACCACTTAAGAAATCAGATGCATTCTACTGCAGTATAGATATTCAGTGGAGATAAAAGTATCTGGAATAAAGCACTAGGGATTACTTGGATGACATACCTTTTAAATCCTCATTACCAAATGGTTTCTGAGTATAAAAAAAGATAATATTCAATATCATGGTCAAAGTTATTCTCACTTACGTGTGAATATCAGCTCTTAACACTCAAGAGGAATATTTATAGCTATTTAATTTATGTGAATATCACTGAAATTAGATATAACAGTCTTTGAAGAAAAAAAATTTCTTCTACCTTATATATTCTCTGCTCACTACCTCTTTCTTTTTATACTATCAGATAGAGACGGCTAAACTCAGACAAATATTTCACAATGTCTTCAATCACTCAACCAATAGAGAAAAAAATAAAACACTTAAAAAGTAAAATGTTACAATATATTTGGACTCATATGGCTCAAATTAATATTTTAATAACATATAAATATATAGGCAGATGCTCTTTGACTTAAAAGTGTGGTCACATACTGACAGCCATTATGAGCTGAAACTTGAGCTACTGAACACCCTAGCTTAGTAGCACAGTGTATTATTAGACTCTCTTCTGTTGTCCCACACTGTAGATTGGGGCTTGATAGTCTCCATATTTATAAGTTCAAAGTCCTTATAGCATATTTATGTAATTGTAGCTTCATTATTTTTTCTTATTGAAACAAGCCTTATTCTTGAGGAGTAAATAAATATTTTTAAAGCCTTTTAGATACCACACTTCTAAAAGTCACTTTCAGATACTTGCCTTAGTGTAGGTTATATTTAAAATTTTATTATTTATTATGCTTACTGTAGGTTTTGACAAGATAAGGAAACTGAGGGATAAAGAAGGGAGTGAGAAAGGAAAGAGTAAGGGAAGAAAAAGAGAGACACCGTATAAGCCAAGTGTGAAAGAGGGGAAAGAGACAAATACAAAGAAAAGTAGGGAAATACTTCAAGTCTTAGGAAACTTTATTAAATGGGATTTGATGAAACATCCATTGATTTAATCTACAAAGGAGGTTTCAGATGTACTGTGTGTTGCATCCAGAATGGTTAAAAATAGTTATAATCACTTGGACCTAATCATAGCTAATACTTATACTAGTTGACCCAACCATTACAACCACATATTCCTAGAATGATGTAGTCTTCACACTCTAGAGAAAAGCCTAAGTATAATCAGAAAGTTCTTTAAACACTAGTGATTGAACATTTATCAGTAACTCATAGCACATTCACTGGCTTGCAGTCACAAGAGACACATGTTTTATTTGTACACAACCCTATTTGAAAAGAATATGGCAGAACACTGCTCTCTTACTGTTTTGTAACACTAAATAAACAATCTGGCAAATCCAGAGATTTTCTGTTGTGAAAGTTTCCATCTGTAATAACTCACTGATGAATCTTCAGAACTTCTCCCCTTTCCCTCCATAGCCTCCCACTGGACCCTCTTCTACATATTTCCTTTCCCCCTTAACCTAAAAATTAAGAGGAAATTTTCCTTTATGTAAGAATTGAAACTAGTTTCTGAGGATTACAGGACTTGAATTCTCATCCAGATTCTTTTCATACTGTGTCTTAGTCCAAAATAAGTCCACAATCCAGTCAGGTTTCATTAATGACCATATCTGCTTTTACCTTTAACCCTATGAAGTATTTTTTTCCAGAGACCAACCGGAAAGAGCCACTGAAGCTTAAATCAGAACATGGTGCTCTCCTGTATAAAAGCCTTCCTTGACTTCCCATTCTACTTAGAGCAAACTCCAAAATCTTTGTATCAAATTAGATGTCTCTGTTTTCTCTGACCTCATGTTCTGGTACTATCCCCCTCTGCATTCTCTACACATTTACTTCTTAACTTTCCTCTGTCCTTTCAGTCATTCTACCATAGAGCTATTGCAGTTCATCCTTTATGATGAACTCCACTCTAAAATTTTCTATGCTGCTGTTTTCTTCCTGTTACTCAAATTTCATCCTCAACACCTTCGCATAATGGCCTTACTAAATTTCACTGCAAAGAAGCTCCTCATATAAGTGAGATGATACAGTGCTTATATCACTCTACCTAGCCCATGTTACATAGCATAATGTTATCCAGGTTCATCCATGCTGTCACAAATGGCAGAATTTCCTTTTTGTAGCTGAATATTAATTTATGTGTGAAAGTAGCACACTGTCCTTATCCATTCATCTGCTGACAGGCATTGTATATTAGTTCCATGCAGTGGCTATTGTTAATAATAGTAAAGAAAATAGAAAATTGAGACATTTTTAGTGAAGTGGTACATAGATTAAGTTATTTATAGTAATGATGTTCTTGAGAACAAATATACAGCAATATAACTATAGTTAACAATAATTTATTACATATGTTAAATATACTAGAGGGTAGATCTTAATTACTCTCACTACCAAGAAGTAAGATGAGGTAGACACAAGTAACTACATGATGTGAGGTAATAAATATCTTATTTGAATTACAATGTTTATTTATTTCACAATGTATATGATTATAAAATATATACAGATACTTAATCATCAAGGCTTGGTACTGTAGCTAAATGGTAGAGTGCCTGTCTAGCATGTACAAAGCTGTGAGTTGTATCATCTGTACTTCATACAAATCAAATATTTGAATCAGAACTCAATGACATAAAAATTTTAATTGATGATTATACTTTAATAAAACTTGCAAATATAAATCATGAGCTGCATGCTAATAACGATCTTACAAAATCTTAATTATTTCATTCCCCTAATGTTACGAACTGAAATTTCTCTGAATTTATTGTGTCCCTCTCTTCTAGAGGGAGAAAACTTGTGTGAGGAGAATAAATCTGTCTTATCCTATCTCTGAAACCTCATAAGTTTATGCTGCATTTTTAGTCTGTTTTCATTCATGTTTGCCTCCAATCATGGCTTATATTATGTTCTTCAGTTGAAAAGGATACTAGCATACATCTGTGATTAAATATAATTTCATAAAAATTATTCAATATTATTTAATCAATTATATAATTTTATTCCAGATTATCTTTTCACAGCCTGTGCCTTTCAGGTAATCAGTTTATAATTTATAAAGAAGATAGTAAGAGCCCATAAGCACTAGACTTGATCTTGAGGGTTCGTAATCAAGGTTAATGAGGTTCCTATCTTTTAAAACTTTATCGCTTAATTCAAGAGGTATCTCTTTGACTACAGATAATTGAGAGGAAATTTCAGTAGCAATCCAGCATGGGAACTAAGTAAAATTATACACATGAACTTTAGACAACATGTTACAAATTTTGGTAGTGGCATTTGAAAATACTCTGTTTTGATGTTTATGTGCACATGACTATTAGTAAAAGATATTGATATACATGTTTACAGTGGAAAACTAATGCAAAAAGCTAGGGGAAGCCATTTCAAATGTTGATGCTAAAATATATTCATTTAAAGAATGTAGATAATAAAAAAGAATGTAGATTAATGGATAAAACTGGATCTGCTTAATGAAATGCTTTACCAAATTGTGAAAACCAAATCAATTCGTACACATTTCAGGAAAGCAAGCCATGTTGCATATGGCTGGGAAAAGACAGACATCCTAAAACAGTACTAACCATGATTTACAAAGGAATTCTGATAAGGAAAATGATTAAATAAAATTATGAAATATAATATTTACATTTCTAGAATTTCAGAACCTCAGTCAAATCAAAGCAGAATGCCATCTCTAGCTACATCACACGAATGACTGACAGAGGGGACTGGATGGCAGAACCATCTGTCATGATTAAGTTATGGCTTCAGGGTTGTACCCAAAATGTGCTCAAAAAGAAATCAACAACTGGGCTGGAGAGATGGCTTAGCGGTTAAGCGCTTGCCTGTGAAGCCTAAGGACCCCGGTTCGAGGCTCGGTTCCCCAGGTCCCACGTTAGCCAGATGCACAAGGGGGCGCACGCGTCTGGAGTTCGTTTGCAGAGGCTGGAAGCCCTGGCACGCCCATTCTCTCTCTCTCCCTCTATCTGTCTTTCTCTCTGTGTCTGTCTCTCTCAAATAAATAAATAATTAATTTTTTAAAAAAGAAATAACTTAAAAAAAAAGAAAGAAATCAACAACTAAAGAGCAGACAATTTCAAAGGGATCTGAGTGGTTAGGAAAAGAAATTTAGATCATTTGATGATAATTCTCTTGAAACAGGATGCCATCAATGGCATTAGAGTACTTAATTAAAAACAAACTGCCTTAATGCTGTTATCAGCTTTTATTTTGCAAAATGCAAAAATCATATAATATTTTTGTCTTTTTTGACATTTCAATTGTAAATAATGAAATAGGCTCAGTTAAAAATAACAAGGAGTTCTCTACATTTTTATTTCACTTATAAGAATAATTTGCTGAAGTTATTTTTTAGCATATTCATCAATTAATAATAAAAGCTTTCTCTCAGTTTGGGAAGTTTGTTCCTATTTAGTGAGGTAAATTTTCCCTGCATAAGACAGACACATTCCTCAGTAGCTTGTGAAGAGGAATATCTAGAGATCCCAGGAATTCTAACATTTTGTTTCTGGTTCTGTCTTACTTATGGAGTTAGATGAACTCAAATATAATTTCAAAGAGGGCATGAGTGCCTTAGCAATTTCAGAGAATTGTTTGTGACCTGTCAACTTAAATGAATGAAATAGCTTATCCAGGAGTCATAAGTGAGATAGAATCTTTTCTTAGTCCACTAAGAAATTAATCAAAATAATTTCCCTTGGTAAAAATCTCACCGTGAATAATATCCATAAAAATATTATGGTCAATAAGTCCAACATGTTGTATATTAAATTACTATTCCCCAGGTGGGAGAGATGGCTTAACAGTTAAGATGCTTGCCTGAAAGGCCAAAGGACCCAGATTCAATTCCCAAGGACCCAGGTAAGCCAGATGCATAAAGTGGTACATGTGTCTGGAGTTTGTTTGCAGTGAATAGAGGATCTGGTGCTCCTATTCTCTCTCTCTCTCTCTCTCTCTCTCTTTCTCTCTCTCTCTCTCTCTCAAATAAGTATATTTAAATTAATATGCCAAATAAACTATAAATACAATAAAATCAAAATTTTGCTTGCTGTTATTTACTGAGGATCTTTTCAATCTTTGTTGGTCTTCAGGCTTGTTCATTAATAATTTTATTAACTGTCACAAGAGCATGGTTATGATTAGTTTTAAAACAATGACAATGTTGAAGATGTGTTGCTATTGCATCATTTTTTTCTGATGTACATCAGAGACCACTTTGTAATTAACTCTGTACAGTGCTATCCTTAGGAAGGTACATTTTATTTGATTTTACTAAGAAGAAGAAGGTGCATATGTTTACATTACACTTTTTTTTTAGTGTTTTACCTAAATACACATGACAAGGAGCATTTGAGCTTCATGTTAAGAATCTGCAAAGATATACCCTATAATCATAGAGTATTCATACTTTCATTTATAATGTCTAGGAGCTTGTTTAAAAAAAATCTTACATGAAAGGATAAAGTCTTATCTATTCAGGAATAAACAATAGTCATTACCTTATGTAAAGTATTTATTGAATAGTAAAAAAGAAATAAAAATAACCCATCATGGCAAACCAAATACCTACCTTCTTAGTCATTGAGATAGAAATCTTGGAAGTTTCTCCAGTAGTCCCTCAAAAATGCTTTGTGCACCATTATTTAGAGGAATGAGGGGATAGATAGTTATCAGCTGCATAAAGTTCTAGGCTAAATCCATCTTCCTCCTCTAATATTTAAACAGCCACAGAATTGTTTCTGATTATCAAGAGAGACTGAAGTAATGGGAATATTAAAATAAAGGGCAGAGAGTATAATTACAAAGGATCAGTAAGTAAATCCACTTCAATTCAAATGTTATCTGGCTAGATGCTTAAAATGTCTGCTCTTATATGTAACCCCAGATTTAAGTCCATAAGATTAATCCTGAAACTGAAGTTTCATAATCATAAGAAACCCTTAGTAAATAAAATATGGCAAAATTCCATGCACACAAGCATGCTGAAGTCTACAGCCGGAAACCCCAAATAAGCAAAACCTCCCACTGTTCATCCTTCTTTATTCATATAAATATTCATGGATATATTTTCCTATTAGTTTTTTTTTTTTAACTCATAAAGGTTGCCATGTTGTAAAATCATTTATCCTTAAAAATAAATACAGATGAGTCATGATGTGGAGTTACATATTAGGGCATACAAATGTTTGGTCTTACTCTGGTCACTTTTCACTTAACACCTATAGATACTAAGTTTTCAAAACATATACCTTTGTACAATTATCCTTTTGTAAGTATAGGTTAGCATACACTGACATGATAAATGTATTTGGGAGTAGTGATTTACAAAGTTCTTTCAAGATGTCCCCAAAGAATGTCACTGTTCTCGTATCTGCATTGATTCTTCAGTTAGATCTGAGCATCTATCTCTATGATTCAAAAATGTCACTTAAAAAGCTTGCCAAATTCTCAAATTAATGAAACTTTTTACAAATATAGACACTTTCCAGTGGTTGATATTCCCAAGATAAAATCATCCAATTGAATGATAGTTCTGTATCATATAGAACTGTGTCTACTCATCTCAATACTAGGACCAGGAATACTTCATAGATTTCATGTGATAGGTATATGTTATTTTGAAAAATAAATTGATGAAGTTCTACCTTTTGTTCATCACTTTAATTGTGACTTACAACAATATCTAGCTGTGGAAATAAATATTATATATAGAGAACAATGCTTGACATGGTATAAGCATTGAAAAAGCATCATCTTACTTAGCATTAAGATTGTTTAACCTGTTCACAGTTGTATTTTTAAAATTTTGCTATGCATTATTGTGTATATAAGATGTCTGTGAATGATGTGTATGTGAGTGTGGCTATGTGCATACCATGGTGTCCATGTGGAGGTTGCAAGACAACATCTTGAGGAATATGTCGTTGCCTTTAATTTTTGTTGAGGCAGTGCCTCAGTTGATTGCTGCTTGCTGCATTTGCCATAGTAGCTGACCTGTGAGTTTTCAATTGTCCTGTCATCTCTATCTCTTTTCTTGCCATAGGCCTACAAAGGCACTGAGCATCTGTGCTATAGTCTTCATGCTTGTGCAGCAAGTGCTTTATCCAATAAAATACTATTTCAGCCCCACAAATTTATATTAATAGTAGAACAAAATAATATGACAGAAGAAAGTCTAAACAAGCTCTAGGACCAACTCTGAGAAGATGTGATTTGTTCTTTTGTATTTCTGGGCCCTTAACTACCCTCAGTATAATAATTCCAAGAAAGAATGGTGGAAGTGAATATGGAACATGGATGATGCATTAAGTCATTTTACCTAGATTCTGGGTTAGGGATTTCTAGCCAGAATGGTGTTGGCAACACTGAAGCAATAATAAATGTACGACTAGTCATATGTTAAACTGGACTACACAACACTTGGAACCAGTCTCAATTAAACCCAGGAGCTTAGACGGTTCTTGAGAGTTGCTCCAATCTGAGTTAAATTAGCCAGGTATGTGATATTCCCATAAACCAGATAGTCACTGGATTAAGGCTATACACAATAAGTGAGTATGATTGTGCCTAAAGAGCCACTTTCATCAACTTTCAGGGTAGATATTCAGTACTGAGTTATTAGTAGAAAATTCTTCCATATGTTATAGGGGAAATAACTTGCCCTTGAAAAGAAGGTCTCAAATTGCATGCCATCTCATATACTACAAAGGAAAATCAAGGATCCCACTCAATAATCTGACAAGTGTCTGACATGTAAATGTTATCATTTTATAGAGCACCCACATGCCAGTCAACATACTACCTGAACAGAGCAGTTAGTCAGTGATCAAGTTAGATATTAATCAAATGTAGATCAGAAATATATTCCAGGAGGACTCAGAGTCTTCATAGTTAAGGTCATTACTTGTGAGAACCATTTAATTTTATATCAGTTGATTATTCAGAGACAGAACTGAAAAAACATTTTGATAATCTCCATAAAACCATGTGTATATGAATAGGTATTACTAGTAATAATCTAGTAACTATATATTTTTTCAAACATCTATTACTTAAAGATCTTAAAATCAACATAAGTCTGAAATTAACTTAGAAGTACAAATGATACTGTATTAGCTATTTTTAATGTTGCTGTAATAACACACCCTGAAAAGAAACAAGTAAAAGAAGGAAAGATTTATTTCATCTCACAGTTTGAAGGTACAGTCCATCATGGTAAGAAAGACATGGTGACAGGAATCTGAGGCAACTGGTACACAGATGGTCACATCAGGTACACAATCAGGAAGTAGGGACTGATTGATGCTGGTACTCAACTTACTTTATCCTTTTTATTTAATATAAGACCTCAGCATCTGGACTGATGCTTCCCACATTTGGGATAAGTTTTACCATCTCAGTTAATACAAGTTAGGAATTCTTCACAGACATGATCAGACATTTCTCTCCCTACGTGATTCTAAGATGACATTCAATATTAACCATCACAGATACTTGGAGAAATTGTGCTGAATACTATATAGTAAAGCTCCTATGTCGAGAGACCACAAATTTTTAGCCCATGAATTAGGAAAACAGACCTCTTGGGAATAAACCTACATATACTTCAGGGAATCAGTCTACAACACATTGTGTCATATGGACAACCTAGCTATAAATAGTTGTGCAGCTCTCTCCCCAGGGTACGCTTCGACAAACTTGGATCTTACAAAAGGAAAATGATGTCACTTATTTACACACTGATATTGTACCAATTCATTTGAAAGCTAAGCCAGAGATAGGTTTTCCTCTAAGCAAAAGAAAGACAAACCAGTTTTAAGAACAGATTTAATATTTGTTGAACAAACATAACTGAAAAATAGAATCAGTGTAAGCTTGCAATTCCAATCAATCAAGTACTTTCCCACACATTCTTTTTTTTTAATTTTTTTTGTTCATTTTTTATTTATTTATTTGAGAGTGACAGACACAGAGAGAAAGACAGATAGAGGGAGAGAGAGAGAATGGGCATGCCAGGGCTTCCAGCCACTGCAAACGAACTCCAGACGTGTGCGCCCCCTTGTGCATCTGGCTAACGTGGGACCTGGGGAACCGAGCCTTGAACCTGGGTCCTTAGGATTCACAGGCAAGTGCTTAACTGCTAAGCCATCCCTCTAGCCCCCACACATTCTTTTCTAATACTTTTCTATATTTATATATCGATTAACTCATTTTTAAATGTATAATAGATTAAAATGATGTATTACAGCAAGGCCTTCTCAAGAAAATAGTCAGAACTTTTAATTTTTATATGAAGGTTTAAATTCTTACCAATAAAACTCAATTATTAGTTGTAGATTGAAGGGCTTCAAGAAATTTTTTCTATCAAAGAATATTTATGCTTTATGTGTAATAGCTTTAAGACTGTTTATGCTTCTTTTTAAAGCTGCTCCCACAAAGAAGAAGCATTTTAGGAGGATTGGAATTGAATTTTAAAGGAGTGGGATACATGGAAATCGTGTGTGTGTGTGTGTGTGTGTGTGTGTGTGTGCGTGTGTGTGTGTGTTACTTTTAAAAGAGGAGAGATAAGAAAGTAAAGTTGAACAAAGCTCTGATTATGTAAAGCAGATATTGGTAAACTATGGTCTGCAGATGAAATATAGCCAAGAACCTGTTGTGTAAATACAGCTTTAATATAATATAACCATTCCTGTTAATTTAGTAATTATCTACAACTCTGATTCTAGAAAAACAATGTAAAAGATAGTATAGGAGAATTCAATTATTACTAATGACCCTGTATTACCTCACAGAAGGCTAGAGATATTGTATATATGTATGTTAAAATGCAATGCTATGAGCATGCATAAAGAAGAGAATAGAATCTTGAATTTCATGTTGAGAGTTCAATTCAAAGTGAACTCCAGTGTGATGATGTCGTGATGTATCTTTCTCACATACTTAGTCTTTTCTTTTCCATTGGATGAAGCTAGTAAGTGAAGCCAGTGGGGTGAAATGTACCAGCCTCACATATTGTAAGTGATAAGAATTTAAATGAGGACTGGGCTTGATGGCACATGTCTTTAATCCCAGCACTTTGGAGGCTGAGGTAGAAGGATTGCTGTGAGTTTATTAACCTTCATTTAGCTCACCATTCTGAGTTTTAAAATATATAATATTTATTAGTTTTATCCTTACAATTTTGTTTAATTTTAGTTTTAAGCCAATAATATATTTTTCAGAAGGTGAGGACTTCAAACACTTTTTCATTTTCATTATAATGAACCATCTGGTGCAAACATTGACATCTTATCATGTATGGCTTTGTTGAATTCTGAGATTCCTTATAAAATGACCAAGTCTTCATCATATGTTTACCCTTTGGCACAGTATACAGTAAATCCATACTAGATGCTTATAGAAAGCATCAGATGACAATATCTCATCATCTCTTAATTCTTCCAGAACAAGTTGTATTTCTTGCTATTTCACTTTCTTATAAGCATTTCTTTGTCTATCTACTCTAGGCAAGTCTAAATGGCAGAAAAAAAAACCTTCATCTATGTATTTCCAGGCCCTATAATTTGTACCATTTTCTAACAGGTTTTCATAGATGATCAAGAAAATGTATTTGAATTGAATTTATCTTTGGAAGTTAGATTCTATTACGCCGTGGTAAGTGATAAGGAAATGCAGACATTGTGACATTAGATTGTCTGATCATGATTAGAAAACTGAAGCCTCTTTAAAGGTAGGGTCTGAAACTCAGTCATTGCTATTTCCCAGTATCTAGCATCTATTTTTGTGGCACACAGTACTTAAATGTTGAACTGAATTGAACCTCTACCTCTATTCTTAGTTTTGGCCTTTATTATAGATTAACCTAGCCCAAACATTAAAGTGAAACAGCTTCCTGGCTTGATTCAATAAATGCAATCAAATTCAAATCTAGAGTGTATGTAATAAATCTTAGAGTTTAAAGTGCCAGATTAGACTTTTCTCCTTTAATTAGTTTAGCTTTCTTTGATTTGTACATGGACCATTAATTTAAATTAAATAAGTAATTCAAAGCCTGTGGACAATAAATTAGATAAACGTAAATGTCAAGGACTGAAATCATTTGGCTATTTCTTAAAGACAGTAAATATGTAAGACATCAGCACCAAATATTCCTTTTGATGATTATAATGAGATGTTCCAGATCAAAAGCAAAACTGGGACTTATTTTAAAATCATCCCAGCAGTGAATTTTTCTCCTTATTTCTGTTTGTAGAAGTTGCCCCAGTTCTTGTATAATTTTAGAAGTTACCACCAAATTATTTGCAGTTGTATAAGATTCAGGTTGTGATGGAGATTTAAGAATCTATTTGATATCCTGTAGTAGATATGTATTGGTGGTGAACATTTGTGGATGGTCTTTAGAAAGTTCATTACATTGCTTTCTGTCATCCACTTGAATTTGCAATAACTTTCCATCTACTTACCACTTCAATGAATAATTTATTCAAACGCATCAACTTAGTAGATAATAACAGCAAAACACAAATAAATTGCATCAGCTAAGAGTTTGACTTACTTTTTTTAAAAAATTTTTATTTATTTATTTGAGAGCGACAGACACAGAGAGAAAGACAGATAGAGGGAGAGACAGAGAATGGGCGCGCCAGGGCTTCCAGCCTCTGCAAACGAACTCCAGACGCGTGTGCCCCCTTGTGCATCTGGCTAACGTGGGACCTGGGTAACCGAGCCTCGAACCGGGGTCCTTAGGCTTCACAGGCAAGCGCTTAACCGCTAAGCCATCTCTCCAGCCCTTGACATACTTTTTAAATTATTTATTTATTTATTTGAGAGCGAGAGAGCAAGAGAGAGAGAGAGGCAGAGAAAGGGAGAGAGAGAATGGGCATGCCAGGGCCTCCAGCCACTGCAAACAAACTCCAGATGATGCACCCCCTTGTGCATCTGGCTTATGTAGGTCCTGGGAAATTGTACGAGGTCCTTTGGCTTTGCAGGCAAACACCTTAACTGGTAAGCCATCTCTCCATCCCGAGGGTTTGCTTCATTAAACCTCTTGCAAGTCCATCAGTGAGCTGAATGAAGTTTGCCAACACCAAACCACCATGTTGATTGTGAACATTTTTTTTTGCTGAGGTTTTCTCTCTGTTATAAGAAACTGAACTGCTTCTCTGTCTTTCAGTTCCCCTGCATTGGCGGGTGTACTCATGCATAATTATTTGACCTGCGTTCTCAGGTCCCTGGCTCCTAGTTCTTTGGCTCTCAGTCTCCTTGCCACTGATGTGGGGTTGCTGGGACCCATTGAAACCTGCGTTAGTATGCCTGGGCTCCTGGTTTCCCAACTCCAGGTTCCCCTGCCCTGGTGGGTGTGCATGCACTGTGACAAGTCCTGGGCTCCCAGTTTTCCAAATCCAGGTTCCCCTTCTATGGGTGTGGGGCTTCTGGGATGCTGCATGCATGCAGCATGAGTAGACCTGGGCTCCCTTTGCCCTACCTCCCAGTAGCTCAGCTCCAGGTTCCATTGCACCTGGTGTAGGGTGGCTGGGAGCCTCTATGTGCATGTGTGTGAGAGTAGGCCCAGCTTGCTATTCCCAGGCAGGTATGGAACCACCACATCCTCATATGCAGTGTTGATGCAAGATTTGGGTTTCATGAGAGGTCCTCCAGAATTTAAGAACCCATGTTTGGGTTCTGTGCTACCTTTAATAAAGAATTACTAGAGGGATAAAGCCTGCTCCCTGGGAACATGTAGCCACAGGGAAAGTGCTCACTGAGGACAGGAAACCACCAATGAAATCTGCTCACTGGGGCACGTAGACACATATGAATATACATCCAGCCTTGGATGTGAATATGGCAGAATTGTGGGATATCCTAAAATTACCAAATATCCAGGTCATGGGACTACTAGAACTGAAGAAATACAGACCAGACGATCAAAGAATATATTCAACAAAATTGATGAAGAAAATTTTCCCAATCTCACAAGGTGCCCATCCAGATACAAGAAGCTCACAGGGCTGGAGAGATGGCTTAGCGGTTAAGTGCTTGCCTGTGAAGCCTAAGGACCCCGGTTCGAGGCTCGGTTCCCCAGGACCCACGTTAGCCAGATGCACAAGGGGGCGCATGCGTCTGGAGTTCGTTTGCAGAGGCTGGAAGCCCTGGCGCACCCATTCTCTCGCTCTCCCTCTGTCTGTCTTTCTCTCTGTGTCTGTTGCTCTCAAATAAATTTAAAAAAAAAATAAAAAAAAAGAAGCTCACAGAACATCAAACAGACAGGACTAAAGAAGAAACTCTCCAAGTCACATCGTAGTTAAAACTCTAAAGAATGAAAACAAAGAGTGCTAAAAGCAGTAAAAGAGAACTCATTGTGTACAAAGGGCATTCTATAAGTAGCACCTCATAGTTTTCAATAGAATCTGTGAAAGTCAGAAGGGCTTGGGATGTAGCACATTAAAGCTTAACAAAATGTGGTTTACAATCTAAACTTCTGTACCCAGATTAAGTATTCCTCACAATTGATGGATAAAGAAACGTTTTCCATTAAAAAAACAGATCTATCATTATATGAACACAAAGTCAAACCTACAGCGAATAGTTCTAGAAATATTCCACACAGAAGAGTATAACCACCAACCCCAAGCACCTACAAGATGATGAACATAATAACAAAAACTACAGCAGACATGAAAAAAAGTCAGAGCACCAAACTCCATAAAACTTCCAGCATGTCAGGTATTAAATCAAACCTATGTGAGTGGCTTAACTTCACCCATAAAAAGATACAAATTAATAGTGTGGACCAAAACAATAAACTTTTCATCTAATGCCTTCAAGAAAACAATATCTCCATATAAATAGACACCTCCTCAGAGTGAAAGGATAGAAAATGATTTTCCAAGCAAATGGAAATAAGGAATAAGTGGATGTGGCCCTATTAATATTTGACAAAATAAATTTCGAACAAAAAGTAATTAAAAAGGACAAAGAAGGTCACTTTTTCTCATCAAGGTGAAAATCCAACAGGAAGATATCACAATCATAAATCTATATACACCAAACACAGGTGCACCACATTTTATAAAGCAAAACCTACTTGACAAAAAATCAGAAATAAACCACAATACCTTCAGAACAGGGGATATCAATACCCTGCTATCATCATTAGACAGATCATCTCCACAGAAAATCAACAGGGAAATAATAGATCTCAACAACACCACAGATAAATTAGAACTAACAGACCTCTACAGAACCTTCCATCCCAATTGTACAGAACACATATTCTTCTCAGCAGCCCATGGATCCTTCTTCAAAAAGAATCATATATTAGGATCTGAAGTATGCTTCCATAAGTTCAGAGAAATTAACGTAACTTCCTGTATCATATCACACCACAATGACTTAATGTTATAATGAACAGGAGACAAAACAGAAATTACCCCAGCTTTTGGAGACTGAACAACACACTATTAAAATATAAATGGGGGCTGGAGAGAAGGCTTAGTGGTTAAGCGCTTGTGTGTGAAGCCTAAGGACTCTGGTTCAAGGCTCAATTCCCCAGGACCCAAGTTAGCCAGATGCACAAGGGGGCACACGCGTCTGGAGTTCGTTGGCAGTGGTTGGAGGCCCTGGCGTGCCCAATTTCTGTCTCTCTATCTGCCTCTTTCTCTCTCTGTTGGTCGCTCTCAAATAACTAAATAAATTAAAAAAAAACTATAACAAAAAAAATATAAATGGGTCATGGAAGAAATCATAAAATGTAAAAGTTCTTGAATTGAATAGAAACAAAAACAATATACCAAAACTTATGGGACACAATGGGGGTAATCTTAAGGGGAAATTTTATAGCACAAAATGCCTTCTTAACAAAGACAGAGATATCAAAAATTAATAACCTAACCAAGTAAAAGCATGGGAAAAATAATAATCCAACCTTTGTAAGAGTTGCAGATGGAAAGAAACATTAAGATTAGAGCAGATATTAATGAATTGGAAACCAAAATAAAAACAATTAAGAAAATTAATTAAAGAACCAGTACTTTGGAAGTAGTAAACAAGATAGATAAAATTTCTGGACAATTGGATCAAATGAAAAAAAAATAGAAGTCTCAAATTAACAAAATTAAAACTTGAAAGGGAGAAGTCACAACAGACATCAATAAAATTGGAAGAATCATCATGACATATTTCCAAAAACATTATTCCACAAAATTTGATAGCCTGGAGGAAATGGATGAATTCTTAGACACACACCACCTTCAAAAACTATGTCCATAACAGATAAGCAAAACCATTATGCCCATCAAGATTGAAAATGCATTAAAATATGTTCCCCAAAGAAAACAAAAATTGTAGGACAGATGGATTCTCAGCTGAATTCTACCAAACCTTTATTGAAGAACTGAAATCCCTTTTATCAAGCTTTTTCACATAATTGGAGAACAGAAATACTTCAAAAATCCTTATATGAAGATAAGAACACCATAACACCAAACCCAGGAGAAATACAACAAAAAAGAACACTGTAGACCTATATGCCTGATGAAATTAGATGCAAAAATCCTGGACAAAATCTTCAAAATTCATATTCAACAACATATCAAAAGTATTACCCACCTTGATCAATAAAGTTTCATCCTAGGGATGCAGGTGTGGTTCAACATACAGAAACATATTAATGCAATACACCACATAAATAAAATTAAACACAAGAAGCATATGATCATGTCAATAGCTGCAGAGAAGACCTTCAACAAAATACATTTTTGCAGAAGATTGTAAGAGCCACTGAGTGGAAGGGAATGTTAAGATGCATTTACTCCCTCCCCTTTACAATTATTGACTATTGCTCTCACATCTCATAGCCCACAACCTCATGGTGAACACCAGCAATACCACTGAGGGGGGACTGTAGCAGAATGGGGCCAAGAAGGAGGTAAATTATGGCACCAATACATGATGTGTCCATAAAAAGTTTCTACTTAGTTAAAAAAATAATCTGAGATAGACCTCAAACACTTCTAAGTGTTAGGTTGTGTTACAAAATCTCACTCTTAAAGTGGGTGTGCTCATTTGAGCTCTTTGAGGAGCACACACTTGTTAAACATTCTTTGTTCTGACATATAGGTAGTTTCCAGGATGTTTCATATTTTTGTCTTGACTTATTTTCCTTACATGAGCTGCAGGAGCTGAGCTGCATTGAAATAACACATCCTCAAAAATCCTTCTTTTAAGTGCAGAAAAAATATAGCCATGGACAGACAAGTCATTTCTTCTTGAAAATCCATTGCAATTTTTATATTCAAAATAGTAGGTCTTAGAATATTAAAAATATTTTTGTAAGAATTCTTTGCTGATTTCCTTACTTTTTACAAATATATTAAATTTATTTATTTATTTACTTACTTACTTACTTACTTACTTATTTGAGAGGGTGAGAGAATGGGCACACCAGGGCCTCCGGCCACTGCAAACTGGCTTATGTGGGAAGTCAAACCAGGATCCTTTGGCTTTGCAGGCAAATGCTTTAACCTCTAAGCCATCTTTCCAGCCCTCCTTACTTTTTTTAGTTAAAATAAAGAGTTGAAAAGTCACAGTATTGAAACTCTAAAACCATGTGTGGTCAATACAATGAGTACTTATGTGAGGGGCAGGGTGGGAATGGGGGCCTCTGGTGCTGTCTAGACACCTATGGGTTGTAGTTCATTCCTTAGGGCAAACAAAGAATTGTGCACCTCAGAACAGACAGCAATTTGGACTCGTGGAGACAACAAAGATAACTAGTTTATTCTAAACAATGTTCTCCTTCAGTGCTGAGGTGTTGGGGGCTTCTGAGGCTCTGGCTCTCTGATTTGGTAGGAGTTGATTTTTCTCTGTGTTGGTCTCCTTCCCCTTTGTGCTGGTATCCGGTTCATCAGGAAAACATCACCCTTGCTTGTTTTGCCAATTGTCCTTAGTTTCAGTCTCCACAATGCACGACCCATTTACATCAACAAGGAGGGTCCAATGGGAGGGGGTAGATCATGGATGAGCCTAAACAATGGTACCAAACTGCCTGTATTTGCTGAAAAGAAAACTAATAAATTAAATTTTTTAAAAAAGTTCTCATCAAGATGGGAGGGATTCCAGGGCTAGGAATCCCTCTGAGCTGGCTCTGTATCAGGGTTTTATAAGGTCGTTTCCCTCGCTTTATGCTAATGATGGATGCAGATCCTCTTGTGTCTCTCTTGTCAAGGGTCTTGTTCCCTTCACCAGCAGAGAGTATGTTTCTGATTAATGTACCTGATGTAGCATGCCTTCCTTCATTTCCTCCCTATTTCATTTCCTTAGGTGTAAGGGGAGATGAAGCCAGTTCTGTGTTCAGGTGAGTCTAGCATCAGGATGCTTCTTCTTCCATTTGTCTAACTTCCTAATGCTCCAGGATGGTTGTTGGAGCCTGCAGGGTTTGTACCTGGCCATTCACCTCTGATTTCATGAGGTAGGGCTGCAGCATGGAGTGCTATAGGCCTTATCCACTGTGACCATTCATTGTGTCCAGGTCTGGGCTCTTGCATGGTGACTGTATTTTGGATACCACAGCCATCACCATGCTCTGATGGTTCCTGCTGCGACCCAGGTCCCTCTCAGCAGGACTATGAACTTAAGGGCAGATGATATTACACCTCCCATTGGGGCCAGATAGAGACCACCATATGCCTTGCACTGTGCTGTGTTCTGAAGACTGGAGGTGATCAGAGAGCAATCGCCAATGATTACCCATCAATGCAATGTGCCTCTCAGTACAACTCAAATTTACTACTGCATTGTTGACTTCACAGACCTAAACATTTGGAAAATCTAACTTTTACCTATTCGTTCAAACTGTGCCATGTGTGTAGCCCATATTTGTGATATGCCTACTCATTAAATTAAGGAAGTTATATTTTTTAAAATTATTTATTTATTTATTTATTTATTTATTTATTTATTTATTTATTTGAGAGTGTCAGGCACAGAGAGAAAGACAGATAGAGGGAGAGAGAGAGAATGGGCGCGCCAGGGCTTCCAGCCTCTGAAAACGAACTCCAGACGCGTGCACCCCCTTGTGCATCTGGCTAACATGGGTTCTGGGGAACCGAGCCTCGAACCGGGGTTCTTAGGCTTCACAGGCAAGCGCTTAACCGCTAAGCCATCTCTCCAGCCCCAGTTATATTTTAAGTACCAACCTTCTGGCCTTTTATTTCTGCAGGTATACAAACTTAGCCACTAGAAACAGAACAAAGTCACAGTTATGATCTTTGTTATATAAAAAATTCTTCCAAGTTGAAATATTCCCTCCTGATGGGAGGAGAGAGAGTCAAGAGTTCAACAAGTCTGGAAAAGCTGAAACTTAAAAGGTTATAGGACTATTCCCCAAGGTGGTAAGACCAGTAAACACAGCAATTTTCTGTGAACTGAAACATTCTATCCTGGAGGGAGGAAAAAGACACAGGACACTCAGAAAATCAACAAGTTTAAGGAAAAGGTTAGAAGATTCCTCCAAAAGGCTATGCAAATGATCAACAACTTCTGGGAAAGAGATTGTTGGACTAGTAAAACTGCCTGCAGTCCAGCAAGCCATGCAGCATGCTGGAGAGATTCAGTCTCTGTGTTGCAACCTTTGTTGAGATGCACTATTCCAGAATACTGATGCTTTTGAATCATCCATTATTTCTATAACCAACCCCAACTCTACTATGTAAATAACTCCAGCAAACTCATTGGTTCACCAAACTTGTATTGGTTAATGCAATTGTACTTTGGTTTATTATCTGAGCTTTATCTTGGATTAGAAGGTGTGTGTTTGTGTCTTCCCAAAGATAGTTTCCCCCTTCAATCCAGCACTGGACCATGAAAATTTGGAAGATAGTGTGAATGGTAATTTCTTGGTGAACATAGAAGAGTAATTAGAAAACAAGTGTTTATATGAGAAGATTATGAGAAAATGGGTGTGAAGAAACAGTGGAAGATTAAGGTTTACAATCAGGGTTTAAGCAGGAGATAGATGGTACACATGCCTTTGGTAAGTTCAAGAGAATTTAAATATGGAAAAAGGATATAGGAAGGGCAATAAAGAGTGGTGAGTACTTCATAACTATTTTTTGGGGGGGATTCGAGGTAGGGTCTCATTCTAGCTAGGTAATCTTAGGGTGGCCACGAACTCACAGTGATCCTCCTACCTCTGCCTGATGAGTGCTAAGATTAAAGGCATGCACCACCATGCCTGGCCCTCATAACTATTAGTGATAGGCCAGTGTTATTACCTGTTGACTTAAAGAAACAAAAGAAGGAATGTTTATGAGACACCATGCAATCCAGTTGTATGAGAAAGGACAGATGATAAAAATTATTTCTTTTAGAAGTGCATTGCTGTCCCAGTGTAGGCCAACAGGAGAAGAGTCAAGGAAATAGATATTGGAACCTTTTTTTTTTCTTTCCCTCTCACTTGACAATACTACCTACTGGCCAGGAAGTTTAAGGCAAGGGGTTAAGCATACACAAGAAGACTCCTAGAGCAAGGTGAATAATTCAGTATTTTCTACTGCAATGATTCTTGAATGAAAGATCATCACATGCTTATATAACTTTAAAAGTGAGTATAATTGTAACATTAGATTTATTTTTAAATAAATTAAAGCATTCAATTGCTGTGAAGATTAACCGTAAGATAATTTAACAACAGAAATTATAATTTCATGACAAATTTCTCTATCAATGTGCTATAGATTTTGATAATATATGTGGTATATTAGAACATAAAAGAATTATCATCAAAATATCTGGATTTTGGTAATGCTCTACAAATTGAAATACCTGAATGCCTGCAACATTGGAAAGGTTACTTTCTGAGCTTATTAAAATATGGGAATGTTGGTCAGTAATACATGACCAATTTACTCATACCAGAAAGGAAAATTTAGTGATTAAATAAGAAAATGTCTGAACATCTTATAAATAACAATGTCTGTTTTCATGTAAGTCTATACATTTCCCAGTATTTCAAGGTAGAGCTGAAAGAAAAACAGTAGACTTGTGGAGAAATAAGATGACATTTATTTATTTATTTTGAGGAGGGCTCTCACTTTAGGTAAGACTGACATGGAATTCACTATGTAGTCTCAGAACCTCAAAGTCATAGTGATCCTCCTACCTCTGCCCCCCTAGTGCTGGGACTAAATGCATGTGCCACCATGCCTGGCTCAATATGTTTTTTTTTTTTATTAGTTATGTACACAGTATATACAGTCATGTTGGTACCATCAGTAGCCTCTTCTCTGCCCTCCACACTCTGCAGGGACCATCCTCATTGGGGAATATGGGTCATAGATTGTGGTGTTAGCTGTGTGTTATGGGGAAGAGGCAATGTCTCTGTGTATAATGAGCCAACACGTGGCTTTAACATTCTTTCTGCCCCATCTTCTGTAAATTTCCCTGAGCCATGTTGGGTTCATTTTAGGTTTGCTTCAGTGATAAGGTCTTGGGAGCCTCTGTGTCTCTGGATATCTGGTTTGGTAGGGGTTGAATGCACTCTGTCTATTTCTTTCACCCTTTTGCTAGTGTCAGGTTCACCAAGAAAGTAGCACTCTTTGCTTATCTCCCCAGTTACTCTTAGTTTCAGTTGGGGCCCTTTTAAGGTGTGATGAGCAGGTTTTCTCCTTAGGATCTGCATCTATCTGAAAAAGAGAAGCAAATTCTCCAATGGAGAGTAAGTAAGTGCCAGATAAATGGGATAACCATTGTATTTTTAGAGATGATTGAATAGGTGTAGGCCCTCTTGAAGCCCGTGGTTGGTGGGAACTTGATAATGGAGAGCGGGCTCATTTTTGGATATGGTTCTGACTTGTTTCCCAGCTCAAGCTATGAGTTCCATTCCACTAAGGAGATCAGTTAGCCAAATCAAGGGCAATTGGTTTCCAGCCATGGCTATGTGCCACTATTGCACTTGCGTGAGCATCACATCAGGTTGTTGCTGCTGAGTAGCTTAGACCATGAGTTGCTTGGACAGATGTTGGTCATTTTCCCCGAAATGCTCATGTAGCAACTTCTGGCACTAGATGAGCTAACTGTCTGGGGACTGACTCTCTTCCAGGTTCTAGCCATGTCACTCCATGTTCAGTACCATCAGCATATGGTATCTTCAGCAGTAAGGTCTTACCACTAACCTTTGGTGGGTCATAAGGTACTCTGACAGAAATCTGTCTTCTATTGAGAAACCTTAAAGGTCTCTCTGATCAACAGCTCATTGTGCATGTTAGCCACATGCTGGTGCTGGGAGTTCAACAATTGTCAAAGACAAGAAGGAAGAAAAAGATAGGTAATATGGAAGCGATAGAAGGAGAGAAGAGGAAGAAAGAGAGGGGAGAGAGAGAGAGAAAAAAAAAAGAAAAACAGGAGATGAGATTAAGGTCAGTCTTCATCATACTCTCTCCAGAGCCTTGTGATTCAGGTGTTCCCTTTAAGGTCTTCATGAAGGTTCAACCATTTAGTCTGTCTTTTAGGATGCAGAATTTTATGGCACCATTGCCATATGGGTTCAGTTTTGTAGCCCTTACCCCCACCCTTACCCTCCCCTCCCAAACTATTATCTTGTCCTCAAGATGCCTATTAGGTATCTCAGCATCTCGGGTAGATTTGGGTTACAAGCCATAGATGAATAAGACTATGTGATGATTATCTTCCTGTGATTGAGGGAGTTCACTGAGACTGATTTCTGCCAGGTTTGACCATTTTTCTGCGTTTTTCATTGTGTCATGTTTTTCTTACTGATGTGTAGAATTCCATCATATACCACATCTTGGTTATCCATTAATCTAATGATGGACACCTGGGTTGATTCCAGCTCTAAACTATTATGAATTGAGCAGCTATAAACATGGTCGAGCAAATCCCTCTGGACTTAGGCTTGGAGCTTTTAGAATAAATTCTTAGTAAAGGAATAACAGGGTCTGTTGGAAACTGTATAGCCAACCTTTTTAGGAGTCTCCATATTGCTTCCCAAGGTGGTTGTACCATCTTGCATTCCCACAAACAGTGGATGAGGGTTCCTATTTCTCCGCATCCTCACCAGCATTTATTTTCATTTAATTTTTTAATGTTTGCTATTTTTACTGAGGTAAGGTGGAATCTCATAGTTGTATTAATTTGCATTTCCTTGATGATATGGGATGATGAACATTTTCTTAAGTGTGGGCTTGCCATTTATATTTCTTCCTCTGAGAACTGCTTGCCCAATTCTTTGCCCCATTTTGTGAGTGGGTTGTTCGACTTTTTATAAACAAGGCAGAAATGCCGCAAGAAAAGAAAACTACCGGCCTATTTCCCTAATGAACATAGATGCAAAGATCCTGAACAACATACTCGCAAACCGAATCCAACAACACATCAAAAGCATTATCCACCTTGACCAAGTGGGATTTATCCCAGGAACACAAGAGTGGTTCAACATACAAAAATCTCTCAATATAATACACCACATAAACAAGCTTAAACATAAAAACCACATGATCATTTCAATAGATGCAGAAAAGTCCTTTGACAAGATACAACATCACTTCATGATCAAATTGGAGAGAATTGGCAATATACAAAGCTCCAAAGGCCCAAATAATACTTAATGGAGAGAGGCTGGAGGAGTTCCCATTAAGATCAGGAACAAGACAGGGATGTCCTATCTCACCTCTGCTTTTCAATATAGTTCTGGAAGTCCTAGCTCAAGCAATAAGACAGGAGAAAGAAATAAAAGGGATACAATTTGGAAAGGAAGAAGTTAAGTTAGCTCTATTTGCTGATGACATGATTATATGTGTAAGAGACCCAGGAGACTCCATCCCAAAAACTCCTGAAGGTGATCAACTCCTATAGCGAAGTAGCAGGATACAAAATCAATGCACAAAAATCGGTAGCATTTCTGTATGTAAATGACAAAGATGCAGAAAAAGAAATAAGGGACATAGTCCCATTTTCAATAGCACCAAAAATATAAAATACCTTGGAATAACGTTAACCAAGGAAGTAAAGATCTATACAACGAAAATATAAAAACACTCAAAAAAGAAATTGAGGAGGACTTGAGAAGATGGAAAGACCTCCCATGCTCCTGGATAGGCAGAATTAACATTGTGAAGATGATAATCCTACCAAAGGCAATATATAGATTTAACGCAATTCCAATTAAAATCCCTACAGTGTTCTTCACAGAGATAGAAAAAATGATCTCAAATTTCATATGGAAAAGCAGAAGGCCTCACATATCCAAACATATTCTCAGCAAAAGAGATATCTCTGGTGGCATCACCATACCTGATCTAAGGCTATACTACAAAGCCATAGTAATAAAAACAGCATGGTACTGGCATAAAAACAGGAGTATATACCAATGGAATAGATTTGAGGACCCAGATTTTGGGTCAAGCAACTATAGCTACTTGATATTTGACAAAGGCCCAAACAATATAGGCTGGAAAAAAGATAGCATCTTCAACAAATGGTGCTGGACAAACTGGATAACCACATGCAAGAAACTGAAACTGAAACCTGATCCACACATTTCACCATGCACTACACTCAAATGCAAATGGATCAAAGACCTCAATATTGTTTAGGTTTTGGAGTTCTTTGTAAATATTGGAAATTAGGCCTCCGTCAACATGGTTTTTAAAGTAACTGCTCTATCTCCTTCCACCCAGACAGCACTCTGCCAGCTTCCCATTAGACCTAATTGAGTTTTAGGTGAGATTCAAGAAAACCTAATAGCTTATTCTTATTTTTCTTTTTATAACATAGTGCCTGTAACTATTCACTGTTCTCATATGATTAAGTGGCAAAGCAATAGAAAAGTGTACTGGGGTTTGCTGAATTTTTACTTTTCTCTATATATGTGGATATAGCAATCATCTTAATTTAATATAAGTTATTACCCTTCTCATGTGACCCCTATGCATCAAAGCTTTTGTAAGAACGGCCCCTAATCATATTTCAACTACCAAAGTAAATATCCCCACCCTTGAAAAATCTCTTCATACTGTTACCTAAAGAGATTTATCCTTCCTATATTTGGTACATGTAGTGTTTGGAATATACCTACTTTAGAGCAGTTATCACACAACATTATATTAGAATGATTTGCTTCTGTTCCGTATCTCACACAAGATCCTGAGGATCTGTTGTGTAAAGTTCTTTTTCTATTTAGGGTTCTGTGCCCCATCAACAAACTAAGTGTCTGGCACTTTGTGTGGGTTTAGTTAACTGGAATTCAAATTCAAGGCAAGCAATAGAAAAATAAATTTGGAATTCTAACTTCACTGATGTTCAGATTTTAATTACTTTTTTCTTTCAAAATATATCAAAGATCAAAAGATAACTTCATACTCATCAGCATATCTAAGTCAGAGGAATGCTTTGGTTGTTCTATTTTTCTCTCTATCATAGATAACATAGCTGAGTCAATATTGTTAGACACCTTTTCCTTCCTCTATATTTTAGGAAGTCCTATAATTTGAATTAATTTTTAATTTTTTGTTCATTTTTATTTATTTATTTGAGAGCAACAGACAGAGGCAGATAAAGAGAATGGGCGTGCCAGGGCTACCAGCCACTGAAAATGAACTCCAGACGTATGCGCCCACTTGTGCATTTGGCTAACGTGGGTCCTGGGGAATCAAGGTTTGAACTGGGGTCCTTAGGCTTCACAGGCAAGCTCTTAACTGCTAAGCCATCTCTCCAGCCATATGCTTTGAATTTTAAATGTTCTTCTTAGGGTCATGTATTCAAGGTTTAGTTCCATAGCTATAGTATTATTTTGAGAGTTGTGCAGCCTTTAGGAGGAAGGTCTGTCTGACAGAAATAAAACACTATTGATAAGCCTTTGAACATTATACTGATCCCTGCTTCTGGATTGTTCTCTCTGATTTCCCTTCCATCATATAACTAAGTATCCTCTTCCATACTCTCAAAATCATGAACAGAACTGTGCCAACTGTCATTCTTTTCTCACCATGGAGGATTGAAATCTCCATGAAACCTTCAGAAAAAAATAAGCATTCCCTTCCTAAACTTGTTTCTGTCATGTATGTTATCACAGAGTTGAGTGATGTAAATTATACAGAAAATTACTGTCAAGGAAGTAAAACTATTTCTGTGATTGGTCTGATCATATAATTTGTAGAACTTTGTAACTACTTTACAGGACAAGTTTGAGAATTAAGAGATGTGGGCAAGAGAAGGCTCAGTCAGCAATTCTTAATTGTTGATTCTGGTGGGAATTTGGAAGACCCAGGGGCCAATAAAAATGTGCATAGTAAAGACTGTGCTCATGAGGGTTCAGGTAGGTAGAAAGACTTTATTGAAAAAGTGCCCAGTGTACATTAATTTATTACATCTGACAAAGAATTTTGTGTAGTGTATTTCCTAAAAATTTGAGCCTGAATGCAAAAGTGATAGACTAAATTACTTGGCAGAAGAAAATTCAAAGTAATATAGAATTCCAATTCTGTCATAGTTATTGTTTGCATCTATTAGACAGATTTCCAGTGATAACTAAGACTAAAAAGCCCATCATGAACATTTGTAAAGTGTGCAGCTTAGAAGTGTAAACTTACATAATGCTATGGGCAATATGTCTGTGAATAAAGATGCTATAATTACTGGAGAAGAATGCCATCCAAAAAACCCTCCCTCTGAAGTTTCCAGTGTATAAATTATAAATAAATTAAATATATATATATATATATATATATATAGTTTGAAAAGAGACACTATCAGTGCACTATCAGAAAAGTTTCAGTGCAGGTGATTTTTCCATGTTTAGCTACCCAAACCTTCAGAGGCTACTTTAGCTATGGTAAAACGGCATTGAGTTACTTCCTGATGTGGAAGCTGAACTTGGCAGTATCCATGTGGTGCTGGTTTTGTAGGCTTGCAAAGTGCAAGAGTTGCAGGTCATTGGGGGTAGGTAACAAGATTCAAGAGAAAGGACTGGGAAAATAGGCAATGTTTAAAGCATCTGTTCCATGAAATTTGTCCCTGTATAGGCCATGTGTAAAGCCTTGATCTGAAGCCTATGCTGCAATGGAGACATCAAGGTGTTGGAAATGCTAGAATGTGAGATGCCTTCTGAGAAAAACCACAGTCATCAAAAGGAGCTGTTCCAAGAAAGAGGCCCCGTGGGCTACATATGACAGTACAACAGAAATGGTACTACAAGTTCATTGAAGTTCACATCATGCCCGAATGTGCCCTGTATCCTAGGAATGAAGTTACACAATCTAATGTTTAAATTCCTGGGTTTTCATCTTGTTTTCTTACTCCTTTGGCTCTGCTTTTCATTGTCTTTTATTGATATTTTTCTATTATGATTTGCCTCCTTTCTTTTTTCTTTGTGCATCTTCTAGAGATATTTTCTTTTAGGTTACTCTTGCTTTCAGGTTCACATTGCTGGAAGAAATCATGTGACCAAGAGCAGCTTTGGGGAGAAAAGGGTTTATTTTGGCTTACAAACTCCAGGGGAAGCTCCACTTTACACTTGTAGTCAGGTTCTCACTGCTGGCAGAACTCACCTGAACAAGAACATCTTGTGGGAAAAACAGGTTTATTTTGGCTTACAGAGTTGAGGGGAAGGTTCATCATGGCAGGGGAAAATGATAGCATGAGCAGAGGGTGGACATCAACCCCTGGCCAACAAAAGGTGGACAATTGTAACAGGTGATTGTGCCAAACACTAGCAAGGGACACTGGTTATAAAACCCATAAGCCCGCCCCCAACAATACACTGCATCCAGGAGGCTTTAATTCCCAAATCTCCATCAGCTTGGAACCTAGCAGTCAGAACACCTAAGTTTATGGGGGGCACCTCAATCAAACCACCACAATTACCATGCTACTTTCTTTATTAGTTACTTTTCTCATCACTGTGGCAATATGTGTGACAAAGGAACCATAAAGAATAAAGGGTTTGTTTCATCTTACACTTTCAAGGAATACAAGCCAACATGATGAGAAAGGCATGGCAGAAAAGTATGGTACAGCTCATGCTCAGCTCACTTTCTCCTTTGTATTCAGTTTGAGACTCCACAGCATATGGAAAGGTGCCTCCACAGTTAGGTTACATCTTCTAAATTCAATTAATCTGATCTAGAAATGACCTCACATACATGTTAAAAGATTTGGTTCTTGGGCTGGAGAGATGGCTTAGCAGTTAAGTGCTTGCCTGTGAAGCCTAAGGACCCCAGTTCGAGGCTCGGTTCCCCAGGTCCCACGTTAGCCAGATGCACAAAGGGGCGCACGCGTCAGGAGTTCGTTTGCAGAGGCTGGAAGCCCTGGCGCGCCCATTCTCTCTCTCTCCCTCTATCTGTCTTTCTCTCTGTGTTTGTCGCTCTCAAATAAATAAATAAATAATTTAAAAAAATTTAAAAAAAAGATTTGGTTCGTGGCCCATTCTAAATCCTTTCAAGTTGACAATGATTAACTATCACATACTCACCCCTTGTCAATATGACAACCAAACCTTTCATTGTAAGCCATAACTTTGTATCCCTTGTCCATAAAGGCTCATGATCGTCTCATGATACAAAATGCATTCAGTACAACTTCAAAAGCCCCCTATACTTTTAACAATTTCAGAACTGTTTACAAATCCAAAGTGTAAGTTTCATTTGGGAATCAAGGCAGTCTCTCAACTACAAATAAATTTATTCACTTCTAAAACACAATGGCATAGGAAAAGCATTCCCTTTCCAAAAGGAAAGAATTGGAGCATAGTGATAAATGACCTGGCCAAAACAAAACAGAAAAGCAGCAGAGAAAGTATTCAATCCTGCAACTCCACATCTGACATCTGGGACTTGTGATAGAGTCATCTAGGTTAAAGGGTTTAGGATGTTCTGCCTCTTCAGCTTTCCACCAAGCTACTATCCATGTATGCAGCATTTCTTTGCAGGAGTCCGTCTTGTCATCTGCAACATCATTTGGTCACCATTGCAACTTAAGATTCAACTTTACAGTTTCATAGAATGGTCTCACCAGACATCCTTTTAGGAAATATAACTCTACCTCACATTTCTTGTCCTCAGTAGTCTCAGGAATACTGACATGGCCTCCATGACCCCACTCACTCTTGCATCTATGAATATCTGAAAAACAAGCACCATGGAGATAAAACTGACCAGATCTGTAGCCAGTTTCAGATGTATCATGGCTCCATTGCAGCCCAGTTGCATTGAACTTTTGCATGCCTTTCAGGTTAATCCTGGACAAATACTTCCCTGGTTGTTATTGAACAGGAATCCCCTTCAGCAACACCATTCTCAGATTATATTCTGTGCTTTCAAATGTGTTCATAATTTCACAATTTGGATCTTTTAATGTATAGAATCTTTCACACAGACCACCTTTTCTATCATCTCATGTAAAGACAGAGGTTTCTCTAAGACAACTATAGCCTCTTTATCAGTATGTGGTTTGCTGCAATTTTGCAACTTGTTGGAATCTTTTCCTCCACAAAATGAATATTTTATATATTTCTGCCTATTTCCCCCTCTTTTTCACTGTAGATCAGGCTGAGTAGTCAGTAAGATATATGCCACAAAGCCAGGCATGGTGGTGCATGCCTTTAATTGTGGCATTCAGGAGGCATAGGTGGGAGGATTGCTGTGAGTTCGAGGCCACCCTGAGAATACATAGTGAATTCCATGTCAGGCTGAGCTAGAGTGAAACCCTACCCTGAAATATATCTATATTCCAAAGCCTTCATTCTATATTAGCTTGGAATTATCTTTGCCAAAAAATATTTCTATGACCTTTAAATTTAACCTCACTCAAGTTTATAGGACAAGGGCAGAATACAATGAAATTATTTGAAAGACTATCATATGTGTGACCCCTAGTCCAATCTGTGAAAGTCCTCTGGATCCTCTATGAAACTTGATGAGCCAAGCCTCCATCGTACACATTTCTCTCAGCACTTTCGCCTGCTAAATTCTAACCAGAATGGGCCATTAACCTCTCCTTATATTCCTCCCCCCAAAACAGTTCTAAACACCTATGAATTACATATTCTAATTTATCAGAGGAAAATCCCACTCCTCAGTACCAATTTTCTGGGTTAGTTACTTTACTGTTTACTGTAACAAATTATCCTGACAAAAGTAACTTAAAGAAGGAAAGGTTGATTTCAGTTTAGAGTTCAAAAGATTCAGTCCATTATGGTCTGCCAGCAGGTTCACAAGTAGGGTAAGCTTTTCGAACTCAATAAAGTGAATCTAGAATATACTTCACAGACATGCCCAGAAATTTTTTTTTCATAGTGATTCTAATTCGCATTAACGTGACAATCAAGATTAACCATCACACTTTCTTAAAACATCTTACATGTATATTAGTCTATTTTAAATTACTAGCAAAACTTTATTTGTCCACAAAACTCTATACTTTTATGTTTCTCTATTACCTTGTGATATTGAAATAACAATTTTCACATCCATTGCAAATCCATAAGCAACTTTTTTTAGAATATTAAAAACTGATTTGTAACATTTTTACTATAATTAAGCATTATATACACTACCATTACAATATTATTCTGTTTGTCTTTAACAGTGAGTTTCATACTACCAAATGCTTTGATGTTGTGATTTAGCATCACTTTATTTCAACTTGAAGAACTGACTACTATTTCTTGTAAGGAAACTATGCTTTAAAAAATGTATGTCTAACCCTTTTGTCTCAGAAAGCCTTTAAAGATCCTTAATTTAAAAATATTTTATTTATTTATCTGTTTGAGAGAGAGAGAGAGAAGGAGAGAGGGAGAATGGGTACAACAGGACCTCCTGCCACTGCAAATGAACTCCAGACACATGCATGACCATGGGCATCTGTCTTACATGGGTACTGAGGGATCGAACTTGGGTCCTTGGGATTTGTCAACAAATGCCTTAACCACTAAACCTTCTCTCCAGTCTGAGTTCCTTCAAAAATGAAGGAAAGTTTTGCTTGATATAGTATTATTGGCTTGCAGGTTTATCTATTGTTGGTTCAGTTTTCATATTGTGCCAATTCACTCTAGCTTGAAAAGTTTCTGCTAAGAAATCCACTGATAGTATTATGAAAAATTCCTTGCACATGATGAGTACATTTTCTCTTGTTGCTTTTTTTTGTTTTGTTTTTTGTTTTTTGATTTTTGAGGTAAGGTCAGCCCAGGTTGACCTGGAATTCACTATGTAATCTCAAGGTGGCCTTGAGCTCACGGTGATCCACCTACCTCTGCCTCCAAACCAGGCTCTTGTTGCTTTTCTGTGGGGAGGGTGTATTCATGATTCATATGTATGGATGCTGGCATGTGTTTGCTGTAGTACATGTGTGGAGATCTGAGGACAATGTTCTAGTGTCAGTGTTCACTTTCCACCTAATTTGAGGCAAGGTTTGGCTATTATTTATCACTCTGGTTGCTACTCTGTTCACAAGGCAAACTGGCCCATGAACTTATAGATTCCCTTCTGTCTGCCTGCTATCATAGGCATGCTGGGTTTAGAGATGTCCACTATAGCATCTGGCCTTATGTAGGTGCTGGAGCTCAGAAGTCAGGTATTCATGCTTTTTCTGCAAGTACTTTGTCCAATGGGGGTGGCCATTTTCCAGCCCTTTGACTTATTGCTTTTCAAGATTCTTTTTTTCTTTGTCTTTTGTCAATTCATTTATAGTGAGGTTTTTTTCAATTTTAATTTTTTTTTGATTTTTTTAATTTTAATTTTTATTTATTTTTTTCTTTTCACAATTTTTATTAACATTTTTAAAACATTTTATTTATTTATTTATTTGAGAGTGACAGACAGAGAAAGAGGCAGATGGAGAGAAAGAATAGGCCTGCCAGGGTCTCCAGCCACTGCAAACGAACTGCAGAAGCATGTGCCCCCTTGTGCATCTGGCTAACGTGGGACCTGGGGAACCGAGCCTCGAACCAGGGTCCTTAGGCTTTACAGGCAAGTGCTTAACCGCCAAGCCATCTCTCCAGCACTATACTGGGTTTTGATGCAGCTACCTTTAAGGTCATCTTGTTTTGGTTCTTAAGTATTCAGAAATTTTGATATCCTTTTCTCACATTTTGGAAGTTTTGACCATTATTTATTTAAATAAGCTTTATTCTGCCATACTTCTTTCTGCTCCTGGGACTTCTACAGTGACCATATTAGTTTACTTAATAGCGTCCCACCATTCCTTCTAACAGGTGCGAAGGGATATCTTGTTGTAGTTTGATTTGCGTTTCCATGATTAGTGAAGTCGATAACCTGTTGATGCAACTTTTCGATACTTCTGTGTCCAAAAAATGTCTATTCATGTTATTTGTCCATTATTTTTGTATGTGTTAAACTTCTTTGCATGTGTATGTGTGTGTTGTGCATTGTGTGAGTGGGTATTATTTCATACATGTGAGTATGCATATGGAGGTCAGAGGTAGGCTTTAGGTTTCTTCCTCTGTCCCTCTCTACTTTTATTTTTTGAGGCAGGGTTTCTCACTGAACCTATAGCTCACCAATTGTATTAGTCAGGATTCTCTAGAGGAACAGAACTGCTATAATGAATTATATTAAAAAGGGAATTTATTGGATTAGCTTTCGGTAGTCCAATAGCAGCTGCAGGCCCGAGAATCAAGGAAGCTGGTAGCTTCTCAGTCCACTTGGCCAGATTGCTCAGCAGTCTCAATCTAGCACTAGAAGCCTGGAGGCTTCTTGAGGAGCTGCTGCGTTTCAGTTCATACAGGTCTTCAGTTGTTGCTGGTCTTCAGTCTGTGTTCTTCTTCAATCTACCCTGAAAGGCAACAAACAGCTCAGGCAGCCAAGTGGAAGGAACCGTTAGATTAAGAAGCTAATGAATCTCAGGGATTCCCTGTCCCTGTGTCCATAACACTGGGATTATAGACACACATCAAATTGCCATTCCTTCACAATTTTTATTTATTATTTTTGACTTTTCATTCACTTGATTGGATGACCTTTCATCAAATTCCCTGATTCATCTACTTCTATTTGCCCAGTGTATTGCTGAATTCTTGATAGCAAAAATTTCAGTCCAGCTGTTGTATTCTTCAGATTCAGTATTTCTCTTTTATGTTTCATTGTTTTTTTGTGCCTTATAGATTTGTTGTCCATAAATCACTTTCCTGATTTCATTTAGCTGCTTATTCTTTTTTTTATTATTTTTTTTAATTTTTTTTTATTTATTTGTTTGAGAGCGACAGACACAGAGAGGAAGACAGATAGAGGGAGAGAGAGAGGATGGGCGCGCCAGGGCTTCCAGCCTCTGCAAACGAACTCCAGACGCGTGCGCCCCCTTGTGCATCTGGCTAACGTGGGACCTGGGGAACCGAGCCTCGAACCGGGGTCCTTAGGCTTCACAGGCAAGCGCTTAACCGCTAAGCCATCTCTCCAGCCCTAGCTGCTTATTCTTTAGTAACTTGTTTGGCATGTTTGCAGATTCACAGATCCCTATTTCTTTTTCTTTTTTTTTTTTTTGAGGTAGGGTCTCACTCTAGCCCAGACTGACCAGGAATTCACTATGGAGACTCTCACGGTGGCCTCGAACTCACAGAAACCCTCCTACTTCTTTTTTTTTAATATATATTTTTAAATTTTTATTTATTTATTTGAGAGCGACAGACACAGAGAGAAAGACAATAGAGGAAGAGAGAGAGAATGGGCGCGCCAGGGCTTCCAGCCTCTGCAAACAAACTCCAGACGCATGCGCCCCCTTGTGCATCTGGCTAACGTGGGACCTGGGGAACCGAGCCTCGAACCGGGGTCCTTAGGCTTCACAGGCAAGCGCTTAACTGCTAAGCCATCTCTCCAGCCCAGATCCCTATTTCTTTAGGGTCATTTACAAGTTTATTTGTTACTTTGGTTGTATTATATGCTTCTGAGTCCTTTTGTCAAGTTAAAGAAACTAAACCTAAGAAATTTCAGCCAAAAGTTAATGAGCCTTTAAAGGAAGACAAATATATGCTGCATACAGGATGGGACAGCAAGGAGTACAAATATTTTTTATGGAATTTTTATCTTGGTGTTTTTATAAGTGATACCACCTTCAAATAAAACACATTAAAATTCACACACAAAAAAACAAAGCAAGTGAATAAAGTAGAAGAAAGTTGGATGAGAACACCCATCAACCTGACTTCTGCAAGCATGAACAAACACACACAGATACATGCACACGTGTACGTACTCACTCACACCCAAACACTAAATAAACAAAATGGGTTGATGAAATGGCTCACTTAGTAAAGTTGTTACAACACAAGTATAGGCAAATGAGTTGAGATTTTCAGCACCTACATAAGATTTCTTGGGCAATGTGATATGTGCCTGTATTCCCAGTGCTAAGGACACTAAAACAGGGAATCCCTGAGATTCACTAACTAGCTAAACTGAATGAATTGATGAGTTCTAGGTTCAATAAGAAACTCTGTCTTCAAAACTAACACAGTATAAAGAAGTCTCAGAATATATATAAAAAAATACTTGAAATCAAGTCATCCTGAGTAAAATAAGCCAGTCGTAATAGGTCAAATGACTTTATACATATCAAGTATCCAAAATAGTCAAACTATAGTAAGTAAAGAGTGAAAAGCATTGCCAGGGCCAGGATAGTATATAGGTTTTACTCAATTGGTACAAAGTTTCTGTATGTAAGATGGGTAAATTGTAGAAATCTATTATGCACATATGCCTCTATTTACCAATAGTGTTTGTCGCATTACAAGATAGTAAGAGAATCATTGTAGAGTTCATGGTAAACCTTATTACTAAAAATTAATCTAAATTATATTTTAAGCACACAACAAATTAAAAATGAAATATGAATGTGAGGAAATGTTCAGTGGTAATAAGTGTGTTCATTACTTTAATTATAATGAAAGTCTGGGTCTCAGTGTCCAAAATCATCCAAATTAATAATTTATGTGTTCTTTTATATCTTTCAATTATTCCCAATAAAACTGCATGCTGTTTATGAAGTTTACTGCTAATATTAATATGAAAATTAGTTTCAAAATATGCAGAAAAGGCAAAATAACTTAAAAATTTGCCACAAAGTTATAGTAGTCAATACCATATGATACTTGCCCAATGGTAAACAAAAAATCCACAGAATATAGCTGTCAGTCTACAAATAATCCATATATCTATGACCAACAGACTTTTGATAAATGTGTCAAACTATTCAATGTGAAAAAGGATTAGTGCTGGGACAACTGAAGTTAAGAATGAAATTGTCACCTTATACGGAGGGGGTAGATCATGGATGAACCTAAACAATGGTACTAAACGGCCTGTATTTGCTGAAAAGAAAACTAATAAATTAAATTAAAAAAAAAAAACTAAAGTGAAAAGAAATCAGTGACCAAGACCTAATAGTAAGCTGTACAATTATTAGAAAAAAAAAGGAACAAGTTATATATGATCTGGGCTCAGGTGAGTCTTTGATGAAACACCAAAACACAGCAACAAGAAAAGGTAAAATTATGTGTCCAAAGACACTTCCAAAAAAGTGAAAAATCATTCACAGAAATAAAATACTTGAAAATCACAAAATGACAAGAAACTTATTTTCATAAAATATAAAGAACTCTTACAATGTTGTAATCCCTGTTTGACCCAGAAATTTCTCTGCTAGATACATACACAAAGAACATCAAAACATGCCCTTAGGAAAGTTCTTACATGAATATTCTTAACAGAACTGTAGTATGTTAAATCTGGAAGCAACCCCCACATGTTTATAAAAAGGACAAATGAAGAGATGACTCATGGTATATCTGTACAATTGAATATTATTTGACAAGAAAATGGAATAATGTAATGGTACATGCAGTTAGTGGATTCCAGGGGCTCACGGAAAGGGGAAATTGAGACTTCATTTATTATTGAATATAGGGTTTTACTTTGCAGTGACAAAAAGTTGATTAATGATTGGGTAATGATTATGGTTATACAATACTGGGAATATACTAAAAATAGAATTTCCTACTTAATATTAGTATTTTTTTGTGTGAGAATTGTGTCTCATTAAAATTGTTGAAAATTAAATTATTGTCTTAAACATGTTTAATAAGGGGATAGATAATTTTCTAATGTTTCCCCTCAATTTGGCTTAAGCCCATTTATATATCCAAGAGTTTTATATTTGTCTCTGAATCCTATGTGAAAGGTGGCATGTTTCTCTGATGGTACTGATTGTTACTGATTGTGCTGGAAGGTTTGGCCCACTGATTTACAAGTATCCGTGTGTGCACCTAAAAGAGCTTAGTCATTCCAATTCCCTTGTACACAGACTGCATAGCCTTGAAAGACAGGAGAGTGTCCTGGACACCCTCCCATTCTAGTCTAAATAAGAGAGGCAGTTATCTAAACCAAGTAACACAGCTTGGTTTTCTTCTCACTGGAAACTACTTGAGCATATTGCATATACTTCACTCCAATAGAACATTTAATCATTTTGACAAACTTTCTTGTAATAAAAGTGTTGCTTGTTTCCTGAAAAGCACTGACAATGCTCAAGTTTCTCTGCTACTCTGCAAAAACACAAGTATATCATGGAATGCAATTCATTATATTGACTAGCAATGAAAACAAGCAATCTAAAAGTCTATATATCTGAAGCTCAAAAGTATCTGAAATCCTAACTTTTGTTAAAAATACACTATAAAACTCTCTTTTCTTAGCATTTTCCCTTCCCAGTTTGGGGATGAAGAAGGTGAGTACATGCAAACAAAGAGAGGGATGTGGCATAAAAGGTTAAACATAACTAGTATGGATTGTGATTCAAGGTCTTCCCAAATTTTATACCTGTCATTGTATATATCACAATATTTAGCTTCTCAATCAAATGTGGTCAGTTTCATAAAGAAAACTAACCACAAATTACTGTCAATAATTTACAAATAGTTCAATATAACTGCAAGATTATTTTTTTTTCAAAAGGTTTGAAAGTATGTTAAAAAGAAAATTCTCTTTTATCCCTCTGATTTCAAACAAAATTCACATGTTATCACCATAGTGGCCCTCAAAGTTTCAGAGCTTATAACATAGACCAGAGTTTACTTGCCCATATCAAATGCACCTAATGAAGGATTGCTAATTATCTCTGCCTTTTTTTTGAAGATTTTGTTTTAGTCTTATACAATTCAAATTCGCTGCCACTTCACATTTACCTTCTCTTTTTTAGCATCTGTTTCTGTGTGGCATACATCTATGTGGATGTGTGTGGGAAAACATGTGCTTATGTGTTTGCGCATCAGAGGTTGATGTTGAGTATCTTCATCAACCACTCTCCACTTAATCCTTTGAGTCAGGTTCTTATACTGAATCTAGAGTTCACCATTTTGGCCAGACAAGCTAGTCAGCAAACTCTAGAGAATCCCTAGTGCTGGGATTACAGGTACTAGCCACCACACCTGGCATTTTACATGGGTGCTGGGGATCCAAACTCTGATATTTGTACTTGTATGGAAAGTGCTTTACCCTTGAGATATCTTTTTTAAATTTTTTTGTTTATTTTTATTTATTTGAAAGCGACAGACAGAGAGAGAAAGAGGCAGATAGATAGAGAATGGGCGTACCAGGGCCTCCAGCCACTGCAAATAACTTCCAAACGCATTCGCCCCCTTATGCATTTAGCTAACGTGGGTCCTGGGGAATCAAGCCTCGAACCAGGGTCCTTAGGCTTCACAGGCAAGCTCTTAACTGCTAAGCCATCCCCTTGAGATATCTTTAAGCCCTACTCTTTCATTTGGTTGTTTCTTGACAATAAATTATGAAACTTATTTACATTTGTATTCTTATGGAAAATTCATTTCAGCTAATGGGCAAAAGAGTAGCAGATTATATCAATATAAGTATATTTGTGGGTACTTTTAACTAAAACTAATGAGAATCAAATGTTCATGTTAACACTTTTCACAAAAGAAAAATAATACATAATTTCAGTATTTTTGCTGTATCCAAGCAGTTTGAACAAACAGATTAAATCATAGTGTCCTGGAAGAATATTTCTAGACACACATCATCTATTGGGGACATGATTATGTATCATCGATATGAAGGAATAATGGAAAGAAACATCAGGAGATTAAAATCAAAACATTATGTCCTTCACTTTTTCAAACTGGTATGGATTCAGATTGCTGTGTCTCTGCCCTCTAGTGGAGAGAACATGCAATTCAATTATTTGCATCACAAAGAAAGCCAGAACGAATTTTTTTTTTAAACAACCTGGGATGTGATTGTTTGACTAACTTATTTGCATTCTGTTAGAATTTATCAAAAATGTCCTTACTATCTTTGACATAATTGGCTTTTGTAAAATTTTGATGAGGGAGGAACTAGGACATTGATTGATTTCTCATACCATGTGGCTTGAATCAGATGTCCCCCATAAACTTTTCTGTTTTGAATTCTTGGTCCCCAGCTGATTACCAATTTGGGAGGTCAAACCTTGTTGGAGGAGATGTGTTTTTAGGGGTGGTCTTTACGATGTTATCGCCAGCCTCCCTTTGCCAGTGATTAGTTCATTCTCTTATTGCTGTTTTCCTCCAGCTATAACAGAGGTGTTGTCCAACTTCTCCTCATTCCATGCTTTCCCTTGCAATCATGAAGCTTCCTCTCAAGACTGTAAATCAAAATAAAACCTTACTTCTCATCAGCTGCTTATTAATGCTTTTATTTAACCATCAAAATTTTAAAAGACACTGATTTACTTCCTTTGTTATCCTATTTCATAAAGACCAATAAATTACCAAATATTCCTTTTTTATACTGATGGCAAGTGTTTGCTGTTAATCTAATGTAATTTTTCTCTACAATATATAGATAACCTGGATAATATAAACTGGAAATTCAAAGAAACAAGAAACAAACTTATCATCCCAGAGATTTTAGTCCTCTAATTTTCCTGCACATTTGGTTTTCTAAATACATTTCCTCTTTTACACGTCTAAAGGTCATTTTTCCATTTTCTCTAAAGTGACATTTTTATGGATGAATTCCAGTCATACCAAATACAGCACCATAAAAATTGCATCATTTGGACTTCTGCTCAATATTTTATCAGTTAACAATTATTTTTAAGTTTGGTTACTCTTTTGTTATGCAGTATGTCACCTATTTCCCTTCACATTTAATGAGCTAAGATATTTCATGTAGATTTTTAATTTATTGGTTGATTTTGGACTGTGTGTAAGAAAATGAACTAAAAAAGAAAAGTCAAAGTAGAAGTTTTCATAAGCTCTTTATTCTCTTCATAAAATTGATTAAACTGCTGATGCTAGAATAGGGGTACAGAAAATGTCTCCAGGAAACCCAGTTAGTAGTTAAGTAATGTCATCCCATATTTTTCATGAGAATATTCTGAATCTTCCTTTTTCAGGACAAGAAAGAACCCCTTTGGCCTACCTCTCTTTGGTCAGGTATAGGAGTTGTATAATTGTAAAGCAACTATTCTTCATCTTTTTCCTACAAGGCTTACCTCTTTTTCCTTGGCCTATTTTCTCAACTTTTGTAGGCCAATACTTAACCTACCAAACAGAATTATTACAACCTTTAGACTTTCAATGAAGAAGAGATTAGAGGCTGTATGTGTCTGTCCTCAAGCCCTCTGATCTCACTGCCTATTTAGAGAAATCAACTAGAGCATGTTCAATTGCGGATTAATCAAAAGAGTGCTATCTGTTTAATAATGGAGAGATTTTACAACTTTTGTTACATAGACAAAGAAGCAATGTAATTATATTTTGTTTTCCTACTAATGTGATTGCATATTCATAAGGTATAATCCCAATACCTATCAAAAATTCAGTCAATAAATATTTGTGTCTAAAATTGCTACATCTGCTTGTGTTTTGTTAGTTGTAGCAAGAATGAACGAGAATATTTTTGTATGTAGTAAAACAAATAAAAAGAAAGGCTTTTTAAATGAGTTAAAAGTTTGAACACAGTCTGATAGACAAATAAAGCATAAAGGAATAAACAGGTTAATGGATAATTTATAACAACACACCAGTAAGTGAACAACGTAACACTTTCTATTTATCCATTTTCAATACATTGAGCAATATAAGTGGTTCTATAGCTTAGTTATGTTTCTATTTAATCTTTTTTTCCTTGCCTGATTCCCTTACTAGACAGTGAAATTCATCTGGGAGTGTTTGATTTCTATATCCACAATAGACAGTAAAATGTATTTATGCATCATCATAGTAAATGCTTGACAGATACTAAAAGAATGGAAAACTAGAAAGCTCATTGATTTAAAGAGATACAGGATATATACTGAGTAAACAAAGAAGTGACCAATTTTAAAATTACTGCTGGGCTGGAGGGATAGCTTAGTGGTTAAGGTGTTTGCCTGCATAACTAAAGGACACAAGTTCCATTTCCCAGGACCCATGTTAGCCAGATGAACAAGGGGGTGCATGCATTTGAGGTTTGTTTCCAATGGCTGGAGGCCCTGACATGCACGTTTTCTCTCCCTCTTTTTCTGTCAAATAAATAAATAAGTAAAATATTTTAAAAAGTAAAGTAAAATAAAATTACTGCTAATTTAGGAAGTATTAAGTGGGAATAAATATCTTCCATGGGGTTATATTTAGTATAACTAATATTGTTTTTTGGAGCAACTCATTAATTATGGCTTTTAAAAAATGTAGATTTTTGAAATGGTAATAAATGCAATAAAAGAAGAGGTCTAACTTAAAGGTCTAAAATTACACTTCTCTTCTTAAACCTGAGGCATGTTGACTGCAACAAAACACAGTAAGAGAGGATTTTAAAAATGAATGAAGTTTCTGATCATTGAATAACTGCTTTGCTTTCCCTCATCAAAAGGAACCATGAAACTATACAAAAATATATAAAGCAAGAGCTTTCAGCCTTTGTATGGCAGAGATCTTTCTGCTCAAGGACAAAGTCCCAAGCACAATGCAGAGGCCACCTGCCATCCAGAGCATAGAAATTTTAACTTCTGTTGCGTCATATATAAATACATGATGTTATGTTTCTATATAAAACATAGGAGACAAAAATGAGAGAAAACACATAACATTTGTCTTTCTGAAACTGGCTTAATTCAAATAATAATATTATTTCCAGTTAAATCATTTTTCAGCAAATAACCTTTGTTCTATCTAGGGCATATAAAGCTTGGATGTCCAACCAAATACAAAAAGCTTTGGATACATTTTGGGATTTCAATTACTTTTACCTACTAAAGCATAAAGCTAAGCTAACATGAGATTAATTAGCAAGTAATTAAAAATAAACAGGTTCACAATGTAATATAGTATAAAGCAATTAAAATGTGTCATCGACAATATCAAGTCCAAAAAAGATAATGGACATACCAAGAAATAAGAAAATATGCCACATTATCAAGTGTAAAAAAAATCAACAAAAATTGACCCACTGATGACTCAGATTTTTGATTTAGAAGATAAGAAGATTGAAGCAAGTATTATAAAAGCAGGAAAGGCTACTAATAGAAGAGTAAGACATTGAAGAAGTAATAAGGAAATTTTCCAAAGGAAAATAGAAAATATTAACTTACAGACAAAATTAACTCCAAAAATATCAAACAAACAACCAAAAATAAGTCAAACTGGGTCTTACCACAATCAGATTATGGAACCAAAAGTCAAGATATGTCACATGTTAAATGAGAAATCCGAAGTGGAACTATAAAGAAGAAGCTGTGAAGAGGAGCATTGTTGACTATAATTGAAGTTTGGTAAGTGAAGAAACAGTTTGTTATTCCAGGAATAATCATGAAAAAGTAAAAAATGATGAATTGTTTTTCATAAAAATTTAAAAATTCAACTTGGGGAGTTGTCTAAGCAGACAATCCTCTTGCCACTCAAGCTGGAATACCAGGATAAATCCCCAGACCTCGTGTTAAAAGCTGAAGCCACAACAGACCTCTGTAGTTTAGCATACTAATACTGATGGTAACATGGCTGGCAGAAACAGAATTTACCAGAAGCTCATAGTGAACACAGCAAAGAACAGCAGCACAAGAATATGGAGCAAGATCAACACCTCATGACTGAAGCAGACCAAAAATGAACCCAACATAGCTCAGGGAAATTTTATGGAAGAGGGGGCAGAAAATATGTCAGAGCCACATGTTGGGTCATGATATGCAGAGACATTTATCATACCAATAACTGTGGGCTAACTCCACAATGCATGACCCATATACCTCAACAAGGAGGGGCCATTGGGGAGGGAGTAGGTCACGGATGAGCCTAATAGTGGTACCAAGCTGCCTGTATTTGCTGAATAGAAAACTAATTAATAATAAAAAAACAAAGAAATAAAATAACTGTTAATGTTCTAACAAAGTCCTTAGCAGGGTTTCTAAATTTTGAGTTCAATGAGTAGACTTGGTGGATGGTGGAGAGGAAGGTATGTAGGGATAATTAACCCAAACTAAGAATGTGAAATGAAAAAAAAAATATATATATATATATATATATAAAAGAAACCCACCTCAAGTAAACTGGATAGGTGATGACTGACCTGCAAGTTGTATTCAGACCTCCATACATTTGCTATGGCATGTGCATGCCTGCACACACATAAACACACACACTCTATAAAATTCTGCTTCTCAAAAGATGTTGTTGGGCTGGAGAGATGGCTTAGTGGTTAAGCGCTTGCCTGTGAAGCCTAAGGACCCCGGTTCGAGGCTTGGTTCCCCAGGTCCCACGTTAGCCAGATGCACAAGAGGGCACACGCGTCAGGAGTTCCTTTGCAGAGGCTGGAAGCCCTGGCACGCCCATTCTCTCTCTTTCCCTCTGTCTTTCTCTCTGTGTCTGTCGCTCTGAAATAAATAAATAAAAAATTTAAAAAAAAAGACCGATAAAAGATGTTGTTAAGGTAATGAGCATGGAAACCCTAACTGAAAAAAAGAATGTTTATGATACATACATCTTATAATAAAATTTAATTTATAACATATAAAGATCTTTTGTAATTGAAAAATAAATGAACAGTCCAATTAATAAATATTGGAACATGCTATTTATTTATGGCTAATAAGCATATAAAATTTTTCTCAATATTTTCAATTTCTAAGAATAAGCTAATTATGAAGAATATGAGATGGCAGTTTTGAACCACTAAATTTACTAAAATGGAAAATATTGGCAATATTACTTATTGTATTAAATATGTCTCACTCATACAAACTGAATGGTAAAGTCACTTGAATGGAAGTTTATCATTTTCATATGAACTTAAATATATATTTATCCGATGACTTTCTACTAAAGTCTTAGGTAACTACCAGAAAGAAAGAAAATATTTATCCGACATAATGATATTTTACATGAATGTTCATGACAGGTTTACTCATTATAGGCAAAAAATAGGAAACACTCCAAATATCCATCAATGAATGCATGAATCAATATATGTTGCATATTCTGACAACATACTACTATTTTGTGATAAGAAGTAACAATATTAACTTCAAAATCCTTAACTTAAGTCAAAGAAGCCAGGCACATACTACATGGCTCTATGTTTATATTTAAAACTATCAACCCTAACATGTAGTTAGTTGGTAGAAGTCAGTGCTTGTATGAAAGGAGAGGGGAATGAACAGCAAAGCACATGAGAGAACTTTCTGGGTAATGGGAATGCCCTGTGTCCTGACTTGTGATGTTACATGGTGAGTACACTTGAAAAAGCTTATCAAACTAAACAAGTATAATTGCATATAAATTATACATCAAGAACTTTAACATATAAGTTTCAGAGCAGTTGATAGGTGATTATAGAGGGGGGAAGAAATAGGGGGAAAGAGAAAGAGCCTTGCCAAATATATTGTGGTTTCTCTTTTCCCTATATTTAGGATCACAAGCAGAACCTATTTTTCACATGTCCATAAATAATGGAAAGAAAAAGATTATTCCAAAATGAGTCCTTGAAAGAGTTCACTATATAGATAAGTACCTGTCTTCACACATGAGTAGAAATATTCCACTGGTGACATATGCATATAAGCTGGTAGCTGGACTATCTTCTGTATCTCAGGACTAGATGGTAGACCAAAATATGGACCCATCTAAAAACTCCTGGAAGTATATACACTGAGAGTTGAACTATTGTAACAAAGTTTAAATGCAGTAAGAGAGTCTATGAGGTGAGGGAGTGAATGCCATTGAGAAAAAAAGCACCCTTTTTGCTGCTGTGTCCAGTCCTAAATTTTAATTCATTTTTGCATTTAACATTTTACAATGCTGTATTCTCTTAAAGTGATATCCTGAAAAAGTTCCAAGGTCATACATTTCCTGACCAAAGAAAATACTGATTTTTTTTTTCCTTCCTAGGCTTTAGCTTCTAATTTATATCTCATGACTTCCCATATTTACTGTCTTACTCTAGCTTAGTGTGTCTCCAACTTTATTTCTATGCACATCCCATCTCTCCCTTTACATTCATGTTAGCCTTGTCCAAGTCCCATTTCTTTCACTCACATTATGACAATAGCCTCATAGTTGGGGCCATATCTTAATCTCATCTTTGTTTTGCATTGAACTTCCACAAAACTGATGAGACGACTAGCTTCACCACACGTCATGTGTAATCAAAGCTGTTGCCAAAAAAGATACACACACTCACACTTAGAAATGCCCTGTGATCGAGATGTAGAGATGCTGCAATTATGTACTTGAATTTTAAAAATGATTTTTAAGTTGTTTCTTTAAGTCAGAAGGCTCAGGTATATGTGCATTATGCGTCTTGGCTCCCATGCAGTCTCATTTTCTGTCACATTCTCAAGAGATGCTCTTAGGCACTCATTCTCTCATCTGTTAGCACCCCATACTCAGTCTGGTCTTCTCTGCCTGAGCCATACTGCTCTTCCTCTAGCAAAAGCTTGAATGAAGTGCAACACTGTTGAAGTGGAGTATGAACATTTATGACATCTGTAAGAAAGGCACAGGAGCAACCCTTCCCACCCCAGCCTAGTAGCACCATGGGATGTCTAGTGGGTAGTCATTGTAGATCAAAATCTTGATAAACAAAACTCTCTTGTCTGCCCACTTGAAGTTCAAGTGTCGTGAATAGTCCAGTGCAGAGGTTTAAATATCTTTTGGAGTCACTTAGCCCTGGCTTTGTAGCATGCCTAACTAAACATCCTAAGATTCTTCCTTTTTCACTTAGGTCAATTGGCTGGCAAGAGGGATGACATGATAGAAGTGAAGCCTGATAGAGTGAGTAAGTATGCCCAGTAATAAGAAAGGCCCTTGGAGTATTCAGTTGCTTCAGTGCTCTCCCAGTATATAAGAGCACTCCTCAAGCAAGTTTTGACTCTTGTTGTCTTTCCAATCTTCCTGAATATGGCTTGTATTGTTCTTTCTTGTCCTGTCCAGCTTTAGACATCTTCCAGGAATAAGCCACTAATTACTAACTGTGGAATTTTAGGATTTGTGCATAAGAATTAAAGGATCTTACAGTAATATCAAAAACCAACATGGTATAAATATAATCAACAGGGGAAGGAGAGAAGGCTTCCAGGTTTAATTTCCCAGTACCCACATAAGCCAGATGCACAAAGCATCGCATGGTTCTGGAGTTTGCAATGGCTAGAGGCCATGGCACACCCATGCTCTCTGTCTCAATCTGAGCATCTCTCTCTCAAATAAATAAAATATTTTTAAAATAATCAACAAAGTATTATTAGAGATGACTTATAACATATACAGAAGAAGTTTACAAAATAGTCCATCCAACAAGCACAGATAATAACAGATGCTGTAGTGTTGGGCCTTGAGAGGCCCGGATGTGAGGCCTGGTGGAACTTCTTAAGCCTAGCTAAAATTTGGCGCCCTGGTGCCCTGCTGAGACATAGCTGGCCAGAGACGGGTTGCCAAACTTTAGCTAGGCTCAGGAAGTTCCACTAGGCCTTATGTCCGGGCCTCTCAACGCCCAACATCGCAGGATGCATTGCTGAGGAGTACCTGAATTTAAAAATCTGCCAATCCTCAAGTAAATAATTTACTGATGAATCTCAAAGTCTTACCAAAATAAGATAAATATAATCCAAAATTAGTAAAAGGGAATAAATAAAAAAAGATCAGGAAGAAAATTTATACAATTGAGACTAAAAGAACAACTCAAATGCCAAATTAAAAAGATGAATAAGCTAGATAACCTCATAGCCAAATTAATAGAATTAGATACAAAAGGGAAAATTGTAACAAATGCCACTTTATATGTTTGTTTCTTTTTTTCTTCAGGGTAGGGTCTCACTCTAGACCTGGCTGACCTGGAATTTACTATGTAGTCTCAGGGTACCCTCAAACTCACGGCGATCCTCCTACCTCTGCCTCCCGAGTGCTGGGATTAAAGGTGTGTGCCACCACGCCCGGCTAGACAAATGCCACTTTAATACAGAAGAGTAATAGAGAATATTTTGAAAACTTATATTCTATAAAAATGGAAGATATAAATAGAAGAAATGGATATATTTCTAGACTTACAATGACATATTAAATTGAACTTAGTGTAGGTAAACCTAAACAGATCTATAATGAGCAATAAGGTCCAGTCACTAATACCCCAGTAGAGAAAAGGCTGGGTATGAATGGATACACTATCAGCTTCTACAAGACATTTGAAGAACTGCTATAAATGCTGCTCAAATTGTTTAATACAGTAAAAAAGGGAAGTAGTCATTTTAGTGTTTCTCTATGAAGTTTGTATTACCCTGTAACCAATACCAGATATGTATACTTCAAATAAAAGAACAATGTAGATGAATTTATTTTATGAATGACAGATATGAACAATAGATGCAAATTTTTCAATAAGTTACTTACAAATACAATTCAGCAACATATTATAAAGATACACTGTGACCAAGTGAGTTTCATTTCATGTATGCAAGAATGATTCACATATACAAAAAATAAATATAAGAAAGTATATAAATAGAATCAATGACAAAAATAGGTACAGAAAACAGTCTCTGGAAAAATTCAATATGACTTCATAAAAAAGTCTTGAAGAAACTAGGAGTAGAATGATGATACCTCAACATAATAAAGGTTAGCTATAAGAAAATGGTAGCCAACATTATATTAAGTGGAAAAATTCTGAATGCACTTTCTTTCAGTTCAGGAATTCCTTCTTTATTGTCCTGATCACCTTAAAAATAATCTAGCAACAATTCATTGATATGAATATATTCTCAAGGTTTTATATATTCATTGACAAGATTATATATGTTCAAATAACAGATAAATAGCATTTTTACCCATTTGATTGCCATAAGAAAATATTAATGATAAAATATATTCCTAGAAGAATACAGGGGGTTAAATGCTATTATATCACTATTAAAATATAATCCACAATAGTATTTCTGGCATCAATTTCAGTACATAAATATATATATATATATATATATATATATATATATATATATATATATATATATATATATATAATTCACATATGCTTTTGCCTAAAAATACAACTTCAGGAAATGTATTTGCTTTCATTTTATTTTGGTTTTAAGATGGAGGCTCATCATGTTGTCTATGCTGACCTTGAACTCTTGAGCTCAAATAATCTTTCTGCTTCAGTTTCTCAACTGTTGACAACTACATGCACATGTTATACTAATATTGCATAGTGTCATAATAACTTTCTCAATGCTGGAATAATGCACACAACTCAAAGCAGCTGATGGAAGCAAGGTTTTATTTTCGCTAACCATCTCATGGTGAAACTTCATGATGGCAGGAGAAAATGGTAGAGCAGGGGCTGAACATCACGTACTTGCCACAGCATGAAGAAAGTGAGCCAAGGTCTTACAGGAGAGATTTTCCTATAACACACCAAAGTACTCCCCAAGAATCACACCTCCAGCAAGTCTCTACCACACAAATTGCCACCAGCTGTTGGCAAAGCATTCAAAGCACATGGATTTATGGGAGGCAGCTGATACCAACCACTGCATGTAGTATCAGAAAAACTTGTAAAAATCATCAATTTTTCCTCCCATTAAGTCATAGATTCTATTTTTCTAGACTTTAATCTGAGTTAGACATACAACATGCTTTGCCAATAGAACATTAACAAGCATGATCTAAATATAAACTGTTGTGCATTAAAGCTTGTATTTTTCATGGAAAACCATGTGACACATGTGCTCCCATCAACCTTGTTAATCTATCTGATAATTCAACTATCAGAGATATGAATGAGACTCCCCTGGCCATCCAGTTTTGGTCAATTGGCAAATATATTGCAAACAGAGGTGAAGTCAGTAGAGATTTGGTGTATTGACCTAGATGAGAATATCTTCTGAAAAAATATAGCAATTAACGTTTGCTCTTTGACTCATGAAATCAGGGCTTAGTTACACAGCAAAATTTAACTACTATTTTAAACAAACAGAAACTGTGGCTGGATTATAACACCTCAAGATTCACCCTCAGTGAACCACTTCCTCTAACAAGGCTATATCTTCTAATAGCTCCACAACCATCCAGAATAGCTAACAATACTAACAGCTAAAGATCAAGTACTCAGACAGAATGCCTTTGACGTTCAAACCCAACACATACTCTATCCTCTGTTCATTGTCAAGAGGCAAAATATTTCTGGTTGTTAGATGGACAGAGAGTATTGATGCTTGGAACATAAATAGACCTGAACAAGCTCAGAAAATGTCACAAACACTGGCCCCTCTTTAACCTAATCCTTAGTATAAGTCAGTAGTAAAATTGATTAGGTAGAGTATGGAAAGGACCTGGATTATTTTTGAGACAGGGTCTCACTCTCTAGCTTAGGCTGAACTGGAATTCACTACCCCAAACTGGCCTCCAATTCAAGATAATAATCCTATCTCAGCCCTCTTGGTGATAGATTACAGATGTGAGTCACCATAATCCAGTTTGAAAGAGATTTGGTTTGAGTCTGAATTCTTCACATTACTGGTTCAGTTAATTGCTGTCATTTAATCACTTTAAATCTCCCATTTCCTATTTGTGAAATAGGGTTAACAACCGGGGACCTTGCATACACAAAGCAAGTACTATCTCCACTGAGCTATAGCTCCAACCCAGTTTTTTGAATTTTAAATATATTGTGCTATTTTCTCTGAGAAATCAATCAAGTGTCAGTGCACCTGCTATTTTTTCTCATTGCACACTATTATTTCCTTTCAGAGCACTTTTGTCTATGTATGTATTCATGCATATATTTATTAATTTGCTTAATATCCTTACTAGAATGTTAAATTGGTGAGTATAAGGATCCTGTTCTTTTTGTTTTTTAATTTATGACTACACTGGACAATATTTATTAATATTTATAAATATAACAAGATAAGTACATTTATAAATATTTGTAGAATGAATGTATGATATACTCGGTACAGTGTTTTATTTTTATTTTTTTAATTATTTATTTATTTATTTGAGACCGACAGACACAGAGAGAAAGACAGATAAGAGGGAGAGAGAGAGAGAATGGGTGCACCAGGGCTTCCAGCCTCTGCAAACTAACTCCAGACTCGTGCACCCCCTTGTGCATCTGGCTAACGTGAGACCTGGGGAACCGAGCCTCGAACCGGGGTCCTTAGGCTTCACAGGCAAGCGCTTAACCACTAAGCCATCTCTCCAGCCCCAGTGTTTTATTTTTAAAATAGCAAAATATTGAATTCAAGAAAAAACATACAGATACATTAGGAATGGTAATGTCTTTACTTGACATAAACTGGCTTTGACCCTGCCCCCTCCCTAGGTAGATTTTTTTTTTTTTTGATCAGTTTAAACATTCTTTGTCTTGGCAGGATTTACCATCAGGCTACTTTATTTCATTACTCATTCATCTACAGAGTTTGTTCCCTACCAGTGGTGGACGTCCATTTTCAGATCTCTGAGAACAGTCTCCCTTATAAAAGAAGAGTGGACCCTTGAATCATCCCATCACCAATCCTTTTTTCTTAGGGCATCCCACTTTTCCTGGGCTATAACTCTGTATGCCCTAATGATTCTGAATGCTTTGCTTCTTGGTGAATTAAGCTTTTTTTGGAAGAAAAATAAAGAAACTCTAGATTGAAACACAATCAACCCAATTGAGCTTTACCTCAATTAGTTAGACATAGAACAGTCTTTTAAAAATTATTTTTATTATCTTATGTTGGCAAGTAGTTCTGCAAGTAAATATCAGTATCTGCTTGTACACTCAGTTCTCTACTGACCAGAGTAAGTGAAAAGATAATGACAGAAATATGAAACAGCAAACAGTACCATTATTTTTGCACTTAAAAAAAATCTCTACAAGGACATTTTTGGTGCACACATTTCAAGTACATTCTTTTTATAGTTTCCCTGTTATACAATAACTTTCCAGGTTCTGAATAATGACTAGCTGTGTGGTTTGTCAGATAATATCACTTTAGAAACTATGATCTCTACATGACACTATGGAGCTCCTACCTAGATTACTGACAGTCATTTTTTTTTGGGGGGGGAATGATTTCAAGGTGATAGGAAAGCTTTCCTGGAAATAAGGACTGCAAAGGCTGACACATACCTGGTGATATACTCAGCAAGTGTTCTGGAGACGTGATGTAACATTGATTACTGGGACCATGCCATAGCACTGCTTCAAAGGAGGACTGCATCATAACAGTCAACAGGTACCCTTGAATATCACCCCGCACCATTATGCCCTTAAGCATTTTTATTATTTACCTTATATGGTGGTTTTAAGCTAAAATTCCTTTTATAGGCAGAAGTGTTTGAACAATTAATCCCCAGTTGGTGGCATTATTCTGGAAGATTAGGATCTTTAGAAATTATAGCCCTGCAGGAGGAAATATAACACTGGGGAAGGACCTGGAGGTTTTATAGTGTAGGCCCTCTTACTGTTCTCTCTCCATTTCCTTCCTGTTGATATGATGATGTGGCATTGGCTTCTCCCTGTCATGCTTTCCCCAACTATGATGGACTCTTCCCTCAAACTACAAATTGAATTAAGCTCTTTTCTTTCCATAAATTGCTCTAGTCTCGTATTTTTGGGTCTGAGCAGTAAGAAAGTAACTGAAACACCTATGTTAACATTCTAAAGAAAACTTCCAAAGTAGTAATTGTTGCCATTTTCTAGGGTTCAAACTTTGTTATACTTAATACTTCATTTCTAATCCTCATTGCCATAGTGCAAGGTATCAATTATGGCACACATTTCACTTTTTATTCAAATGACATGGTGTTAATTTCCAGTTAGGCTATAGTAATTTACACACTTCAGTAGCTTACCACTTCCTAGCTATCTCTTCTCCCCCACATTTTCATAAATTCTTTCCAGTCCCCTGTACTCTACAACAATACTTCATAACTTCTGTCCAGGTTTATATTTGTTCCTTAACATCTACTCCACTCTAAAACACAAACAACTTTCTGGATTAGTCTTATTTATTGGCTCTCCTAAGTTCCAGCACCTAGAAGATGTTTACTAAATATGTGCTAAAACAATAATTTTATTACTTTAAATTGTAAATTTATGAAATACCTATCCACAAAAAGATTCAAACACAGAACCTAAGGAAAGAATCAGCCTATTGCACCTTACCAGGGCCTCAGCTGAAACCATAGAGTAATTGCAGAAATGAGCAAAAGAGCTGCTTTCTTGGTGGACCTGGTACCAGCACAAGGGTGAAGGAAATAGACTCAGAGAATACTCACCTCCTACCAAACCAGATTTCCAGAGACACAGAGGCTCCCAAGACCTCATCACTGAAGTAGACCTAAAATGAACCCAACATGGCTTAAGAAATTTGTGGAAAAGTGTGCAGAAAGATCGTTACAGCCACAAGTTGTGACATTATGCACAGAGAGATTGCTTCTTCCCCATAACTGATGGCTACTCCCATAATGTATGACCCACATTCCCCAAAGAGGAGAGTCCCTTAGGAAGGGGAAGGATAGGGAGGAAGCTAATGATGGTACCAACATGGCTGCATGCACACTGTGTACATAACTAATAAAAAAGATTAAATAATAATTTTAATCATTCTACAAAGTGTACACAGGTCCAAACATCACATCTTACCTCATAAATGTGTAAATCATTATTTGCCAAAAAATGATAGAAGCATTTAAAAAAAAAACATTGAGTATTATTGTAGATTAATTTTTAGTATCTTTAATTTTTATTTAGTATTTTAGAGATAGAGAGGCGAGATAGAGAGAGAGACAGAGAATGGGCTCACTAGGGACTCTAGCTACTGCAAATGACTCCATATGCCTTTGCCACCTTGTGCATCTGGCCCAACTGGGTCCTGGGGAAATGAACCTGGGTCCTTTGCCAAGCCATCTCTCCAGCCCTAATTTTGAGTTTAATTTAGTTTTTTTTTTTTTGTTTTTTTTTTGTTTTTGGAACGTACATCAGACACCATACTGGCTGCACTAATCTATAATCATCATTATTTGCTTTTCTTTGTTTTCTTAATGACTGTCATTCTCACTGGAGAGTGATGAAATTTCACTGTACTTTAAAAAATATTATGTATTATTATTTGGAGGGGGGGTTAGAGAGAGAGACAGAAAGAGAGAATGGGTGCACCAGGGCCTCTAGCCACTGAAAATAAATTCCAGATGCATACACCATTCTATGCATCTGGCTTTATGTGGGTACTGGGGAATTATACCCTAGTTCTTAGGCTTTTCAGGCAAGTGCCTTAACCAGTGAGAAATCTCTTTAGCCTCAGTGTAGTTTTAATTTAGGTATTTACTCAAAGGACTCTAAGTCAACATAGGTCAGAGATACATGTGTGTCCATGTTTTCTGCAGCACTATTCACAGTACGTATATTATGGAATCAACATAAGTATCTGTCAGCAGAGGTATGGATAAAGAAGCATGAAGGAAATGCCACATACATGCACAATGGAATTTTATTCAACCCTATTTTTTTATTTTTTGCTTGGATTTTTTTGTTTTCTTATTATGGATGAAAGAGGCTATGAATGCATTTCCAAAGATAAACAATACACCTATTAAATACACCAGCAACCCAGTACCTGGAAATGCTTTGACACCTGCCTTGGAAAGAGCTCTATTTCACATTTTATATTATTACACCATGTTCATTCAAATTGTGTCTACTTTAATGTCTCAGAAATTTATATTAGAAAGGGACTACCAAAAAGTGAATAATAATGGTCATGTAATTACAATAGCTGATTTCTCTACTAGAAACTAAAGAGTGTCACTGAAAAAAAATGTACCTTTTTCATACACAGATCAGACTGAAGAAAATGGAATATTAATAGACATACAAATAGTCTTTCTTTAAATGAAACTGGTGGTTAAGCCTATAGTTAATACCTTCTTAAATTTATAATTATTTGGGTTAAATGTACATATGTGTGTCTATATTTTAATATGCATATATTTTGGCAAGGTGAGGACTATGGTTAATGAGATAAGAAAAATACATGAAATTATGTAACCTAATATGAAGTATTCAGCTGTATGCACAGAGACACATTTATGATTTTTTTGTTTTATACCTTCATCATAACAATAATAAATTTGTTTAATATATATATATAACAGAAACTTTTTTGCCTTTTCTTTCTTTTTCTTTTACTGTGTATTTTTTTTTCTTTTTTTAATTAAGTAGTAAATTTGTATGGATATATCATGTGTTAGTATCATCATTTATCTCCTCCTTGATCCCATTCCACTGAAGGTCCTCCTTAGTGGCATTGCTGATCTTCACCATGGAGTTGTGAGAGTCATTATGGGGGAAATCAATGTCTCTCAAAATTCCCTCCTACCCTCTGGCTGTCATATTGTTTCTGACCCCTCTTTCACAAAATTCCCCAAAACTTGATTGGTGTGTTTTAAGTCTACTTTAGTATCAAGCTCTCAGCAGCTTCAAGATTTCTGCTTTGGTGCATTTTGAGTATTCTCAGTGTCTGTCTCCACCACCTTGGTGCTGATTGTCAGGCTCACCAGGGAAGGAGCACTCTTGTTCATCTTGCCAATTCATGTCTGTGGCTTCACCTGGACCTTAGCTGCTGTGTGAGGGGTGTTTCATCTCCTGGTAGGAAGTCAGTTGTCTATTAGTTTTTTTTAAATATTTTATTATTTATTTATTGGAGAGAGGGGGGAAGAGGCAAATAGAGAGAAAGAGAGAATGGATGTGCCAGGGCCTCCAACAACTGCAAAAGAACTCCAGACACATGCGCCCTTTGTGCATCTGGATTACGTGGGTGCTGGGGAATCAAACTGGGGTCCTTAAGCTTAGCAGGCAAATGCCTTCACTGCTAAGCCATTTCCTAAGCCCAGTTGTCCATTCTAATCTTGTTGATAGATTTTAGTTGTTCTAGGTTCTCACTGCTTTCTATAAAAGAAAACCAGATTCTGCAATAAGGAGTGAGATAAGGATAGGTCAAAAGGGATAAGCATTGTTTAGAGAGATTTTGATGAGTTTAGCCTCACTTTTGGACAAAGGTAGTGGGAGCTTTTCACTGGAGTCCATAATATTGGTCTCCACTGGATTCTGATTTGGTTCCCAGCTCCAGTTATGAATTCCTTTCTACCGAATGAATCTCATAGCCAATCAGGGAGCCATTGTTTGCCCAACTAGGTTGCTTTTCTATAGCAGAGTCCCCTGCTTGCTCACAACATTTTTAGCCATTTTCCACCACCAGTTCATGTAGTGCTTTTCAGCACTATACAGGCTAATCATCTGGGAAGTGGCTTCCTTACAGATTCAACTGGAGCTATGGATGTGAATTAGCAACATATGGTGCCTTCAGCAATAAGGTCTTACCTTTTACCTCAGGTAGGCAATCATGTGCTTTGACAGAAGCCTGTCTAGTTTGGGGGTACATTGTAGGTCTCCCCAATAAACAGCTCAATGTGGGTTGTAACAAATTTCTGGTACTGAGAATTACAAGCCAGAGCCAAATATGTTAGGATTAGGCTTCATCCCAACCTCTCTTCAGGTCCCTTCTTACCAAACAATCTTTCCATGCTTCCATTGAGGTTTATATTTTTTAGTCTGCTATCATGGAGCAGGTTTCTATGGTACCAAATCATTTTGGGTAAGTTCTCCCGCCTGTTCCCCATTCATCAAACACTTCCATCCCTCTTATCTGTCCCTTGAGTCTTATCTGTCTGTCAGGAATGCCTACAACTCAAGCTATTCCATTTTAGGAGCCAAAGATTAGGGAGAACATGCCGCTTTTGTCTTTCTGTGCTTGTGTAAGTTTACTTAGTATGATCTGTTCAAAGTCTTTCCATTTTCCTACAAATTTCATTATTTCATTTTTCCTTCCTGCTGACTATAATTCCATTGTGTATATGCACCACATCTTCATTATCCATTTGTCAAATGATGGGCACCTGGGTTGATTTTAGTTCTTAGCTATTGTGAATTGAATAGCTATAAACATGGTTGAGCAAATAGGTCTGCAGAGAAGAGTGGAGCCTTTAGGGTATTTGCTCAGTAAAGGAATGATTGGGTCAGTTGGTAGCTCTATTATTAATTTCCCAGGGGTTGTACAACTTTGCACTACTACCAAGAGTGAATAAGGGTTCCTCTTTCTGGACATCCTCACAGACATTTATTGTCATTTAATTTTTTAATGATTTCCATCTGTTCTGGCATAAGGTGAATTTCATAGTTGTAGTTGTTTTAATTTGCATTTCCATGATGGTTAAGGATGTTTAACATTTTCTCAAGTAAATATTAGCAACTTGTATTTTTTCCATCGAAAATTCCTTTTTTCTGTTCTGTGCTCCATTTTTTTTTTGAACTAGTAAATGTGTATACATATCCACATTTTTTTTAATTTTTATTAACATTTTTCATGATTATAAAATATATCCCATGGTAATTCCCTCTCTCCCCACCCCCACACTTTCCCGTTTGAAATTCCATTCTCCATCATATTACCTCCCCATTACAATCATTGTAATTACATATATACAATATCAACCTATTAAGTATCCTCCTCCCTTCCTTTCTCCACCCTTTATGTCTCCTTTTCAACTTACTGGCCTCTGCTACTAAGTATTTTCATTCTCACGCAGAAGCCCAGTCATCTGTAGCTAGGATCCACATATGAGAGAGAACATGTGGCGCTTGGCTTTCTGGGCCTGGGTTACCTGACTTAGTATAATACTTTCCAGGTCCATCCATTTTTCTGCAAATTTCATAACTTCATTTTTCTTCACCGCTGAGTAGAACTCCATTGTATAAATGTACCACATCTTCATTATCCACTCATCTGTTGAGGGACATCTAGGCTGGTTCCATTTCCCAGCTATTATAAATTGAGCAGCAATAAACATGGTTGAGCATGTACTTCCAAGGAAATGAGATGAGTCCTTTGGATATATGCCTAGGAGCGCTATAGCTGGGTCATATGGTAAATCAATCTCTAGCTGTTTTAGGAACCTCCACATTGTTTTCCACAATGGCTGGACCAGATTGCATTCCCACCAGCAGTGAAGAAGGGTTCCTGTTTTTCCACATCCCCGCCAACATTTATGATCATTTGTTTTCATGATGGTGGCCAATCTGACAGGAGTGAGATGGAATCTCAATGTAGTATTAATCTGCATTTCCTTGATGACTAGTGACATAGAACATTTTTTTAGATGCTTATATGCCATTCGTATTTCTTCCTTTGAGAACTCTCTATTTAGCTCCATAGCCCATTTTTTGATTGGCTTGTTTGATTCCTTATTATTTAACTTTTTGAGTTCTTTGTATATCCTAGATATTAATCCTCTATCAGATATATAGCTGGCGAAGATTTTTTCCCATTCTGTAGGTTGCCTCTTTGCTTTTTTCACTGTGTCCTTTGCGGTGCAAAATCTTTGTAATTTCATTAGGTCCCAGTGATTAATCTGTGGTTTTATTGCCTGAGCAATTGGGGTTGTATTCAGAAAGTCTTTGCCAAGACCAATATGTTGAGGGGTTTCCCCTACTTTTTCCTCTAGCAGTTTCAAAGTTTCCGGTCTGATGTTAAGGTCTTTAATCCATTTGGACTTAATTCTTGTGCATGGCAAGAGAGAAGAATCTATTTTCATCCTTCTGCAGATATTTATCCAGTTTTCAAAACACCATTTGCTGAAGAGGCTGTCTCTTCTCCAATGAGCATTTTTGGCATATTTATCGAATATCAGGTGGCTATAGCTACTTGGGCTTACATCTGGGTCCTCTATTCTGTTCCACTGATCTACATGTCTGTTTTTGTGCCAGTACCATGCTGTTTTTGTTACTATGGCTCTGTAGTATAGGTTAAAATCAGGTATGGTGATACCACCAGCCTCTTTTTTGTTGCTCAGTATTATTTTAGATATTCGAGGTTTTTTGTGATTCCAAATGAATTTTTGGATTGTTTTTTCTATTTCCATGAAGAAAGCCTTTGGAATTTTGATAGGGATTGCATTAAATGTGTAGATTGCTTTAGGTAAGATTGCTATTATCACAATATTGATTCTTCCAATCCAGGAACAAGGGATGTTTCTCCACTTTCTAGTGTCTTCTGCAATTTCTCGCTTGAGTGTTTTAAAGTTCTCATTGTATAGATTTTTTACTTCCTTGGTTAGGTTTATTCCAAGGTATTTTATTTTTCTTGATGCAATTGTGAATGGGAGTGATTCTCTGATTTCATCCTCTGTGTGTTTGTTGTTAGCATATATGAAGGCTACTGATTTCTGTGTATTTATTTTGTATCCTGCTACATTGCTGTAGGTTTTGATCAGCTCTAACAGCTTGGTAGTAGAGTCTCTAGGGTCCTTTATGTATAGAATCATGTCATCTGCAAATAATGATAACTTGATTTCTTCCTTTCCAATTTGTATCCCTTTCATGTGTGTCTCTTGCCTTATTGCTATGGCTAAGACTTCCAAAACTATATTAAATAGTAGCGGGGACAGTGGACACCCTTGTCTTGTTCCTGATTTTAGTGGAAAAGCTTCCAGTTTTTCCCCATTTAGTAATATGTTGGCTGTAGGCTTGTCATAAATAGCCTTTATTATATTGAGATATGTTCCTTCTATTCCCAGTCTCTGTAGGACTTTTATCATGAAGGGATGTTGGATTTTGTCAAATGCTTTCTCTGCATCTAATGAGATGATCATGTGATTTTTGTCCTTCAACCCGTTTATGTAATGTATTACATTTATAGATTTGCGTATGTTGAACCATCCCTGCATCTCTGGGATAAAGCCTACTTGGTCAGGGTGAATGATCTTTTTGATATACTCTTGTATTCTGTTTGCCAATATTTTGTTGAGAATTTTTGCATCTATGTTCATGAGGGAGATTGGTCTGTAATTTCCTTTTTTTGTTCTATCTTTGCCTGGTTTTGGTATCAGGGTGATGCTGGCCTCATAGAAGGAGTTTGGTAGAATTCCTTCTTTTTCTATTTCCTGGAAAAGCTTAAGAAGCAATGGTGTTAGCTCTTCCTTAAAAGTCTGGTAAAATTCAGCAGTGAATCCATCCGGGCCTGGACTTTTTTTAGTTGGGAGATTACTGATAACTGTTCGGATCTCCATGTTTGTTATAGGTCTATTAAGTGATTAATCTCATTTTGATTTAATTTAGGTAGGTCATATAGATCAAGGAAATCATCCATTTCTTTCAGATTTTCATACTTTCTGGAGTATATGCTTTTATAGCACGTCCCTATGATTTTTTGAATTTCTCTAGAATCTGTTGTGATGTTACCTTGTTCATCTCTGATTTTATTAATTTGTGTCTCTTCTCTCTTTCTTTTGGTCAGATTTGCTAAGGGTTTATCAATCTTGTTTACCCTTTCAAAGAACCAACTCTTTGTTTCATTAATTCTTTGGATTGTTCTTTTTGTTTCTATTTCATTAATTTCTGCCCTAATCTTTATTATTTCTTCCCGTCTACTAATTTTTGGTTTGCCTTGTTCTTCTTTTTCCAAGGCATTAAGGCGAAGCATTAGGTCGTTTACTTGCGACCTTTCTAATTTCTTAATATAGGCACTTAAGGCTATAAATTTACCTCTTAGAACTGCCTTCATTGCGTCCCAGAGATTTTGGTATGTTGTGTTCTCATTATCATTTGACTCTATAAATTTTTTGATTTCCTTTTTGATTTCTTCATTCACCCACTCATCATTTAGTAGTGTATTGTTTAGTTTCCATGATTTTGTGTATGCTCTATAGCCTTTCTTGCTACTGATTTGTAGTTTAATTCCATTGTGGTCAGATAGAATGCAAGGAATTATTTCAATTTTCCTGAATTTGTTAAGATTTGCTTTATGTCCTAATATATGGTCTATTTTAGAGAATGTTCCATGTGCTGCTGAAAAGAATGTATATTCTGCAGCCTTTGGATGAAATGTCCTGTATATATCTGTTAGGTCCATTCCTTCTATGACCTCATTTAGTCCAGATGCCTCTCTGTTTATTCTTTCCCTGGATGACCTGTCAATTGATGAGAGTGGGGTGTTAAAGTCACCCACCACCACTGTGTTTGGTGTTATCTGTGACCTTAGTTCTAATAGTGTTTGTTTGACGAATTTGGGAGCCCCCATGTTAGGTGCATATATGTTTAGGATTGTAATGTCCTCCTGTTGGAGTGTGCCCTTAATCAATATAAAGTGACCTTCCTTATCTTTCTTGACTAGCGTCGGACTAAAGTCTACCCTGTCTGATATTAGGATAGCAACCCCTGCTTGTTTTCTAGGCCCATTTGCTTGAAACACCGTCTTCCAACCTTTCACCCTAAGATAATGTCTATCCTTTGTAGAAAGGTGAGTTTCTTGGAGACAACAAATTGTAGCATCCTGCTTTTTAACCCAGTCTGCAAATCTATGTCTTTTCGTTGGGGCATTGAGACCGTTGATATTAAGAGATATTATTGAAAGGTGTGTATTTATGTTTGCCATTTGTGTGTGTGTGTGTGTGTGTTACTGGTTCTATCTGTGTTCTCTTCTGTTAACTGGTATTTGAGTATAGCTTGTTTTTTCTAGGTTCCTTATATGTGTGCTTTTCCTTTTGTTCAGCATGGAGGATTCTATCAAGTATTTTCTGTAGAGCTGGTTTTGTCTTCAAATACTCCTTTAACCTGTTTTTGTCATGGAATGTCTTTATTTCTCCATCTATTTGAATGGATAACTTTGCAGGATAAAGTAACCTTGGTTGACAGTTGTTATCTTTCAGAACTTGGAATATATCACTCCAAGCCCTTCTGGCTTTAAAAGTTTGTGTTGAATAATCTGCTGTAATCCTGATGGGCTTGCTTTTGTAGGTAACTTGATTTTTCTCTCTAACTGCTTTCAATAATTTTTCTTTGATTTGTGTGTTTGGAAGTTTGATTATAATATGGCGAGGGGAGGTTCTTTCTGGTTTTTGTCTGGCTGGGGTTCTAAAGGCTTCCTGTATCTGTATTGGCACCTCTTTCCCAATTTGGGGGAAATTTTCCTCTATGATTTTGTTGAAGATGCCTACTATGCCTCTGGAGTGGAATTCTTCTCCTTCTACTATGCCCTGAATTCTTATATTGGATCTTTTCATAGTGTCCCGAATATCTTGAAATTCCCACTCATACTTTTCTATAAGTTTGTCTTTCTCTTTGTTGGACTGCATTAGGTCTGCCACCTGGTCTTCTAGCTTATATATTCTGTCCTCTCCCTCATCCATCATACTGGTGAGATTTTCTACAGAGTTTTTTATTTCATTAACTGTGTTCTTCATTGCTAGTAATTCTGACTGGTTTTTCTTTATTATTTCTATTTCCCTATTTATGTCTTGTATTGCCTTCTTTATTTCATTAAATTGGTGTCCTGCCTCTTCTTTGATTCCTTTGATTTCCTCTTTGATTTCCTCTTTGATTTCTTCCTTGATTGTTTTCATGTGTTCTTTGACCTCTTTGAACATATTTATAATTATTCTTTTGAACTCTTTCTCAGGCATTTCCTCTAACTCTTTCTCTCTGGAGGACATTTCTGATGCATTATTACTTTTAGGTGGATTTATATCATCTTGCTTTTTAGTGTTTCTTGTGTTATAATGTATATATTTTTGCATCTTGGATTAAGTTAATGCTTGGATTTTCTAGCTAGCTGTGTATTCTTAGCTGTATCAATTGATTTGATGTAATATATTTTCAGGGTAGGACCTTAAGGTATTAGGTGTGGCTCTTAAGACTCTCAGAGTATCTACAAAGATGTTCTTAGGGGTTGAAATTCCCTGCTATAGGAGTATTCAAGCAGGCTGAGTGGAATAAAATGCAGGTAGATTCTAAAATTTAACTAAACACTGTACACATTCAATCAAAAACAGCCCCGAGTATGTATGCAAGAGTAGTTATTATAATGACCAGATCTTCTATCAACAAAGAGGTTTAGATTTCTGGTCTGTTGAGGGATCCAAGTCAGCTTGTGACCAAGTGAGACCCTTCCCTGGTGCAATCCCAGTTACCTTGGGTGATTTTGGTCTCAGTCAAGTTGCTGCTTGGGACGTCGGGCTGCTGTTCTGATTTCTGGAGCTGGGCACTTGCTTTTCCTACAGGGCAAACCGAGCTGCTGCTGCTGCCTCTGCTGCTCCCATAGCTGCCACCACCAGAGCCACCACCGCTGCTGAAGCTGCCGCTGCCGTGACCACCGCCGCTGCTCCCCCCAAAGCCTCTGCTGCGGGATCTACCGCCGCTGCCGCTCCTGGGTCCGCTGCTGCTGGGGCCACTGGTACCGATGCTGGAGCCGCTGAAGTTGCTGCCGAACTCTGCTCCTGCTTGGGTCCCACTGTCAGCCCAAGTTGGCGTGGCCGGGTCCCGGGCCGCTGCTGTGTTCGCTGGAGCTGGGCTCAGGCGGTGGGGGAGGGGAGGGAGCCACGGCTGCTCTGGTTGTCTCGCTGCTCCACGTGTTCTACCTCGCGGTGTTCTCCTCCGCTGCTCGCTGCCGCTCTCCCCTCACGTTTCCCGGGTTGCGGAGAGCGCGGTGTGAGGGGAAAATCCCGCACCTGGCTTTTCCTGCGGCTCGAGCTGGTCTGGCGGTTTTCTGCTGCGCCGTGGCTGCGGCGTTTGGCCGAGCTGCCTGAGCCGCTGGAGCCGCTTTTCCCGCCTGTGCGGGCTCTGGATGCTCTATAACTCTTCTACTTCTCCGCTGCTGCCTCAATTTCCTATACACCTCACTTTTTAGTAAAAGCGTGTATTTTGCTGAGTTTTTTTGGTCTTTTTCCCCCCTAGGCTGCTTTGGCGTGGTACCTACGCCGCCATCTTAACCGGAAGTGACATATCCTGTGCTCCATTTTTGACTGTGTTGTTTGATTTTTTTTTTATTGCTTAGCTTTTTGAGCTCTTGGTATATATTAGACCTTTGTCAGTGGTATAGCTAGTAAAGATTTTCTTCTATTCTGTGAGTAGTCTATTGGCTCTGTATATGTTATGTTTGTCTGTACAAAAGCTTTTAAGCTTGGTAAGATCACACTGGTTGAGTGATTGCTTGATTTCCTGTGTTAATGGGATACTGTTCAGGAAGTCTTTCTCCTCTTCCAAAGGATGGAGAGTTAACCTATTTTTTTCATCCAGTACTTTGAGAACTTCAGGTTTTATATTGAGATCTTAAATCCACCTGGAGTTGATTTTTGAGCATGGTGAGAGGAGTGGGTCTAGTTTCATTTGACCAGCATCGTTTGTTAAAGATGGTATCTTTACTCCAGTGTACCGTGTTGGTTCCTTTGTCAAAGATCAAGTAGCTGTAGTTTTTTAAACTAAGAGTTGGTCTTCAATTCTGTTCCATTGGTCTGTATGTCTGTTTTATGTCAGTGCCATGCTATTTTTGTTACTATGGCTGTGTAGTATAGGTTTAGATTGGGTATGGTGATACTTCCATAGGTGTTTCTTCTGCTGAAGACATTTTTGAATATCTAGAGCATTCTGACTTTCTTTTTGAAGTCTGAGATAATTTTTTTATGGCTCTTCGAACAATGATGCTAGGATTGTTATTGGTATTGCATTGAATCTGTATTTTGTTTTTGCTAGATTTTCAATTTTCACAATATTAATTCTACTTATCCAGGAGTATGGAAGGTACTCCAGTCTTTACATGTCCTTGATTTATTTCTTGAATGTTTTGATGCCATTATTACATAGGTCTTTCACTTTCTTTGTTAGTATTTTTCCAAGGCATTCAATTTTTTTGTGGCTATTAAAAATGGGAAAGCCTCACTGGCTTCTTTCTCTGTATATTTGTCTTTTGAGTATAGGAAGGCTATTGATTTTGTGTGTTGAATTTGGATCCTACCATATTGCTGAAGGCATTTATGGCCTTTAGAATTTTTATGGTAGAGTCTTGCAGGTCACTTATGTGTAGGATCATATCATTTGGAACAGGGCTAATATGACTTCATCCTTTCCTATTTGTATCCCTTTATGTCTTTCTTATGCCTTATTGCATGGATTAGGCTTCTTATATTATGTTGAAGAGCAGTGGTGAGAGGAATCTATGTCTTTTTCCTGATCTTATTGGGAATGTCTTGTGCCTTTCCCATTAGGTATGATTTGGGTTTTAGGTGATTTGTAAATAGCCTTTATTATATAAAGATATAATCCCTCCATGCCAGACTCTCCAGTGTTTTGATCATAAAGTGGTATTGCATTTTGACTAAGACCTTCTCTGCATCTATTGAAATAATCATATGGTTCTTGTGTTTCAGATTATTTATGTGGTTTATTACATTAGTTGATTTGTGTACGTTGAACCATCCCTGCATCCTTGGGATGAAGCCTATTTGACTGAGATGGATAGTACTTTTGGTGTGCTGTTCAATTTGCTTTGTGAAAATTTTGTTCAGGACCTTTGAATCTAAGTTTATCAGAGATATAGGTTTATCATTTTCTGGTCGTATCTCCATCTTGTTTTGGTATTAGGGTGATTCTGGCTTCATGGAAGGAGTTTACAAACATTCCCTGCTCTCTGATTATGTTTAAAATACTTGCAAAAAAAGTTTTCCATTCTTATATGAATATTTGGTAGAATTCAGCTGAGAGTCCATCAGATCCTGGACTTTTCATTTTGAGAGGCTTTCTTTAAAAAAAAATATTTATTTATGAGAGTGAGGGGGAGGAAGAGAGGAACATAGAGAGTATAGGTGTGTCATGACCCCCAGAAAATGAACTCCAGACACATGTACCACTGCCATGCCAACTCCAGTGGAGTCTGTGTGACTTGTTCACCAGGCCGAGGTGAAAGCTTCAAGGAAAAAAGCCTCCTGGAAGGATATGCATTCTCCAGGCTTGTAGTGCGTTTTGCTGCTCTCTAATAGCTGTTTTCTTCATTACTACTGTTCTGTTCCTGACATATGACAGCAGCATGATGTTCCTTCACAATTTAGTAAAAATTAGGTATGGAGCAAGTTTCCATAAAATTGAGTCACCTGATGGTGTGACGCTTCCCACAAGGACCCCACTATTATTCTAAGCCATAATCAGAATTCCGAGGACCAGAACCAATCAATGAAACATTACCTTTATACAGGAGTGTATAGGAATAGGGATGTGCTAGTAAACAATGGTGGGAAGCATGTTTCTTGGTGATATTTAACTTATGTGAACAGACTTGCTAGGTCGAAGCCACCTTGGTGCTTGCTTACATTTTTATGGCATGAATCAAGGAAGAAAATATACTAGAGTTATGAAGTCACCCTGTTAGAACTTAAAAAAAAAAAACAACTTGATGCTTGAAGCAGACTCAAAACCAAACGTCATTTGTAACCACTGACTGTCTAACACTGATTTTGGTGAGATATTAACTATTAAATTTGTGATTGTAATCTTTACTCACTGTATTTGTGCCTCTCCTGGAACAGGCTATTCATAAAAATGGTACTGCTTAAATAAACAAAGGCTAAGCTTATGCAGCCAGAATTGTATATAACCTGAAGCTCTACTTCAGTAAAATACACTCAGATACATTCACGTTGTGGGTGTGTCTGTTTGTCACTTCCCCAACTCCTTGCCCATCTCCCAAGGCCCTGTTCTCCCTCGGACTGGTGGTCCCGGCTTTGCCAGTCCGCAGCATACCACTTTGCATATCTAGTTTGTGGGGTTGCTGAGAAATTGGGTGCTTAGGCTTTGCAGGCAAGCACCTTAACCACTAAGCAATCTCTCCAGCCCTTTACATTTTCAATCTTAATGGATGAATTAGGTTTGTTTGGGAGAGTTATTTGCCCTGGATTTAGTTTTGGTAGGTGGTATGTATCTAGCAATTCTTCCATTTCTTCTGAGTTATCCAATTTTGTGGAATAGAGGTTTGGAAATATGTATTTATGATTCTTTTAATTTTGTTGGTGCCTGTTGTGACCTCTCCCTTTTCATTTCTTGCTTTGTTAATTTGAGACTTATCTTGTTTTAATTTATTTTTATTTATCAGAGACAGAGAAGAAGAGAGTGTGTAAGAATGGGCATGCCAGGTCCTCTAGCCATTGCAAAAAATACTCTAGATGCGTGTGCCACCATGTGCATCTAGCTTACATGAGACATGGAGAATTGAACCTGTATTCTTAGGCTTCACAGGCATGTGCCTTAACCACTAAGCCAGAATCTCTGCATCCCATGAGATTTCTCTCTTGTTTCATTTGATCAAATTGGTAAGGGGTCTATCAATATTGTTAATTTTTTCAAAGAACCAGCTCTTGGTATCATAAATATCATTATTTGTTTCCCTAGTTTCAAATTAATTAATTTCAACCCTGATCTTAATCACTTCTTTCTGTCTGGAACTCTTAGGATTTTACTGTTCTTGTTTTTCCAACACCTTTAGGTGGATGGTTAGATAATTAATTTGAGATTTCTCTGTCTTTGTTATGTAGGATTTTAGTGCTATGAATTTTCCTCTTAGGATTGTACCTCACCCATCTGGAGGGCACAGGCTCCAAACACACTGCACCTCTCAGTAAGTTAGTATGCACAGGCCTCCAACATACTGGTATCTCACATGCACAGCCCCCAAACATGCAGATCATCTCACATACTTGGAGCACACAAACCTCAAACACATTGTTTCAATCATCAGTCTGGACATCCGCATCCCTATTTTTTATATTGAGTTAATTTAATCAGATTCAGGAAAAAATAACAAGTTTTGTCTTATCTGTATATCCAACATTTTATGTAAGTATATAAAACTATGTATGTATATATGATTTAAAAAATAGAAGCTGCCAGGCCTGATGGCGCACTCATTTAAGGCCAGCACTTGGGAGGCAGAGGTAGGAGGATCACTATGAGTTTGAGGCCAGCCTGAGACTACATAGTGAATTCCAGGTCAGCCAGGTCTAAAGTAAGACCCTACCTGGAAAAATGAAAAGAAAAAAAAAAAAAAAAGCAAAACTGACCAGGGGAATAACAGGGCCTAACAGGAGGGATAAGGGAGTGAGGCAATTTTGAGAAAAGCATAGTCAATGTATATTACATATTTACATGAAAATCTTCTTATCAAACTCACTACTATGTATGAAGAATATGTTCTAATAACAAAAACATTAAGAATAACAGGGCCTCCACCAGAATGGGGAGAGGGAAGAGGGAAATAATGATACTAGCACACGATGTGTCCATACAAAGTTTTTACTTAGTAGAAAAAAAAAAAAAAACTTACTAAAAGGGATAAAAGAATAACAGTGATCATTATTACAGTCCAGGATACAGAGCAATTGATACTCATGCATTGTTTATGGCAGTATTTTTATATAGTTTTTGAATAAATTAGCATAGCAAAATTGGAAATACTCAAAAAGCTTCTAGTTCAGGATGACAGAATACATATTATTTCTACTCTTCTTGTTTTTCTGAGGGCTTCTCCATAATAAAAATTATCAGAAGCCAAAAATGAAAACATTCTAGGGTGGAAGAATAGTAGCTGATAAGTGGAGCAGAGGAAGAATAAGGGGGAGTTCATTTGAGTTTCAGAGCCTCCAAAGGTTCTTTCAATACAAAGAGATCAGTAAAGAGACATATGACCTCAAAAAATTGAAGGTTACTTAGTTTTTAACACCAAATAATAGGAATTGTATGCCCAAGGTAACAAGCAAATAACATGATAATGTACTTTTCCTAAAGAAGTTAAATGATGCTCTTGGACATATTTGGGTGGTAGTAGTACAACAATGAACACTTCAGAATGATTTTGCTTTCTGTGCATCAGTTTTGGAAAATCTTCTCTCCTAAAAGCCAAATCTATGAGTGAAGAAGTTTTTCAATTAATTAATCTTAAAGTACAAGGACTGTACTGGCAATATAGCTCAGTGGTAGTGTACTTACCTACCATATGCAAGATCCTGGGCAGAATTCCTATTTTTGTAAAAATCAATGCATGGGCAAATAAAAACTAGGCATTTTAAGACAGTATCATGGATGAAAAAGCCCAAGAAAAGCAAGAATAGTCAGAAAACTAAAAAAGCTCTTAGAAAATATGTTGTAGGGATTTCACACAATTTAGGAGAGGTCAACAAAGACAAATAATATGACAAAAATAAGAAACAAAGAGAGATAATCCAAGACATCAATTACTATTCAAAATTTTAGAAAGCAATTGACAAATTATTGAACAGAAAACCTGGCTTGAGAAACACAATAGGTTTTCACTTTCAACATTCTATTGCAAATAATTTTTTTATTGATAGTCACACAGCTGCAGATATTTAATGTATGCATGAAGATGAATTTGGGGAGAGACATTTATCTGTTTCTCGCAACATAATCAAGGCAATAAATGAGTCCATCGCCAACCAAAGTTTCTTCTTGCCTTCTTTTGTCATTATTATTTCAGAGGTGTTTTTTTTTTGTTTTGTTTTTTAATTAGGGAAATATACTTAAGCAGAGACCCACCTGCTACACACCACATAGCATTGCAGATCTCTGGCACATTCATCTTGCATCTTCCTAGCAATTGACAATTCTCTTTGTCCCCCCTCCTGCCAGATCTTGGAGTCACCATTCTACTACTTGCTGATATAAATTGAAATACCTTTTTATCCTGAAATTTAAACACAATTCACGAATCATATTTGATCATAGAATGAAAATGTCTTCAATTTCTGAGGGCCCAAATTGTCTCTTATTCTCCCTTTCTCAATAAGTTACTGGTTTGTACGATATAATTATTATATACCAGATTTCTCTAGGTTGATAGTTGAGTAATAGATGACTAGAGACAGAAATGACAGTCAAGCAATCCAATACCTAATCCATCTTTATTCTTTTTTGTATGTTTGTGCCTCTCCCTTTGAATCGTATGGGGCAATGAATGCTTAAGTTCTCAGTGATTACTGTCATGAGTATGAACTTGGCTTTGTTACTACTGTCATTTCTCACTCACTACTGGGCATCTAAGAGCCAAGTCCTTAGTTCCCTGTTTCTTTTTGGAGAAAATGATTAATAAATTTTATTAGCATAAAATGCCCAACTCTTTCCTTAACCAAAAACCTCCATCTTAGTAGGAGAGAAAAGGGAGGATAACATTTACATTTTGTTCTTACTCATTTTCTTTCCTTCCTTCCTTTTGTCCCTCCTACCTTTCAGTTTATTTTATCTTTTGTGAGACAGGATCTCATTTAGCCTAGCTTGGACTCAACCTTATAATGAAGCCAAGAGTAATTCTTGATTCCCCTGTCTCCACCTCCTGAGTCTGGAACTATTGGTATGCACAATCACACCTAGTTTATGTACTGATGTGAATGGAATCAAGGCTACATTCATGTTAGGCAAGCATTTTACCCATGGAATTACATCACCAGAACAGAATTTTACAATTTTAAAGAAAACATATAATTAGTAGGATTCTAGCCTGAAAAGTTTTGGGGAGCATGATAAATACACAATTTAGTTATTCCTGTTATAGTGCACTGCTGTAAGTCTATCCTAGGTCCATTCTTGAAGTCATTTTATCTATTCCCACTTGGGAATTTACAGCTTTTTTAAAAAAAGAAAGCTTTTTCTAAATTTTTTTTAATATTTTATTTTTATTTATTTATTTGAGAGAGAGGGAGAGAGAGAGAATGGGCATACCAGGGCTTCCAGCCACTACACAGAACTCCAGATGCATGTGTCTCCTTGTGTATCTGGCTTATGTAGGTCCTAGGAAATTGAAGTGACGTCCTTTGGCTTTGCAGGCAAGCATCTTAACTGCTAAACCATCTCTCCAGCCCATTATAGCTTTTTTGAAAGTACATTAACTGCAGCATTTGGGATACCTGTTGTAAGTTTTATATAACATTCATTTACCATTCAGATGCTTTTAATACCATGGTAGCCCATCTGTCAATTGTTGGGATTTCCCCAATGCTATTAGAGCCCATTTTAGAAAAATCTTACTTAAATTTATATTTTGGGGTGTTTTGCTTATGTTTTTCCTGTAAAATTTCAGAATTTCATGTTTTATAATAAGGTCTGTGATTGATTTGGGGTTCATTTTTGAACACTATTAGATATGTAGATTGAGTTTCAATTCTTTTATATGTGGATATAATGTTTTCTCAGTACTATTTGCTGAAGAGGATATCTTTTTCTCCAATGTACATTTTGGCACCTTTGTCAAATATTATGTAGCTTTAGCAGTGTGGACACCATTTCTAGGTCTATTATATTTTATGCACTTGGTCTATTTGGTAGACTTGGATTTTGAAGGATGTACTTATAACCTATTTACAGAAATCAGCATGAATTGATTTCCCTGATCTCTTGCTAAGATTCAATTTTCATGTCTCATTATATCATCCATGGTAAGCTAGGTATGAGGCTATAATAAGCAACTTCAATCAACAGCAGTTTATTTCTTATTTGCAGTAGACATTCATTTTGTGTGGTCTAGGGACTTGGTCTGAATTTTCATTTTCCCTCTGGCACTTAAGCTTAGTTATTGCTGGTTATTCTAACTTAGGGACAAGAGAATGCAGCAAAGCTTGGAATGGCTCTAAAGCTTCCACTAGGAATTGATTCATCTCCTCACATATTACGAGCCAAAGCAAGTTGTTTGAGAACACCCAAACTTCAAGTGATAGGGGAGATCAAGTCTAATGATTATGATGCTCAAGTACCTTCATAGGAGACTGAAAGGTTGCATTAGGTTGTGAGAGATGATTTTAAGTAGATGGTGCAAATCTGTTCTAGCATAATCATCATATGTCTGGCATTAATTATAAGTATCAAATTAAAAATCAATTTGTAATGCCTATTTTATCTTTGCTCCTGATTTTCTTCCTGAGGTTAAAAGACATACCTATGGAGAATAATTAAGGATGTTCCTTAGTCTCACATTTCCATTCTAAAAATGAACTAAAGATTATTTTAACATGATAACATAGAGTGAAAATGTTAAGTGTAGTTTTGATCTCCACAGTACAAAATATCTGATTGTGTTTGAAATATTCCACCCCAAAAGTAGACAAAGGTAACAGCTTTTTACAGACTTCAACCATTTATCCCTCAAAATATAAATCTCTACCGTTATTATACACCAACCAGTCAACCTAGTGTGCAAGAAGTTGAATGGCAGATAGCCCCTTGTATAGGTCAGAGAAGTATCAGTAAACCTAAAAGATCACATGTGAAATAAGATGTAATGCGTTTAGAAGGAAGAGGTTTTCTCTAGTTGTAATGGGTTGGCTAAATGGAGTAACCACCAAGAAGTGCTTAAAGATCTTATGCCCCTTTGAGACTTGGCATAAGTGTGATGATGTTGAAAGGACAGCTTCTTCTGTGTACCTCAAGTTATTTGTAATATGTGGTTAAATTGAGAGAATATTTTATTACATTCTTCTGTTCTACACAGTTTGTATATTATCTGACAGTGAGAAAATCTGTTTAGTATCTGTATCCTTGGGCTAGAGAGATAGCTTAGTGGTTAAGTACTTGCCTATGAAGCCTAAGGACTTTGGTTTACTTCCCAGGATCCACATAAATCAGATGCATATGGTGGGGCATACAACTGGAGTTTATTTGTAGGAGTTGGAGGCCCTGGTGCAGCAATTCTCTTGCTCTATCTGCCTCTTTCTCTTTCTTAACAAATAAATAGAGTATTTTAAAGTCTGTATACACTTCCATTTACTCTTATTGGTGAAATTCTATTTCTACATAAGTTTAAAACATTTGGTTTTCCATATAAAGACACTGGAAAATTATGATATACTTATTAGCGGCAATTATCTTTATAAAAGTCAATTTTATGACGAATTAAGACTAATTAAGACTAATTAAGAATTTAGACTAACTAAAACCTCCTTTCTCTCATGATTTAGTAACATATAAAACACAAAATATTTTTAGGATTTTATTATTGTTGATTATTTTTAAAGAATGTCTTTTTCAAAATCAGTGTTTACACATGGTGCAAAGCAATAGGTTTCAAGTATATCATGTATTTTGATCATATTCATTCCCCGTTGCCCTCTCCTGCCCCTCGTCCTGCTATCCCTTTCTTCTTTGCCAACAGTCACCCTTCTGTTTTTGTCATGTGAGTTAGTGAATGTGTTTGTGTATGTGTGTTTCCATCTGTCTTAGGTTTCCTATATGGAAGAAAATATGGAAATATTTGTCTTTGGGGCTCGGGTTTATTTCACCTTATATAATGTTCTCTAATTCCTTCAATTTTCCAGTTAAAGTCATGTTTTGTTTTTCTTTATGGTTGAATAGGACTCTATTTATGTATATATAATGCACTAAATTTTCTCTATCATTTAATCTGTGGATTGGTACCTAGGCTGACTCTGTTTCCTAGGTATTGTGGGTTGTGTATCAATAAATATTGATATATAAATATCTGTGAGTACAGAGACACAGATTTATTTGGGAATACTCCTTTAGTTACATAGATCATATGATAGTTCTAGTTTTAGGTGCTTTTTTTTTTAAGAACATCTATACTTATTTCCTTAGTGACTATGAAGTAGGACAGAAAGACAGGTAATATTACAGAGACATGAAAAAGGAAGAATTCTAACAACCTTGAGTCTTGTTGGTGTTTCTCACCAACAGAGAAGCAAAAGTATAACACAATTAACAACTGTTTAAGGAATTTTCCCAGCTGGAAATCTGTGATTTTTCTAAGCATCCCACAAGAAACACCATTTGTAGGGAAAATAAATATACTAAACATATTATGTGACCCTAGTGTCTTCTTATTCTAACTTCTTTCATAATAATTCTATCTAAATCATCACCAAAGCCATCACATATGTTACATAACAAAAGAAAAAGGGAAATATTTTTTGTAACAAACTTTGGTGATACAACTCGACAGCCACTTAAATAGAATATATATGACTAATGGTAAGAAAATTGATTAGAACTCTCCCTTGAGGAGTCCCACTCCCATGCTTGAGTATGGATTACTTTTTGTTACTCTCCTGTGGGAAGATGTATACAAACTTGAATGAGTATTTATTTATGAGTGCCTTTCTTTCTAATGAACCTCATGTTTAGTCTAACTCTGCTTCATACTAGCTAGTCCTAAAATTCCTTTCAGTATCAAAGCCTTTAATACTGAGTTTACCCTAGTTGAGGTTCCTAAAAGTCTAATGGAACTTCTCTAGCTTTTGAGGGTGGCAGTGTGGAGCTATGTCTGAGTTCTTTTACTGCTGACAGTACAGCAGTATATACTCCCACGAGCAGTGTGTAAGGATTCATATTTCCCCAGAACCTTTCACTAGCATTTGTTGTCATTTGTTTTATTGATGATAGCCAATATCACTTGAGTAAAATGGAATCTTAGTATAATTTTGACTGGAATATCTCTTATGGAAAAGGATGTTGAATAATTTTAGAAATATTTACTGGCTATTTAAAAGAATATTTATGGGCTGGAGAGATGGCTTAGCGGTTAAGTGCTTACCTGTGAAGCCTAAGGACCCCGGTTCAAGGCTCAATTCCCCAGGACCCATGTTAGCCAGATGCACAAGTGGGAGCACGTTTGGAGCTCGTTTGCAGTGGCTGGAAGCCCTGGCTCGCCCACTCTCCTCTCTCTCTCTCTTTCTCTCTGCCTCTTTCTCTCTGCCTCTTTCTCTCTCTGTCTGTTGCTCTCAAATAAATAAATAAAAATAAAAAACCAATTTTTTTTTAAAAAAGTGAAAGAATATTTATATTTCATTGTGTGTGAGTGTGTGTGTGTGTGTGTATACTAGGGCTCCCTGGCACTAAAAAGGGAAGAAACTTGTGTTACTCATTGTACCTGGATTACACAGGTCACATGGGAATTGAACCCAGGCTGGCAGGCTTTTCAAGGAAACACCTTTAACCACACAGTCATCACCCTAGCCATTTAGTGGCCATTTTTTTTCTTCTTTTGAGAACTGTTCAGTTCATTAGCACTTTTTTTAATAGATGACTTGCTCTTTTGGTGCTTACCTTTTGAATATTTAATATATATTTTGGATATGAATCCTCTGTCAAATGTATATGAGCCTAAATAATGGTACCAAACTGCCTGTATTTACTGAAAAGAAAACTAATAAATTAAATTAAAAAAAAAAATAAAATAAAATAAAATAATAAAAAGGTTTATTAAAAAAAAAATGTATATAGCTGGGAAATATTTTCTTCCATTCTGTATTTTTTCCTTTGCTGTGCAAAATCTTTGTAAATTCATACAATCCTGTTTGTTACTAAGGTAGTTACCTGTGCCTTTATAGTCCTGTTCAAAACTTCTGACTTTTATGTATATATCTTTAAGTATTTTCCCCTATAAATTTCAAAGTTTTAGGTTGTGTGTTAAGGTCTTTGATGCATTTTAAATTGATATTTATACAGGATTAGAAATATGGTTTGTTTCACTCTTCTACATTGTAGATCCAACTTTCTTAGCACCCTTTATTGAAGACACAGCCATTTTTCCAATGTATTTTTTACATTGTTGTCAAAAATTTAGTGACTGCAGCTTTTGGGGCTTAATTCTGGGTCCTGTATGCAATTCCATGATAAAGGTCCTTGCTATGTATCCCTATGTATCCTAAACTGGCTTTGTACTTGCTATGTGTCCGTAATGATCTCCAAATAATGATCCTCCTATCACCAATTCTTTAATGCTGGGAATCACAGGCATGCATGACAATAAATAGTACAAAGTCTTCTTAATAATCCTCATTAATTTGTGTAAAATATTATCCTGAAAAGCTAGAGAAGTAGGACTGATATTGTGTGCTGATTCTGAAAATTTGGCCTTATTGGTCTGAAGAGCTTCGAATTCTTTGGAAATGTAATTTTAAACTAATGTTAAACATTCCTATAACTTTTATCACCTAGTTATTTAAGCTTTAACAAAGATGTGGCATATCAAACAAAGAAAATAAAATTCTTGATTTCAATCCCATTATTATCCAAATTGTATTTTCTCCTTTTTACATCTTACACTGTGTTTGAGATGTGAATTTTGCCATAATACTAAGATACTCATCTTTCCAGTATATTAGTTATTTTCTCATTGCTAGGACAAAATACTCAACCAGAAACAGCTTAAGTAAGGAAAGGGTTTATTTTTGAGGAGAAAGGATGGTGTGAGCAACTGGAGTCACATCATCAAGGAAGAAGCAGAGCAAAACAATGAATCCTGAATATTCACCTAACTTTCTCTTTTATATCCAATCTAGTACCCAGCCCATTGGATCATATTGACCACAGTAAGAATGGGTATTCCCACTTCATCTAATCTGATATAGAAAATTCCTCACATATATCACTAGAAGTTTATTTCTATAGTGATTTTACATCCTATCAAGTTGATAACCACATTTTATCATAAATATACCCTATATCAACTTGACACTCAAGCACAATACTTTTAAACCATAAATTTCCACCCTTTGTCTTCATAGGTTCATGGGCATTTCATAGCACAACGTGCAATCAGTCTAACTATAAAAGCACTCATAAACTTTACCAGTTCCAAAATTTGTTAAAAGTGTAAATGTAGTGTATCTTCAAGCAAACTCTTAGTGGAAATCTCCAGTAACATCAAAAAGCAATTTATACACTTCTGACATGCTTTGGCACAAAATAAACTTTTCCAATGCGAAAGGAAATAATAGAGACATAGCAAGGAATGAACAGAGTTAAGCAGAGATGTAACTAAACAGAAAAAAAAAAAAACCTTCCAAATTTTCAGCTCCATGTCTGACATCTTGGACTTGTGATCATCTAGGCTCCAAATGGCTTCTGTAGCTCCAAAACTCCAGCTGAGATGCCTATAGTCTTTCTTTGGGGCCATACAACTGCATAATCTGCAAATTTCCTTAGCAGATGACCCATAATTCTTAGGTCTTTAACTCCCTGTGATCTCCAGTGCTATTTAGGGTTTACCTTAACAGCTTCATACAGCAGCATCATAAGGTATCCTTGAAGGGATTCCAACCTTGCCTTGCATTGCTTAGCCTCAGCAGGTCTCTGGAACTATAATGAAATATTCCATTACCTAATAAATCATGCATCATATGTTCTTCCAAATCCAATACCACATGGAACATGCTGCCAAGTTTAGCTGTAAGGTCAGGATGAAACCTGTCGCACCCATGGAACAAGCTATAGAAGCCTCTGCAAGCTGATATTTGGAGTCAGGGACCTCCTTCAGCAGTCTTCTTTCAGGCCTTTCCTTTCAAAATCAGTTCATTCTCATACTAGACAGAACTTTCAGTGTATTGGGTCTTGCCCTCAGGTCCTCTTTCTTATTGTCCTAGCCTAGAGCAATTGGTTTATCTTCAGTGGTATTATTATCTTTAACAATTACAGCCTAAGCTGCTTTCATTCTCCAGACCTACAATTTTAATTTGCTAACATTTCTCTTTTTTGTCAAAAAACATTTTTTCATAGCTTTGGCTCTGAATTTTGGTCTGTTTCACTGTAAATTTGAATTAGAGAAGCTAAAAGGAGCCAAACTACATATTCAATGTTATTTTGCCTTAAAATTTCCTTGGCAAAACACATTCATTTCATTACTTTTAAATTCAGCTTAATTGAATATCATGGGACACAGGCAGAAAAAAGCCATATTCTTTGCCAGAATATCATATTTACTGCCTTTAGCTCAATTTATTTTACTTTTTTTCCATTTATTTATTTGATAAGTGAGAAGGAAAAAGAAAGAGGCAGATAGAGAATGGCACTTCAGGGACTCCAGCCACTGCAAACAAGCACCAGATGCATGTGCCCCCTTGTGTATCTGGCTTATGTGGGTCTGGGGGAGTGGAACCTGGGTCCTTTGGCTTTGTAAGGAAATGCCTTAACTTCTAAGCCATCTCTCAAGCTCTAGCTCAAGTTTTGATAGAGTCTATTCCTCTCCCTATGAAAACACCCAAGCCAAGCCTTAAGTGTACACACTTCTCTTAGCCTGTTGGTCTTCCAAAATCCTACCAAAATAGACCATTATTCTACATATAGCATTGTGAGGCTTCTCTCATCCAAAATTCAAAATCTTTCCATGTTCCCCACACAAGCCAGTTCTGTATCAGCTATTTTCTCCTTGCTCGGACAAAATACCATACCAGAAGCATCTTAATAAAGAAAAAGCTTATTTGGGGGTTAAAATGTTAAAGGAAAATTTATTACAAGGAATGCCTGGCAAGAGCAGATAATGAAAGTCATATTGCCAAAGAGGAAGCTGAGCAGAATGATGTTCAGATAGCTTTCTCCTTTTTACACAGTCTAGGAATCTAGCCTGGAGGATGCTGCTGCCAATAGTTAGGGTGATTACTCACACCACAACTAATATAACATAAATAAATATAATGTGGAAAATATAGTAAAAAATTCTTCATAAAAATTATCAGAGATTTGTTTACATGTTGATTCTAAATTATGACAAGTTGATAAATATAGATTAACCATCACACTGAATCTTTCTTGTAGCTAAATATGGCTATCTGAATCAATTATGGAAAATAAAATATTAGTAGAAGTCCTCAGTTCTTTTTTTTAGGGTATGACCTGATGATAATGACATGGCCAACATTTGGGTTTTTGTGATATACTAGGATCATGAACCAACACAGAAGTCCTTTTACTTCTTCAAAATATATAAATGGATTGATATATGTTGTAGTCTAAGTGTGAAATGACTTGCAGAGGCTTATGTGTTTGAACACTTTGTTTCCAGCTGGTGGAATTACTAGGGAAGATTGTATAACACTTAGGAGATGAAGTCTTGCTAGAGGAATTTTGTCACTGGGAGATGGACCTTGAAGCTTTGGAGTCTGGTGCCACTTCCTATTCACCTTCTGCTTCTTGTGATGTGATTGCTCCCCAATGCTGTCACCATGTCTTCACCACCAGGGTGGACCGTACTCCTTGGAACTGTAGTCTGAAATAAATCCTTATTTTCTTAAGCTGTTTCTTATCAAATATTTGCTCACAGCAAACAGAAAAGTAACTAATACAGAAATTTGGTACCAGAAGTAGAATTATTAATATGATTAACCTAATCATGTGGTTCTTAGACTTGTGGAATGAGTTTATTGGAAGAATGTGGAAGAGTATGGAACTTTGTACTAGAAAAGTCCAAGAATTCCATAAGAAGATCTTAGTGGGCCATTCTGCTGGGGGAGGATTGAAAGGCCAAAATACCTAGAGAAATATAGACATCAGAGGCTTGGCACATAAGAACTTAGAAGGAATCAAGGACTCAGGAATTTGGCTCAATGCAGTTCATAGTTTATGCTGAAAAAGGAGCTGGCTGCATTCTACTTTCATCCTGACAATTTTAATGAGACTGAATTAAAAAGTAATGGACTAATTTGCTTGGCAGAGGTAATCTCAAGAAAAGATAACATTCAGGCTAGTGCTGAGAAAGCAGTTGCAATTATTAGATTACTGCTACTAAACAGAAACTTCCTGGGCCCTAGTGAGATAATAGAAAATGTGGCCTGAAGGTAAAAACCTACACATCAGAGGCTACATTTTGTGAAAATCCAAATTCATTAGAAGAAGAAGGGGATTCCCTGTTCAAACACAACCAGATAGATACATGTTTTGCTAATATCAGTCTGAACAGCATATATCAATAGTTGTGGTCTAAGGTGATTGGCCATATACTAAGCTGGCATCAGAACTTGGCAGTGTTATTCACATGTTACTGTTTACTCAGGCATGAAATATGCAATTAAAAGGGTCATGGAGTCTCTCTCTATGATTGCAGAAAATCTCTGAGGGCAGAAAATGAATTTAGAATGCCTGCAAAGAAGCCCTGAGAGGTCACTGCTTGAAGCTATGAAGGGGAACCTTAAGTTGCATTGTAGACTCCATGATTTGGTTGAAACAGTTGGTCCATCAAACCTGAGACACAGTGAGTTCAGAAAAAAAAAAAAAAAACTTATCACAGGGTGTACATCCTACATCTGGAAACAAGTGGAAATAAGACCAAAACATATCAGTAAACTATAAAGTAGATCTCAACATAATGTACCATGTTTACACTATTATACCTCCTTTGGGAATGCCTATGGTCATATTGGGTATCCTGTATGACCAGCAAGTACTAAAAATTTGAAAAATCTCAAGCTTCATTAAATGATGGGTCACTTTGATAGATGAGTGTAAACAAAACATGGATGACCAATGTAATAGAATCTCATTTAGGAATATCAATGATAGGTAATCCTCCCAATGAACAGATTCAGTTAATGTACTAGGTTATGTTTTTGTGGGAGACATTGCTAGAGGTTGTTAGAGTTTAGAACTTATATTGCCTCCAAAAGCTTATGTGTTAATGCCTTGAGTTTTAGCTGATAGTGCTATTGGAAGACAGTAGAAAGTTTTATGATGTGGTGTATACCTAGGATATGTGCCCTTAAGGGTACATTGGTATCCTAGAACCTTCTCCTACTTCTGTTTCCTTTTTGGCCACCATAAAGTGAGAAATTTTGTTCTACAACACAATCCTTGTCATGCTGCCTGGACTGACCAAAGGCCCAGAAACAGTAGGAACAAGTGAATGTGAACTAAAATATCTGAAAGCATGAGTTAAAATAAATATCCACTGATATAAAATTGTCTACATCAAGCATTTTTTCATTGATAGAAAGCTAACACAGGCTGGAATGTAGAGAAATTGTACTAGTAGTGGGCAGAGGTAGGAGGATCCCCATGAGTTCGAGGCCATCCTGAGAGTACCTAGTGACTTCCAGGTAAGCCTGGACTACAGTGAAATCCTACCTTGAAAGAAAGAAGGAAAGAAAGAAAGAAAGAAAGAAAGAAAGAAAGAAAGAAAGAAAGAAAGAAAGAAAGAAAGAAAGAAAGAAAGGAAGGAAGGAAGGAAGAAAGAAAAAGTCTAAGAGAAAGAACTCTAGACTACAGACAGGTGGATAAATGTTTGAGTGCATACAGCACATGAAAACCACTGTTTCATGTTTTGATATTCTACAGCATTAAAGGTTAAAATATTTAACTTACATTAGCTAATTTTCATAATGACCACTGCAGAATTGATATCACAGCAAATGGAGTCAAAAGTTGAGGTTAGCCAGACATGGTAACTCACAACTTTAATCCCAACACACAGAAATCCAAGGTAGGAGGATTTCTGCAAATTTGAGACAACCCTGAAACTGCATAGTGAATTTCAGGTCAACCTGGGCTAGAGCAAGATCCTACCTTGCAAATCCAATAAAATAAAATTAAATTTAAAAGTTGAGGTTAAATATGGGTCCAACTACAAGAGTTCCCATCTACCAAGGCTGATCTTGCTTCTGCTTATATCAAATGTGCCAATTGGCCAGCAACAGAGGCCAACACTGAGTTCCCAATGTAAAAAAAAAAAAAATCACTTTGATATAAAAATTGACAATGGTAATAGAAATTAGTCCCCTTTCCACTTACAATGTCCGTGGTTTATTCTCAAACAGTTATCACAGCCGTGGGTTTGCTTTTCTCTCATGCAGAGCTTGCCACAGCCAATACTATGTATTATTTACTTTCTAATTACTGTGTCAAATCACTTGGTTAATGCAACATAAGCAATTTTCTTTTACAGTTCCAAGAAAATAGAGTCCACTGTGGTGTGGAAGGTAAGGCAGGAGCAGGAAGTATGCATCATATGGCAACATACTCAGGAAACAAGGGCAAACAGGGCAAGGGTATCAACAATGAAACCTAAAGACTGCCACTCAGTGAACCTGTAAGGCTTTAACACCTGAATATTCCTCAACCTTCCTAAATAATTCCTCCAACTAGAGACCAAGTGTTCAAACATATAAACCTATGGGGGACAGTTACATTCAAGCCACAGCAACCAGTTTTCTGAGGGCTTATACATCAACATGTGACACCAGAAAATGTGAACAAAACCTATAAAGTTTGAATTGCAATCAAGAGCAAGTATGAAAAAATGAGTAGGAAGAGGAGTAAAGAAAAGACCAAAGGGTACATGATAAATGTAAACACCATGGGGGATGATTTGGGGAGTAAGAAGGGGATTGGGGAAAGAGGAGAATTGGTTAGAGGGGTTAATGAGAATCAAATGAAACAGATTGTGTTTGAAAATGCAAGAATGAATAAATACCTAATTGAATACTAAATCTCTATATGCTAACTAGAAAAATAAGGGCTAGAGATGGCTCAGCAGTTAAGGAGCCTGTTTGCAGAGCCTAAGACCTGTGCTTGATTCTCCAATACAAACATAAATCTAAATGCACAAAGTGGCACATGCATCTGGAATTCTTCAGTGGCAGGAGGCCCTGGTATGCCCATTACCACTCTCTCTCCCCCCTTTCCTTGCAAATAAATAAATAAAAATATTTTGAGGAGAAAAAACCTTGAAATTAATTATATTTAAAAATGGGATACCACAAAATGTCTTATCAGATTTATAAGAAAACGAAAATGGAAATCATCCCAGAAACAATATTTCCAATGGGTACTTCAAGTGTTACACTACATAGAAATTTCCAGGTCAATTGTCTAATATTTGCTGAAGACTCTGAAATCCTCTATGAGGAGGGGATTCCCTTTTCTAGTATACAGTGTACAGATTAAATAAAACATTTTTATGTGGTTCTATGATGCAATAGAATGACTATGATATAAAATGAATAGATAGGGCTGGAGAGATGGCTTAGCGGTTAAGCGCTCGCCTATGAAGCCTATGGACCCCGGTTCGAGGCTCGGTTCCCCAGGTCCCACGTTAGCCAGATGCACAAGGGGGCGCACGCGTCTGGGGTTCGTTTTTAGTGGCTGGAATCCCTGGCGGGCCCATTCTCTCTCTCTCCCTCTATCTGTCTTTCTCTCTGTGTCTGTTGCTCTCAAATAAATAAATAAATAATGAACAAAAAAAATTAAAAAAAAATGAATACATAAAGTCAAGAGTGATGGTACTTACTATTTATACCTGTGACCCAGTGAAAGACCTCCAGCTTCCTGTCCCTGGAACTGTAAGCATGACAAACAGTGGTTGCCCTTGTCACTAAAGGAAGCATCCTTTTACTAGGGGCTACAATGAAGATCATATTTTGTTACAAGCTGCAGATGCTGTGAGAATATTTAAGAGTATTTGTATCCTTAGACTATACAAGAAAGAAATTGCCATTTTGATTGGAGTAGTAGCAATAATCAGAAAGAAGTAGGGGTTATTATTATACAAATACTTCTGGAATCTAAGCAGTCCACTTGGGCATCTTTTGATAACTCCTGGTACTATTGTAACTCTGAAAAGTACAACCAATTGTTCTGAGAAATGTGTGGAGTGGAATATCTTATCCCTCTGAGATGAAGGTTAAGGTCATACCATACCATAAGAGAATCTACCATAAGAAGATATGGTTACTAAGGATGAAGAGGACTCTATATTATATACCATATATTATATATATATATATATATATATATATATATATATTAATAGTAGAGGACAAATGCTGTAATGAACAGCACTAACTTTGTTTCTATGTTTCTCTTTAGGACAAATGAACCATGAATAAGTGAGAAGAACTATTCTCATAAAGTGGGTCCTAGTGACTGAAGGGGTAGGCAGTAATGCACATGCCAATTCTAAACTTCAATTTCTCTTCAAGGGAGAATTTTTTCTCAGCTGTGGAGAGTGTATTAAGCAGACTGCCTTACACTGACAGTATCTTACTGGGTTTGCTTCAGTCACTTCACTTTGTCCATGACCATTCATGCTTTTGGTGGATAAAATATATCAGGGTAAGACTACATGGATTCCAGTCATGGCTCATAACTCACAAAATATGTGAATGTGAGTAGACTATTTAAAACCCTGTCCTCTGTTTTTCTCTTCTGCAAAATGGACATGCTGATAATACTTATTCTAATGATAGAGGTCATGAATCACACACTCATTTATTTCCTTATTTATTCCAATCTTTTTTTCATTGTAAAGACACTGTGAAAATAAATCAATGACATTCCATGCTAAATTGTCTTTCATCATGTTAATGCTCTAGAAAAGAATATCAGCATGCAAATAGATAACCCTATATAATAAGTGTAATAATGGGTGTGAGAATTGCTTTATTTTCCCATATAAAGAATATATCTTTTAGTCTAGCTGTGAGGAGAAATTATATAAGTTACAGATATATTTAGGTTTTGTTAAGGGAAATACAAATTTAGTTGGTGGAGAAAGTGGTCTGTTGTGAGTTCCAGGAAGATTATATATACATATATAAAAGAAATAGTAGAATCAAATCAAATAATTCTATTTAAAAAGGAATGATATAGCAGACAAAAGAAATAATCATGAGTTGTGAGTTATATAATCTAGAATCATGTTATCCAAAACCAGATTAATGGCTTCATTGTGAAGCACTAAGTACATAATAATGAGTTTTTAGTGGGAGACTAAAGAGAGTCCTCTTTTTACTGAGACTATTTGATCTAGGACTCTGGCTATAAGGGACAAAAATGAGTTCATGGAATGGGAAAGGGACAAAGCTGGACTAGGGCAAAACACTTCAGAAATGGTTATAAAGATTCACTTGAGGAAAAGATAGTGTGGGCACTGAATATTTCACTATTGAAAATCAGGTAATCCTTTCATGAAATTTGTAATTTTGAAAATCAGATTCTTAAACTATCACTGGACCCAGCCTTATATTCTGTCATTTTTCTCTTTTCTTATAAATTCTACTTAAAAACATAACTAATACCGAAAAGACTGCACACTGGTCTTGATGCTGTTAGGTAGCTGTTTTTGAGGACCCTTATGACGATCTATGTGGCATTTGCAATCTGGTTTTATTAAGTACTACACTTTGCTAACCCTTTTCTTATGACACTTTACCATTGCATAGACTATTGTCTCTGCTTGAATGCCAAATTAATTATATCAGGCTGCCAAAAAATACCATAAACAGGATGGCTTAATAATAGATACTTACTAACAGTTTTGGATGCTGGGAGTCCACAATCAAGGTACCAACGATGTTGAGTTTCTGGCTTGTTTGATGGTCATTTCCTCACTATGTTCTTACTCATGGAGAAAAGAAGACTAATATCTAATATTTCTTCTTATTATTACAAGACTACCAATTCATTTTTTTTTCGAGGTAGGGTCTTGCTCTAGCCCAGGCTGACCTGGGATTTACTGTGTAGTCTCAGGTTGGCCCTGAACTCATGGCAGTTCTCCTACCTCTGCCTCCTGAGTACTGGGATTAAAGGTGTCTGCCACTATGCTGGGCTGGAGTTTCATTTTTATTACTTCATGTAAATTTAATAATTTCCTCAAAAGGCTCTTTCTGCAAATATAGTTAAGTGAGAGTTAGGGCTATACTATATTGCATGGAAATGGGGTGAGAGACAATTTAGATCACTAAAGATGTCATTCCTCCATTCCTAAATTTGGCAACTTTTATGCCCCATTCAAAATTCAAAGCTCCATATATCTTCTCTTTGTATACTGTACTTTGGCATGATGCCCTGTCTGGTAGGAAAGGATAATCCATTAGCTCTGTGGTAAATGTTGCTAATGAGTACAGTTAATTCCCTAAGGATTTGATGTATAAACAAACTTGTGGTAAGACAAAAGTTTATTATCAGGAACCTTGTGGAGTATTGAAAGGCTAATCCTAAAAATAATTAATTGATTGGTGATTTTTTTCTTTTTAAAATGTATAATCCTAGTAGAGGTTAGAAATTGACAAGGGAGTTTATTTCATAGTGAAATCTTCCGATTTTCCCAATAGTGAACCTTCATATAAACTATGGAGTTAAGTAAGAATTATTTGTTAGTGAAAGATTCGTCAATGCTCACAAATGTACTACTGTGGTGAAGGATGTAGGCATTGGGGAAACGTATCCTGTGGGGACATTGTACATGAGGGTTCCACAATTTCCACTCAATTTTTCTTGGACTTAGAACTTTTCTGTACAATAAAGTTTATTAATGATTTTTAAAAAGAAAATACTTCAACCCAATGAGCTAAAAATAGCTCTTAGGTATGAAGAGATGGCTAAGTAGTTAAACGAACTTTAACTGATGGTCTGAGTAGAATTTCTCTAGTACTCACATAAAGCCAAATATACAAAATGGCATATTTGTCTAGAGAGCAAGAGACAGAGAGAAAGAGGCAGATAGAGAGAGAGCGATAGAGAATGGGCGAGCCAGGGCTTTCAGCCACTGCAAATGAACTCCAGATGTGTGCGCTCCCTTGAGCATCTGGCTAACATGGGTCCTGGAGAATCGAGCCTCAAACCCTGGTCCTTAGACTTCACAGCAAGCGCTTAACCGCTAAGCCATCTCTCCAGCCCATGTCTGGAGATTATTTCACTGGCAGGAGGCCCTGGCATTACCATTCTCTCTTTCTCTCTCCCTCTTTCTCTCCTTTCTCTCTCTCTCTCTCTTTCAAATAAACAAATAAAAAGATTTTAATTTTTAAAATAATTTTCTAGGCAATTTGTACTTTAAAAAGAACATGGATCTATAAAAAGTCTCAACTACCACAACCACTTCTTAGAAAGTATTAGGTAGCCTAGGGACTGAGAGGGCTGATAAATTGACATTAGTCTTGAATATGCTTGTAGCACTATGCATTTGACTAAAGGTGGAAACACTTGACTTAAACTAATCAAATAGATATCCTATTATATTTTTCTCAAAGCTCCAATATACCACCATGCAGCTGAATGCCCAAAAGCAGAGATATTTTATGAAGCTTTTAAGCAATCATTTGAAAATGGCAGGTCACAATATGGTTTTGAATTCACAGATAAGGTTATTTGGAACCACTGCAAATAGTTTTCATAGAATAGTGACATGATAAAATATTACAGGTGGCACCAGAATGAGCAGTTGAACCCCAAATTGTTATTGCAAGACTCTGAATGAGAAAAGATGAGATTCTACTTAGGGCAGGAGTGTAATGGGGAGCAGAAAAATATTACCAATTCAATTCTTGCCCAGAATTGAGTTATACACAAGGTTTTCTCAAAGCCAATTAGGTCTGATTACTCAGTGTATTTGCTGTTACACAACCCCAGAAGGGAACCCTATGGAAGATTTCAGGGCTTGTGCTCTGTGCATTAAGATAGGTATTTGTGTGTGGCATTACTTGACATAATTTTGCTCTGAACCATCTTCACATAGAAGTGTGTGGGGTGCTAAGGTCCTGTTGTCCACTTTTATAAGCTCTTCATATGGTGTTTCTATGGTGACAATGCCTCTGCAGCAGCTGTTATTTCAAAGCAATTGATTGAGACACCATACTGAAATTGCAGGGTGCCTCAAGTCTGTCCTACATTCATTTCATAAAGGTGATTATTGCTCCTTTAGCATTCACTCTAGCTGCAAAGAGTTCTACAGTAACTTATTTTTTTTCAAATAAAATAAAAGCAACTTACTTGTTTTCCTAAGAAGAAAGTGGGTTAGAGTGCTTTAGGACCTTTTTGTCCATTGTCTGGTTATCTGCAAATTGTTGTCACTCTTGCAAATATTTTTAACCTCAATTTTTGGAACCAATTTCTTGCTGAGTTGAAGCCTGCTCAAAAATGATGTCCTTTTGAACTGGCTTTACTGCTCTAATACATTTCTTCAGAAACCATCTGATTTTTTTTAAAAAGGCTAAATAGTGGGACTTCATACACTCTGCAATATTTCTAAAAATCTCAGATCCAGGCCAAACTGAGTATTGCTACTTTTTCTCACATGGTAAAGTGTAAGATGTTTGAAAAACCCATCAGGATTAACAATACTGATAGTAAAACTACACACAGTTTATTGCAGTGAGGACTAAGCAGAACTAGGGTGTCTCTCTTCCTCAGCACAAACTAATTGTATTTACATTGGACATCATGCTTTATTCCTCTGAGTCTTCTGCTGTCTTTAAAAATGAGTATGTAATGGAAGGATTGGGGGGAAAGGAAGGGGAGGTTGTGGGAAAATGAACAAAAAACTAAATGTAAAATGAACTGGTCCCATAGAAACCTTTCTCCTTGAAGGCAGACAAAATAGGCTTAGCCCTCAACAAGACTATAGGGGGTTCCTAGAGAGGGTAGGATATTGCCTAACCTTAAAATATTTTGGCTCTGGCCTGTAATTCCCTGTACCAGATATTGGTACTACCCACATTGAGCTATTGATCACAGAGAAACCTACAAGGTCCCCAAAACAAGACAGGCTTCTGTCAAAGCACTTGATTATCCACATGAAGTAAAAGATATGACCCTATTGCTGAAGACACCATATGCTTCTGGCACAGAACACAGAGATACCTGGCTGGAATCACAGAAGAGAGCCAGTTTCCAGACAGTTATCCTATCTAGAGCTGAAAAGCAGTACATGAGCTACAGGGGGAAGGTGGCCAACAACTGTGAACAAGCAGGGGTCTAAGCTACTCAGTAGCAACCAGTCTGACAAGAACTATGCACTAGTGCAATGGTGGCACACAGCCTTGGTGGGTAACCAATGGATTTCTCATTGGCCAAGAGGCCCTCTCAGTGGAAAGAAACTTGTATCTGGAACAGGGAATCAGGTCAGAATCCTATTGAGACAAAGATTATGTTCTCCAATGTCAAGGTCCTACCAGTCTTTGGCTAAAAGATGGGCTACATCCATCAAAATCTCCCTAAATTAATAACGCTTATCCAACTTAACCTAAGTTGAATTTACTCTCCACTAGAGAATCTGTTTGTAATTTGCAGTGGGTAGGAGCACCTGAGGAGATAAACCACCCCTCACATTTCAGAAGCCCAGGTGAAACCACAGAGGAATCAGGGACATGAGTAAGAGTGCTATTTCCATGAACAGTCTGACAAGCAGCACCGGGGTGAAGAAGACAGAGGCTGAGGATACTCAACACATACCACAGCAGAGATCGAGAGGCTCTTAAAAGCTCATCACTGAAGTAGACTTTAAACTCACCCACCAAGGCTCAGGAAATTTGCAGAAGATAGGGTAGAAAGATTGTAAAAGCCACCGGTTGTGATCTCATACTCAGAGGCATTGCCTTCCCCCCAAACTGACTTCTGCTCCCACAATGCATAACCCAAACCCCATGAGGAATACTAACAACCCCACTGATGAGGGTTCCCAGCAGAATGGAGTAAGGGAGGAGGGAAAAGATGGTATCAACACATGATATATCCATACAGAGTATGATTTTTTTTTCTGGGGTGAGACAATCATTTATTTATTGGACAAGGCAAGGTCATTTAAGGAAAGGAAACATATCCAAATATGGGTTTAGCTTGGTGTTACAGGCATCAATGCTCACAACAAACACTACTCGAGTATGTTTTTAATAAAAAAAAAGCAAAGAAAATTTGAGCATGTAAATATACACATTACATACATGGGTATGCTGAAATACATTTCAATGTGTTTTTTTTTAAGTTCAAAGCACTTCTTTGATAGTAATTATCTAATTCCCTAATGTGTTTCTGAATTTTTGCTAGATTCTGTAGACACAGAAGACCCTACCCTTGTGAAAGTACAGGGCCCAATCAGAGTAAAGCTGCCTTTGTCCCCTTATTCTAGAGACTCATCCTATAGGAAAGCTGGTAGCCTACTATTCCTGATTAAGACTAACTGCCCTACATATATAAGGTAGTGAAATTATTTTGACAATGAGTATTGAGAATGCCCTCTATTTCAACTTCTTGTCATATGCTATTTTCCTAAATGATGTAGCCTGCCTGATGCCTAGGAAAACACAATTTAAGCTCTCTCATCTCTTCCTTGCCTCATGGACCATAGTGAATAATATTCCAGGTTTTTTTTTTCCACTGCAAAGATTTCTTCTCAGATATTAACAAACAAATATGTTATCCACTTACCAACTGTCTTCTTACCTACCCAAATCAAATCACAGTTCTGGAGGCATTAGGAAATCTGTTTCCTGAACATGGTCAATTAGTTCAGATTATGAGACTTATGCTGCAATGTATAAGGTCAGGTCATATAATTTTTATAGGTGGTTATGATGTGTTACGGTTAGTGACATCTTGTAGGATTACAATATGACCATTGGTCTACTAGCAAAGGTCTGACCTAAAGGATTATGTTCAACAATTCATCACCATAAATCTGATATTCTCCTAGGGATCTGGGATTTAGATTGCTCCTACTCAGAAATCAAGAAACAGTTTAAAATAATGATAACATACTTAGCCAGGCTTTCAGGTGACAATTCCCAGGTGTGGAGATTTTTTTTTCCTTATTGGGATTCTGCCTTATAAGGTTAATCTTTTTCTCTTCATGTATAATAATTTTAAAAATAATTTTAAAAAATAAAATTTATAACACTTGCTCAGGAAGAAGCATGCCTACCTAAGGGCAATAACAAGAGACTTGATCCCATTTAACTAGAATGTGCTATAGGAACACAAAACATTATTAAGGGAGCAACAGGGTGCTTTCAAGAGAAAAAAAAAATAAATCCAAGATGATTTTGTAGTCTTTTACAGATGGTAACACTTTGAAACATTTTGGATCCACTTCAATGCAAGCTATGAACATGATTTAAACAATAAAACTAAAAGCCAAGGGGTCTCAGAGCAGAGGGCATAGGGGCTATATGAAAGAAGGTAGTGAGTTACTTTCACATTTGAGATGAAGTAGTTTAAGAACAAAATATTTACTGTAGACTAGACCAAAACTTGATACTGCAAGAGGAGGAGCTTGGTGAAAGTAAGGGTTATGATCCTTCTAAATAGTAGTCATTCTGGAGTTGCAACTATGGCCAAACCACTCACTTAGGGGATTTAATCTCTCTTTTTATCAAATGTCCTTTGACTGCCATGTTGTAAATATAGAAACTGAGGTTAAGGAAAGTAAATAATTTATGCAGCATTATGCAACAAGGAAGATGTATATAGAGAAAAAATCCATTTCAAGTCTGATGAATTCTTTAGCCTCCTTTAATGCACTTGTAGAGAAACTTCATACTACATCAATGATTGTCACTCTTTTCTCTTCTGGATATTGTACAACAGGGAAGCTTGGACTAATGTTACATGCAGATTTTTTTTTTCTAGACCCATATCCATGACTAATTTTCATACAGTTTTGCCTTTAGAAGTTTTAAACTTTCTATGTAAAACCTAGGATTGAAAGTACGTACTAAAAATAATGAATGAGAATTAGAGATATTTTGAAATTCAGGCACTTGTTGGGTTGTCTCCCTGAACAATGGCAACTGGAATTAAAATTAATGTCAGAAACATTTAGATAATGGCGGTATTTCAGGAAAACCTGAAAGCACTAAATCACATGACCAAATGTTTTGACTGGCTGAGTAATCTTAATCTAATGTTTCTGCCATTCTCTTGATCCTTGATGGGGTACAGCTGCCTGGAGTAGCACTGAAAACTTCCCATTCTGAAGAAGCTTGTAAAGACGTTGATCTCTGGGAATGCACACGAAGTGCTCTCCACACAGCATGGTTACACCTGCAAAGCAATGATTCTAAGGCCGTGTTATTGCAGAAACCTTGTCCATGTTCCTGACTTCCACAACACCTTTATTTGTTGGCTGAAGCTATTCTCACAAATTAGTCTGCATTGGCTTTAGGTAATACTTCAGTGAAAATGATGGAACTCTTCACAGACAATCAGAACCAGTTTGTCATGGCTTCATGGGTTTAGATGAGCCTGAAGTGATGGGTTCTTATTTTATTACTGGCATGAGTCTTCTACATCTATTTCTTTTTTGTTATAATCAGTGAACCAGACATGCATGCAGAAACTAATGTATGTCTTATTCTGTGTTCAGCACTGGGAGCACAAAGCTAAATAAGGCAGCATTCTTACTTTAAAAACAAACAATTTAATACCATAAGATGGACACATGCTACAGAAAATGTAATAAAACATAATAGGTGATGTCAGCAGGACACAGTAGCCAAACTAAAATAGCTGCCTTCATCCAATACTTAAACCAATTTCTGAGTGAATAAATGGAAGTTGATGACAAATTCCCATAAAAACATGGATGTTGGGGCTGGAGAGATGGCTTAGCGGTTAAGCGCTTGCCTGTGAAGCCTAAGGACCCCGGTTCGAGGCTCGGTTCCCCAGGTCCCACGTTAGCCAGATGCACAAGGGGGCGCACGCGTCTGGAGTTCATTTGCAGAGGCTTGAAAGCCCTGGCGCGCCCATTCTGTCTCTCTCCCGCTATCTGTCTTTCTCTCTGTGTCTATCGCTCTCAAATAAATAAATGAAATTAAAAAAAAAACATGGATGTTGGACTGGAGAGATGTATTAGCAGTTAATGTGCTTGTCTGCACAGCCAAAGGGACCAGGTTCAATTCACCAGTACCCAATAAACCAAATGCACATGGTGTCACATGAATCTGGAGTTATTTTACATTGGTGGGGGGCCTTGATGAACCCATTCTCTCTCTCTCTCTGTCTGCATCTTTCCTTCTTTCTTGTTCTCTCACAAATAAATAAATAAATAAATAAATAAATAAATAATAAAATTAAACCAGGTGTTGTGGCACATGCCTTTAATCCCAGCACTTCGGAGGCAGAGGTAGGCAGATAGCCATGAGTTTGAAATTATATAATGAATTCCAGGTCAGCCTGGGCTAGAGTGAGACCCTACGTCAAAAAACAAAAATAAATAAATAAATTTAATTGAAAAAAATGGAAGTCATGGGCAAGGTGGCACATTTAATTTAATTTTAAAACGTGGAAGTCATGGGCAAGGTAGCACATGCCTTTAATCCCAGAACTCAGGAGACAGAAGTAGGAAGATGCTATGAGTTTAAGGCCACCCTGAAACTATATATTGAATTCCAGGTCATCCTGTGATTGAGCAAGATTCTATCTTGAATAAAAATTCATGGAAGTCATGATATTATTAAACCTAAAAAAACCATGGAAGTCTTGAGACTACTAGTGCTGAAAGCTATGAATGTTGCAGGCATTGTTTTAAGGAGGAATGTAATTTAATATTCATCCAAATATTTAATAGTTACTTGCTGATTTTTCACAAACCACTTAAAGTTATTACTCACTCCACCATGTGGGAAGTATAACATGATTTTTATCTTTAGTGTATGTAAGATTTGGTATTTCCTAACTAATAGGATACAGAAAAGCAAAGATAAGTTTGTAGTGACAAAAAACGACATTCTGGTTTTGTTTTGTTTTGTTTTGTTTTGTTTTGGTTTGGTTTGGTTTTGTTTTTGGTTTTTCGAGGTAGGGTCTCACTCTGGTCTAGGCTGACCTGGAATTAACTCTGTAGTCTCAGGGTGGCCTTGAACTCATGGCGATCCTCCTACCTCTGCCTCCCGAGTGCTGGGATTAAAGGCGTGCGCCACCACGACATTCTGAAAAACATCTGACCATGTGTCAATGTTACAAAACCCAAAGGACAAACTAAGTTTCAGATTGTAGGAGATATAATGGCAAATTGTGAAGAATGATCCTGAATTAGATCCTGGGACAGAAAAGTATAACAGTGAAAACACTCATGAAATCCCACTAAAATCTATGGCTCAGTTGTGAAGGTTCCAGAAATGTCAATTGCTGAATTTTCAGGAATTTATTTACAGTGATTCTATAAAATGTTCATCTTTGAATAACCTGAGTAGTACATTTATAAAAACTATTTTTATCTTTGCAAGTCTTCTATAAATGTAAAAGTAGTGTATGATCAAATATGAAACATTTCTAAAAGGAGGCTGGGATATGGTCCAGTGGGAGACCACTTGCTTAGCATGCACAAAGCCTTGGATTGCTATTCCCAGAACCACAAGAAAACAAAACAAAACAAGAAAACATAGAAAATAAACGTTAGCTTTTACTACTATGGAAGTGTTTTTCAAAAGATGGGGCTTGAATTGAGTCTTGAAATTAAGCAGATATTTACCAGGTAGACATGAGGAGGAAACATTCCAGAGAAGACCCTCCAGGTACAGTGAGTACCTTGGGAAACCTGTAGGTTACAGAATAGCTAGACAGTGTGGAGCAACTATCTGCAAAATCTGGTATTCCTATTTTCTGGACACATTACCCTGGATTTCCAACTCTGAGAGTGCTTACTTCCAAAGGTTCAATGGGAAATTCAGTATAGCCTCCTGAGATGGAGACTGGGAAAGCAATAGCAGAGATGATGCTTTCTCCTTATCTACCCTTAGATGGCTTCTGAAGCAGCACATCCATTCATCACTCTAGGTATATTTTCTTTTTTTTTAATTTATTTATTTATTTATTTGAGAGCGACAGACACAGAGGGAAAGACAGATAGGAGAGAGAGAGAATGGGCGCGCCAGGGCTTCCAGCCTCTGCAAACGAACTCCAGATGTGTGCGCCCCCTTGTGCATCTGGCTAACATGGGACCTGGGGAACCAAGCCTCGAACCGGGGTCCTTAGGCTTCACAGGCAAGTGCTTAACCGCTAAGCCATCTCTCCAGCCCACTCTAGGTATATTTTCATCCCCTACTGTACACCATAGCTCTTGCTCTACTCCCTCTGAAAAAGAGAAGTTAACAAAGCTCGATTATTTCGCAAAGAGAAGAGAGAAAATAAAATTGGTCTCATGGAGAAAGAATTGGAATTAAATAGGTTTGGACCATGTTTATGGCAATACTTTCTATGTACTAACACCAACTCAGAGCTCTATTCTTCAACCACTGAGCAATCTATTATAACAGATTAGGGCTCCACTCTTCTGAGAGCAGATAACTGGAACAGAAAACTTGGAGCTAGGGGCAGAATTTGAGACATGCCTTTGCAACAAGATAAAGCAATGCTAGAAAAAGTAAAGTGTCAGAAAAAGACAAGACCACTGAATCTGAGTAGAAGTCTTGGGCAGGACAGGTCACCATTGTCCTTGAACAAAGCTGACTTCATCTGTCTTTCAGTGTTTAGCCTTATTCCCTTAATACCACAGTGCCATAGCCTTGGAGATATCCTAATATTTCTATAACCTAGTGAATATCACCTCTCCTCCCTGGACTCACTATGGATACAATGTGGAATGACACAAAGGCAAGTGAGTCATGGTAGGCTAAATGTATTTTCAACTTCAATAGAAAAAAAATAGACATATATTTCAATATCTTACCGCCACTCACATTAGAATCTTACAATAAACCCATTTCAACATGTACAAGGAGAATTATTCATAATTCCTTTCAAACTTCTTGCTTTATTTTCCCCCACCTCAGTAAATGAAATTTTATCTCATAATTTAATCAGCAAAATTTTATCATCTTATGCTCCTTCTCCTTCCATAACACATCAAATCCATGATCAGTTTCTGCTACCACCAAAATTATCTTGGAATTTCAATCATTTCTCTTCAAATCTATCTTCATCTCCCTAGTTCAGACTACCATTATCTCTTCCTCAAATCATAGCATTTTTCTTCTTCTTCTTGAGCTTTCTGGTAGGTCTTCATGCCTACAAACCCAGTTATAATTCAATCCTGGAGTCAAAAGAGTTATTCTAAGTTGAATATCCAGGCCTCGTGTAATTCTTTTCATCATCAAGATGCAATCCTTATGAATCGGGGCCTATTTGTCTATTGCTTCATCTCTTATTTTTACATTAGTCCTCAGTTAAAACACCCAACTATGCTTATTAAATGCCTTAGTTAATATCAGTGTCACATGTTTAGGGCATAGTGCCTAGATATTTTTCCAAATATAATGCAAAATGCTTCTGTGAAGATATATAGTTGCAATAAGTTTAAATCTAAAGCAGCTTAGCCATCATAATGCAGATAGGCCTGTTCCAGCTAGTTAAATTCCTTAATGAAACAGACAGACCTTTCCTGATCAAGAAGGGATTCTGCCAAACTTCACAATCGAGAAGTAACACAAGCTCTTCCCCACGACTCTGCTGGCCTGCTGGACCAGCCTGCAGATTTAGGGTTGGCAGGTTCTGCAATTGTCTAAGCTGATTCCTCATAAATCTGCCTCCTGTTTTTTATTCTTTGTCTCTTCACACACACACACACACACACACACACACACACACACACACACACACAGAGAGAGAGAGAGAGAGAGAGAGAGAGAGAGAGAGAGAGGGAAAGAGAGAGAGAGAGAAAGAGAGAGAGAGACACTCACTTTTTTGGTATTAACGAGTGATTCCCTACAGTCACTAAAACCCATGGTTACTCAAATTCCTTATATAAAATGGCACTGTATTTGCATATACCTTATGTAATTAATATATTTGTGAAATAGCAGGTACTAAAGAAGCATATATCTACACATGACTTCATTGGCCTGAATTCAGAGTAGTGATTATTGTACATTTGGCTTTTGGAATTTTCTAGAATTTTTAATAATATTCTTGAGGCTGGGGAGATGGCTCAAAGGTTACAGGCTTAATTACAGGTTCAGTGGCCCTGCTTCAATTCCCCATCATGCACATAAAACCTGATGCAATGTGGCACATGTATCTGTGATCCCTCAGCACATACCACAGGGGGAAGTGGAGCCTGGATAATTCAAAGGCCAGATAGTCTGACAGTCTGGCAGTTCACTGGCAGTGGCAAAATACCCAGCCTCAAAGATGGTAGAGCACACACATGACAAATTTGTTCTTTGACCGCCTCATGTACACTGTGGCACACATGCACATAAACATGCACATTAATTAACGATAAATTTATTTTAAATAATCTTATCAGAATTTGGTTGGACCATCAAAAGTGGATCCCATAGTAAAAGTCATAATTAATTTTATATGTCATCCTAGGTAGACTACACTACCTAGAAATTTGGAAAAACATATTACTGTAGATGTTTCTATGAAGGTATTTTAAATGTAATAGAAATTTAAATCTTTTGTTTATTTTTTATTTATTTATTTGAGAGCGACAGACAGAGAAAAAGGAGAGAGAGGAAGAGAGAGAGAGAGTGAGCGAGCATTCCAGGGCCTCCAGCCACTGCAAATGAACTCCAGATGCATCTGCCACCTTGTGCATCTGGCTTACATGGGTCCTGGGGAATTGAACCTCAAACAGGGTCCTTAGGCTTCACAGGCAAGTATTTAACCACTAAGCCATCGCCTCAGCCCAAATGTTACGGAAATTTAAATCAGTGGAGTTTAAATAAAGCAGATTACCCTTTATTATCATGTGGGTCTTCTCTGGAAACCCTAATTAATATAACAACTCAAGCCCACTTTTTTTACGCCTTTGGGTTTCCATTTCTGGTTGCCAGGAATGTTATCACCTTCCTATCTTTTCCTAGTGATATACAAATGTTTTTAGGATTCAGATCACATGTTGTCTTTTCTATGATGATCTCCTACAGCCTTCATTGGTTACAGAATGTGAGACAGGAGTTTACATTCTTTATGCTTGAAGAAACCCTGAGAATTAGGATGGCATAAGCCATGCCTGATAATAGCCCTAGCACCTCATATAGACCTTAGCATATTAAACATATTTAAGAATGTTTCAGAGTCTATGCTTTTTTTGTTGTTGCTGTTTGGTTTTGTGAGGTAGGGTTTCACTCTCATCCATGCTGACCTGGAATTTACTATGCTGTCTCAGGGTGACCTCGAATTTACGGTGATCCTCCTATCTTTGCCTCCCAAGTGCTGGGATTAAAGGCATGTGCCACCACGCCTGGCATATATGTATTTTTTCTTTTTAATGAAGGATTAGGTAAGTTTGTTATGCAACACCTGACAACACAGATTCCAAAAGCATAGATGCTGCAATGCAGACCAATGACATGGGGTCACTGCTAATTCTGATAGCTTCATTAGTATAAGAGGATTCATTGTATTTTTCCCAGTATTAGTATTATTTCTAGCATTAATATGACTTTTGCTTGTTGATTATTGAATGTTAACAGAAATTTTCTGGTGTTGTGTTATGGACTAAGATCAAGGTAGCTTTTCTCCTTGCAGGTAGTTTGATAGGAACTGATCCACAGAAACATGGATGCTGCCTTGCCTGCCCAGGCAAAGCTAGGACTCATATATGAGATCCTGTCTCATCCAAGATAGCTCCAAGCAACAACTCAAGTATCAACTTCCTGCTTCTTTCTCAACTTTTCTCATGTTTAGCACCTATTGACTGACCCTTGCTGAATCAGCATATTGAGCCTACCAACCAATCAGGCCTCTGCCTTACACACCTAAGCCTGGAAATGAGGCTCATTATAATTGGATACCTGATCCATATAATTGTATCGGACCCACCTGTGAACCCTTTCTTTGCTTCTTCTTAACCCTTTACTGGCTTAACTTCTTCTCTCCTTCCCTATGTGAGGGGAAATCTTCTCAGTCTCCCTTTCTCCTTCCCAGACTTCTATCTACGTTTGTGACCAGGCCAAGTCCTTTAGCTTTTCTAATCTAAGGTTTTTTTCACTTACAAAATGAGAAGATTTGTGTGATATGTGAAACTGAGGATCAGCAAACAAAGTCAATATACATATTCAACTAACCACAAATCACAAAGTCTTAAGATGTTCTATTTCTCTCATAGCCCACCACAAGTAATGGCAATTGTGCACCCCATGTGGTGTGGGAAATATTCAAAATATAGATCATTCTTAAATATGGTGATTTCTTTTTAAATAAATAGGTTCAAGTTTAGGACAGTTCAGAATTATGAATACAAATTCAACGAGAGGAAAAATTAATGCCACCTGTGGTGGTTTGAATAGAAAAGATGGCCCCCAATATATTCAGTTGTTTATTATTTGTAGTTTGTATCTGCTGGCTACCTGGCTGGAGGCAATGCCACTGGGTGATCTTAAGGTGTGGTGGTGGGTTTCAGATTTCAATCTAAAGATATGCAAAGTGTGCCTAGCTGGAGTTCCTGAAGTGTGCTGTGGCTTTTGACCTTTAGGCTTGCACTTTGCTCTCTCTGTTTGAGCCTGTGAAGGCAGGCCAGCTTCTTCTACCATTATGGAACTTCCCCTGGATCTGTAAGCTTCAATAAATCCCTTCCTCCATAACTGTGCCTGATCTGGAAGTTTATCTCAGCGAACCTGAAGCTGTCTGCTAAACCAGCTAATATGGATATTTGAAAACATCATACAGTTATATTTTCCTATGTTGGTCCTTCATACATATGTCCTAAATATTTCTAACCCCTGCATCCACCTCTATTCACCGTCTTCAGGATCAATACTAGCTATTATGATTTCTTTGCATGACTTAAATCCCAGTGTCTCTTTTTCTAGAAGGCTAACACTTCTTCCTGAGGCACCGACTTGGCAATTGGAACACAATGGATTACAACTTTCATTTGAACATTCAGCCTAATACTCTTGTGCACTGAATGGCCCAAACAATGACATGTGCTTAAATGGGGATAATTATGATGCACACAAGTCACTGTGAACAGTGGACAGTTAAATGTTCATGCCAATAGATTTCAGCATATTATTTGACACCAGTTCCATGTGTACTTTCCTCCAACTCACCCTGCATTCTTGTGCTAGAATACAAATCTAACCATTCTATTATGATTCCCGAAACCCTCTGATGGATCTGCATTTCTCAAACAGTGAGCATCAGAAACTTTAGCCTAATACCAGAAGCCCATTCTCTCCCTAGGGGGCAGGGATTGGGCTGAACCTAATCTTCTCACTTTATCTCTGGATTATTCTGTTTTACACTTCAGTGCATTAAATTGTTCTCTATATGCTTCCTACTGTTTTATGCTACTCAGCCTTTGTTCTTGCTGAATCCTCTGCATAGATGAGCTAGTCTACCCACATCCCCCTTCCTTATGTCTTAATTACTGTGAATGTTCAGCTTGATATCAACTCCTACAGAAGTCTTCCTTTTGACTTCCATCCTGTATTGTACAATGGACCATATATTATTTGCATGACTTTTCTTTCATTAATAAAGATCAATGAAGATCTATTCCATTTCTTATTTAACACATATGTCCAACATTTGCGAAATGTGACATGTGTTATGGGCTCAAGAAAATTATATTGATGAATGAATTAATGAATGAATACTCAGAATGGTAGTGCCAAAGTTTATTTGTAAATTATCCTGCACAGGTGCCACATTTAGACTATTGAAAATTTAGACCCAGAGAGGGCAATTTTGCTAATGGAATAACTAGTCAAAATTGGAATCAGGTTTAGGAACAAAGTTCCCTTTTTCAGTATCTCCTTACCATTTTCCTGTTCTGCCCCTCATCTTAGTATCTCTTAAATGTCCAAGCAAATAGGCAGACAGGTACTTCACTTCAGAGAATTTTCAATAAACACTTGTTCAAATACTATCCCTCCTATTTTCTGGCATGTACAATCTATAAACTAATATTTTATGTAAATGGAATAACAGAAGGTTGTGTTCTTTGAAAAGTGTTAGAAGTTAATACTTCCCACTGTGATACATACTTGCTTGATTAAATAGAATAAAATTCTTTTTTTTTCCAGAAAAAATAAAGAACAATATTTAACTTCAAGCTTAACTAATTAATTTACAAACTATGGCTTAGTTCAAGGATTCTTTCATTTCATAAAAAATAAAATTGGATGTGTGACAAGGGATTTTAAAATAACTTTATTCTCACACAGATCACAACGAGGGATTTATAACATTCTTAGCTTTGAAAATACTCAATAATTTAAAATGAAAAGTGGATGATGTGGGCTCCATAATAATGAGCCTCTATAAAGACACAAAATTCTCAATATAACAAAAAATATAAGAAATGAGCCACAGGTTGAGACATCATGCCAAAAGGCATTCCCTTCCCCCCTAAAATAACTGACTGCTGCTCCCACAATGCATAAACCACAACCCCATAGGGAATACCTGCAACCCCACTGAGGATGGTCCCCAGTAGCATGCAGGGGCAGGGACAAGGGTAAAGGAGGGTACCATCACATCATGTATTCATACGAAATATGTTGTTAATAATAATGATGAAAGACTTAAACAAAAACATGAGGGAGCCAGGCATGGTGGCACAGGCCTTTAATCCCAGCTCTCAGGAGGCAGAAGTAGGAGGATCACTGTGAGTTTGAGGCCACCCTGTGACTACATAGTGAATTCCAGGTCAGCCTGGACTAGAGTGAAAACCTACCTTGAAATACCAAAAAGAAAGAAAGAAAAGTAGTGTAAACTAATAATGAGAAGACCAAAGCATGGATATATAATCTAAAGTTTATATTGAAAGGAATGGGTAAGAAGATGTAATATATGGAAAAATAGAATTTTATTCAGTCATAAGTAATAATGAAATCATGTCACATGGAAGAAAATGGATACAATATGAAAAATTAAGTAAAACTCAAAATGAGAAATATCTTAGGTTGTGGCTATTAGATTTTATACAAATACACAGGATCATGTATGTGAATATTTAACACTGAAGGAGAAGCAAAACTGTCTAGGTGGGAAAAAAAGTAAAAGATAGGGGAGTATTAGGGGATGTTGTCAAAGAATATTATGTGGTTGTGTGAAAATGTGCTTAGAAATTTCATTACTGTTTGTACTGAATATCTTCCAGTAAAAAAGAAAAACAAAGCTCATGTTACTCAAGGTGGTAATATATTCAATAGATAAGTGAGAAATGGATATGAACTTATAAAAATTAATTCTTTTGTTAAACATCTTATTTAAAATATTTAAGCATTCTAGCAATGAAAAGAGAACATAAGGGCTGGAGAGATGGCTTAGTGGTTAAGGTATTTGCCTGCAAAGCCAAAGGATCCTGGTTTGACTCTACAGGACCCACGTAAACCAGATGCACAAGGGGGCACATGTATCTGCAGTTCATTTGCAGTGCCTGGAGGCCCTGGCATGCCCATTCTTTCTCTCTCTCTCTCTGCCCCTCTCTCTCTCTCTCTCTCTCTCTCTCAATAAGTAAATAAATAAAATTAAAAGAAATATTTTTTTAAAAAAAGAGAACATAAGTGAGGTACTTTTGTAGCAATTGTAGTAAAAATGTTATTGACCATAAAGTTGGTAAATTGCCACAGGTCTCTTATCAATGATGTCAGATTAGACATTTTGCATTTGAGTATAGTAGCCTTTAGTACAGCAGCCTTACTTCAGAGAACATAATTTCAGAAAATGCAAAACAATAAAAAGTCCATAATAGTCACTAAAATATCCATTTCAGTATTGTCTGGAGTAGAGAAAGAAATCATTTAAATATTTAATAAAGGTGAATTATCTAGCAGAGCAGAAATCTCCTAAATGTTGCAATATTATGCAGTCATTATATTTGAATTTGAAAGATAATATAAATGATACAGAAAATATCCATGACAAATTTGAAAAAAGCATAAAGTAAGAAGGTCATTGTGGTATAATCATGCACATGAAAAATAATCTTTTGTAGAAAGTGGATCCTCCTTCTGTATCTTCATACCTATATGATAGCATCTGCTTCATTTTCACAAAGAAGTAGTATGAGAAAAACCTTTAAAGACCTTATCTTTATTTCTTACTTTTTCTTTCTTAGGGAAGAAAATATAGGACAATGTGTCACTCTCTCTTTTCAGGGCAATTGTTCTGCTGTATCTCCTTGCTTCCCTGTGTGTAAGGATTGCAGTTACTTTCTTGTTCCTGGGAAAAAACACCTGACCAATAATAGCTTATGGGAGAAAGAACTTATGTCAGTCATACAGCTTCAGGAGAAGCTTCATAATGGTTTAAGTAGGTAGCTAATGTCACGACACATCCATAGCAGAGAGATAGCAGCTAGTACCAGCAAATATGAGCTCACTCTGAAGACATACTTTTGGGTTGGACTCAATATCTGCAGCAATGATACACTTCCTCCAGCAGAGCACCACCTGCTAAAGAATAAGTAGCTTAATCAAAAATGCCGGGCTGGAGAGATGACTTAGCGGTTAAGCGCTCACCTGTGAAGCCTATGGACCCCGGTTCAAGGTTCGGTTCCCCAGGTCCCACGTTAGCCAGATGCACAAGGGGGCGCACACGTCTGGAGTTCGTTTGCAGTGGCTGGAAGCCCTGGTGCGCCCATTCTCTCTCTCTCCCTCTATCTGTCTTTCTCTCTGTGTCTGTTGCTGTCAAATAAATAAATATTGAACAAAAAATATTTTAAAAAATGCCTTAGGCAGTCTGGAGAGATAGCTTAGAGGTTAAGGCACTTGTCTGTGAAGCCTAAGAACTCATGTTCAAATCTCCAAGTCCCATGTAAGACAGATTCACAGTGATACAAGCACACAATGTCACACACACACACACACACAAGGGGGCACACATATTTAGAGTTCATTTGCAGCTACTGAAGGCCCCAGAACCCCCACCCCCATGAAATCACCTTAAGCTGTAGAGCCATTCACAAATAATTCACCACATTCTGCCCCTAGGTCCCATAGACTCATGATTATCTCTCAGTGCAAAACGCACTCAGTCCAACTACAAAAGGCTCCATAGCCTTTACCAAATTTAACACTGTTCAAAAGAACAAAGTATCATCTGAGATTCAAGGATATCTATTCAGATTTCTGTCAGAGAACTTGATTACCCACCAATGGTTAATGATAAAACTCACTACTAAAGACACCATATATTTTTGGTACAGAACATGGAGAGACCTAGCTAGAATCTGGAAAAGAGTCAGTCCCCAGACAATTAGCTTGTCTATTGCCAGAAGGTGCTACATGAGCAACTGGAGGGAAATAATCAACATCTGTCCAAGCAACTCGAGGTCTAAGCTACTCAGCAGCAAACAACCTAACATGATGCTCCCCCAAGTAGAATAGTGGAATAGTGGCACACAGCCATGGTGGCTAACCAATTGCTCTTGAATTAGCTAACAGATCTGCGCAGTGGAATGGAACCCGTAGCTGGAACTGGTAAACAACTCAGAACCATATCCAAAAATTGATTCTACTCTACAATATCAAGTTCTCACCAAACTTGGGATACAAGAGGGCCTACACCTATTAAATTATCTCCTTACTTCACTCTCTATTGGAGAACCTGCTTCTCTTTTTCAGATGGACACAGAAAGTGAGGAGAAATTCAGCCCATTGCATGTCACAAGGGCTCCAGCTGAAACCATCGAGTAATTGGGGAAATGACCAGGAGTGCAGTGTTCTTCGTGAACCTGGTACCAGCACAAGAGTGAAGGAGATAGACACAGAGAACACTCAACTCCTACCACACCAGAAATCCGGAGACACAGAGTTTCCCAAGACCTCATCACTGAAGTACACCTAAAGCAAACCCAAGATGGCTCAGAGAAATTAAGGGAAGTTGGGGCTGAAAGACTAATAGAGCCACAAGTTGGGATATTATGTATAGAGACATTACCTCTTCCCCAGAATTGATGGCTACCCCCACAATGCATGAACCACAATCCCCAAGAGGAGGGTGCCTTTGGTTGGGGGAGGGCAGGGAATAGGCAAATGGTGGTACCAACAGGGTTGTTTACACACTATGTACATAACTAATAAAGAAAAAAAGACTTTCTTAACTGTGAGCTCTGTAAAATCAAAACAGAAGTTACACACTTCCAACATATAATGGCAAAAGGAAACATTCCCATTCCAAAAAGAAGGTACAACAAGGAGACACTAGATCAATGGAAGATGAATAACCAGTATGTAAACATTAAACACCTGCTATTCCAAGTTCAAATCTATAACCAGTAACAAAATCTATGGGTTTACAATTCTAGACCTCCAGGTGGGCTGTTTACACAAAAACTCTCTCACAAGGAAGAAGATCTCTGAGGCAGCTACCCCACAGTGCTGGTATCTCTAAACTCTTGTTTATCTATTGCAAACTTGCTTCCTCTTCATAGCTCCATACACTGGCCTTACTGGACCTACATTCAGGGTACTAAACCATATTTCATATTGTAGAATCTCAGTGGTTCATGGAACCATGTGAACTTCATGACCCATTTCCTTGCATTTTTAATGCTTCCAAAACCAGCAGCAGGTTTGCAACATAACAAAATTAGTAAAACAAGTAGGGAATAAAGCTTGACTTTGACAAGCAGGATGCTCCTTCACCAGTCATCTTTCAAGATCCCACCTTTCGAAAGAATTTAAATTCCTACTAGATTGAGCCTTCCATGGGTTGGTTTTAAGCTTAAGGGCTTCTTTGTCATTGCCCCAATGAATTCATTTGGCCCACCTTTAATGATGATAATCTTCAAAATAACAATTGCAGCTTTATACTGAAGTGTTCTCTGAGCTTATAACTTTAAGCTTTCTTGAATTTTCCTATGCTAAACTGCTCATCTTTCACATCTTTCTATTCTATACTTTCACCAAGTACTCTAGTCCATTATTACTTTGATCAAATTCTCAGGATATAGGAGAACACAGTCAGCCTTTCTGACAGTAGCCCAGTTCCAACAAGGTTCTTTCCATTCCCTTTGAAAACTCCCAAGCCAAGTCTTTACAGTCCACAATTTTCTATGTATATAGAGACTCTCTATGCATTTCAAACTTTCCCCAGAATAGCACAATACCCTCTGCTTATAGCACTGCAAGGCTTTTCCAGTACAAAGTACCAAATCCTTCCATATTACTTCTGCAAACAATTTCTTACATAGTAATATTCATCACAGCAATGATCACAGTTCTCCTTACCAATTATAGTTAGCCTATTGTTTCTGGGACAAACATCAGACCAGAAGCAGCTTATGGGACAAAAGGGTTTATTTCAGGCTTTTAGATTCCAGAGGAAGCTTAATCATGGATGTGGAAGTTGGCTCATTTCATCATAGCAGAGAGACAGCAGCTACTGCCAGCAAGCACAAACTGACACTAAACACTTAAGGGTGGGACTCAAGTTCAACAACTAGTGACACACCTCTCCCAGCAAGGTTCTGGCTGCTAGAGACTAAGTAGGAAGCTCAATCAAAAATACCTGAGGCTATGGGGAATATTTACATTCAAACCACCACAGGAATGTAGCTGAATTCAGGCATACCACCTACAGACAAGACTAGAAATCCCTCTTTTGTCCTTGTGACTCCTGCTCATTCAAAGTATTCCAAGTAGTTATCTGAGCATTTGTCTGCTTTATAGTTACAATTTTCCCCGGATGTGGGTCTCCTGAAGAAGTTTTGAGAGGAAGTAATATGTAACCATCACTTTGGAAACAAGTCCAAGCTACTTTTTTCCAATTCAGCTTTACAGATTATAAAGAAATATTTCATTTTTCCTAAGTCCTGTATCTATTTTCAATTGTGCTCATATAAAAGAAAGGTGAGTAATGAGCCAGTCCCCAGGTGTCTGTGGGCCTAGAATGGAATCCAGTGAAATGAAGCACAGTGATTTATTGAAAAGATAAAGATGGCTCTTTCTCTTTCTCTTTCTCTTTCTCTTTCTCTTTCTTCTTTCTCCTTCTTCTATTTGGCTGTGCATTAATCTTCTCTAGTATGTTAATCGCTTCAATTCCCAGGCAGGTAGTGTTTCTCTTCTAGATTTAGTCCTGGCCATGCTAAATGATTGCCATATACCTATAAATCACTTTTCCAGGATTTTGATATACTTCATGGTGACATAACTAGTCTTGTAGTTCCCAGAGGTATAATGTTCAAGTCATTCATTGGTATAAATGGTAAGTCCTAGCTCAAATTGAAGCAATGTTACCTTCTCTCTTGTATTTAGAAATCTATCCTAGTTAAATAAAAATATTAAATAATTGGAGATAGACTGACAATAGAGAAAAAAAAATATTCAGAAGGCAGTACAGTTCATCATTCCAGTCATTGCAGACTACCACTTAGAAGCTTCCTTCCTCTATATTCAGTAACCTGATCCAATAGATTTTCAGTTTTGCATAAGCTGGCCTATGTTGGAAGCTACCTGGAATTCTGGGTATTTCAAACAATACCTGTATCTGTGAAACTGTATCTAATTGAGGCATACATATCATGGATCTTAATCCATGTAGTTTGCTATAATAACAGTATAGATTGCATGGCTTAAACCATAGACATTTTTTAGCTCACATTTCTGGTAAGGGCTCATTTTCTATATTACAAATCATCTAGCCATTTTATCCTCAGATGGGGAGAGATAGAGGAAGGAAGATGATCTCTTGTGTCTCTTCTCAATGTATATAAATCACATTACTGAGGGCCTCATACACATGACCTAGTCACCTTTCAAAGATATCACATCAACAATACTCTTACATCTTGAAATTAAGATTCAGTATCTGAATGTTTTGGAGGAAAACATGTTCAATCCATAGTAGAGTTACTTTTGTAGCTATAATGAACCTTCTCTGATTATCACTCTCAGCCTACCTAGGAAAGTTGTGCCAAAATATGCCATTGAATTTAAATCTGTAGCAAAGAAAGACTGTTCTGCATACATGCCATAAGAATAAGTCATATTTTAAATTAACTTATTATAAAATATGTTAAGAACATTAAATTAAAATTGTTTGAAAATCACTATTATATTTCACTTATCTTGTGAAATTATAGCAGGTATGAATGAGTGTAAAATGTATGAACCATGCATTTGTTAATATCTTTTTTTCCAAGGGTAATTGTTTACTATATATTTTGCGATGTTTGAGCTTTCAAACCAAATGATATATGATAAGGCATGCCTCTTGATGGGAAAAAAGAAAATATTAAACATGCAATCATACAACACCACAGAGTTTGTTTCTTTTCTTCCCAACCAGAAACCATCAAAGAAATATTTGGGGAAATTAGTACAAATAAACAGCTCTGAGAACATGTCAACACAGAGTACTTATGTATCTGTTTACTATATTTTCAAGAAAGGAGCTTATAAGGAGTTATTATTGTTTTTATTCATGTGCATATGTACATATTTGTATAACTGAAATCCATACTGTAAGGTCTTGCTATTCTCTGAGACTGGAGCTCCATTTTATGCCTTAAGGGACTGTATATAATGACCATAGGCCTTTGAGGTACTTGGAGACAGGGTTCCATTCGCTTTTAGGCACACTGAGAATTGTATGCTTTTATTAAGGATGCCAGGTAGGCTTTTGAAATAGTATACATTATTGACTTTACCTTTAAGTCAAATTCTGTTTCTTGCACTGAAAGTACCATTTGGAAATACAGAGAGTAGTGATGATGGTCAAAAATTCTATACTGAGCTATTAATGTTGATAGGCATGTGCTAACATAAACTTTTTTTATCACTCTCATATTTATATTGAATATGGCTGTGTTTCAAATAACTCCTTATTGTCTCAGAATGAAAAAAAGAAAGATAATTTTATGTCAATTCCTCAATGCTTACTTAAAAGTTGCATTCCAATAAAGGTTTGATTTCCCTCTTACTTCTACGAATATCTTAAAAAAGTCAAGATGTACTTTATATTCTCATCTGCTGTGCTTTTTTGTTGACTATCAACCTGACCTCAAGGCACTTTCCCAGAACTTTGAGACATCTTGTTTTCTATTCTTCACAGAATTTATGCCTCTCCTGAAGACTGGATAGAAAGTATTATTCCACTTGATGTTATATGTATCAAGGAATATAGGGTGATGTGTAAGCATATCCTTTATGATCTTTGCTGTTAGTGAATGAAAATACTCACAATGGTAAAAATCCTGTGACAGAATCCATTTGTTTCATATGATGGGATCCCTGAATCAGACAAGACTGGCCTGGAATTAAAACGCAAATGAATATTGATCAACAAAATATTGAAATTTTTATACTATGTGACTAGGTAAAAAAACAAAATTAATCTTCCAAGTATTGGCATTAGAAAATGATTAGCTTTTAATCACACCTTAATTGTATATATGTATATAATCTTAACAATTTGAAATTTACTTTTTTATGTTAATGTAATATCAGCATAATTATTATATAATTTCTCTACTCTTATTCATACAAAAAGGCTAAAATTAGTTGTCTCTCCTTCCTCACCTTCCATTGTCTTCTCCATTGATAGACTTTTAATTAATTAGGTAATTTGGTTGTTTATTTGGGAGAGTGCATGGAACAATCTCTTACCATTGTAAACAAATGCCTATTCAGCTGTAAGTGAGTGCTGGGAAATTGAACCTGGGCAAGTAGTCTTTGCAAGGAAGTCCCTTTAAACTCTGAGTCATTTCCCCAGCCCCTGGCAGTAGACTTTACAAAAAGTATTTTTCAATAATCATGCTTACCACATTTCCAAGGAACTTCTCAGTGACTAGGTCTGATAACCAATTCTCAGCTTTGATATGGCTTATGGCTTCCCTCAATTCACCTCAAAACATTTGAATCTGAAAGTCCATTTTCTATTGCTTGTTTTCCTATCTCCTATATAGGTTTTTCCCCCACTTTGAGTTTTCTAATGTATTTAACATTTGAATTGTGTAGCTACATGAGTTCAATTTTTGGACTTCTTTCCATCCACATGTTTTCTTTAAGAGTTTGTCTTTCTCATTTTTATGGCTTCAAAATACATCTATATGCAGAAAATTCTCAAATCCATCCTTACATAGCTGAACAGGTTTTATTGAAGTTCAAAATACATATTTTCAATCACTGCTCCAACATAGTTAAATATCTAATGAGAATGTTCACCTTCACATGTCCATCAAAATTTATAATTCTTTCAAACTGGACCTGGTGGCACACACCTATAATTCTAGTGCTAAGGAAGGTAATAGGTTCCAACTTAGCTTGGACTATATAATGAGTTTCAGAAAAATATGGGCTATTTTTATCTCAAAAACAGGGGCTAGAGAGATGGCTCTCAGTGGGAAAAAGCACTTGCTTGCAAAGCCTGCCAGCCTGGGTTTGATTACCTAGTACCCACAATAAGCAAGGTGTGCAAAGTGGGACATATGTCTGGAATTTCAAAATAGTGGCACTAAGCCCTGGCATGCTCATTCTCATTCTTTCAATCTTTCCCTTGCAAGTAAATAAACTCAAATATTATAAAAATAAAAATAAAACCCCAAACAGAAATGAACAGAGTAAAATAAAACAAAACATGTGGCTGCGGAGATGGCTCAGTGGGTAATGAGGACCTGAGTTTAGATCTCCAGAACTCATGTCAAAATGTATAGCATGGTAGCATGTGCCAGTTGTCTCAGTACTGGAGAGGCAGGAACAGAAAATTCCTGGGGCTCACAGTTTAGCTTGTCTAGCTCAGCCAGTAAGTTCTGTGTTTAGGAAGAGTCTGCCTCAAATAATAAACTTGTGAATAATTGAGGAAGACACTAAACATTGATGTCTGGACTCCATATATATGTACTTACACTTACATACATATCCATGTAAATACATGCACTATCACAAACATAAATGCACACACTCACATACATAGTTGAAAGAGACAAATAAACATAGAACAAAAAGAATAGGTTATTCTCCCAAATTATACTCTCATAGTTTTTCCCTCAGTTAATGTAAAATCAAAATTTTCACTTTTTAGGATAAATCCTCAGAATCCCTGTCACCTTTATTCCCTAATTGACTATATCTAATTCATTAAGAAATTTTTTGACACTGTCTCAAAATTATGTACTATGGTAGTTTAAATGAAGTGTCCCCTATAGCTTCATGTATTTTGAGTATTTGGACTCCAGCTAGTTGCAACTTGGGAGCATGCTGACTTTTTGAAAGGATGAGGCCTGAAGTTGAAGGAGTGTTCAGATCCTTTATTCCTCCTGGATTAACAAATTTGGTAGCAAACTTTTTTACTGTTTTGACTGGTATGACAAATGCAGGAAAGACGGTCATTATAATCTCAATGTGTTTTTTGAAATGATCCCTAGGCAATGTGAAGCAAGGTCATAGTCCATGAATTGAGGCTATGAGTGGCTATAGCATGGAACCATGAAGTTGAACCATGACTTTCAATGGAGACCTCAGTTCTTTGGGCATGCCAGAACTATGGGACAGCTTCCAAGGACAGTGGCTTACTCTGGTTTGGATGGATCTTTCAAGAAAACAGGCAGCACAGCTGAGGGATGGACTTTGCCACTCAGATTTTATCACTAATACAAAATGCTGAAGATGGGGCTTTAGTATTTAATTATTTGCCCTGTTTGCTTTTGATCTTGCATTGGCTCAATCTTTCCTTGATAGGTCCATTGCTTTCTTTTGCACTAGGAATATTTAGTATGTGCCATTATCTGATGAAAAAACTTTTATTTTGATTGTATATGTTCATAGTTCAGAGACTATCTTGGGTTTCAGAAAACTCTTTGGACTGTTTACAATGTTGCAATTGATAAAGACTATGGGGACTTTAAAACTTATATTCAGTGTAATTTGCATCATGACATGGTTATGAGTCTATGGAGACCAGGGGGAAAATGTGGTAGTTTGGATGAGATGTCCCCAATGGTTTCCAGTGTTTTGAATGGTTAGTCCTAAGCTAGTGGCAAATTAGGAGGTGGATCCTTGCTGAAAAAGGTGTGTGACTCAGATATTATAAGCTAAGAGCTCCACTTTGACAGAGATCAAGTCACTTTCTTGCTTCTTACTCATAGTTATTACACCCAGACATGATGCCCAGGCTCTGATTTACCATCCTTTCCTATTGAGACTGTAAGCCAAAGTAAACCCTTTCCTCTCATTAGCTGCTTTTCTTGTGATGTTTTGTCCCAGCACCACAAAAGTATATAAAGCATATATCTAGTCTGACTACTTCCTGCCCTTGCAACGTCAATTACAGTGTAAGACATTGTTTCTTGGATAGATTATTGTAATAGCTTCCTAGATGTTGTGTGTTTCCAACATTGTATCTCTTGAAGTCAATTCTCTATGTAATTTATAGAAAAAAAATAAAACAATGTAATTCCAGGGGCTGGAGAGATGACTAAGTGAGTAAATCTTGCCATGCAAACATGAGGACCTGAGTTAAGATCCCCAGTACCCATGTAAAAAAGTTGGGCCTATAATTCTAGCACTGAGGAGGTAGGAATAAGAGAATCACTATCTAGCCTGACTAGCCAAATTAATGAGCACTGGTTTTAGTGAAAGATAATGTCTCAATGAACAATAAGGTGGAAAGCAACTGAAGACACCTGGCAGTGACTGAAGATGCTTTGCAGTGGCTGGAGGCCCTGGCATGCCCATTCTCTCTCTCTTTCTCCCTTTTTCATTCTGTCTATCACTCTAAAAAAAAAATAAAAATAAACAAAAATGTTTAAAAAATAAATGTGTAACATAGATATATTACAATTTAAATCAGGCACTCCTTATATAAACTACCAATGCCTCCACATCATTTTTAAAATAAAATCGTAATGCCTTCTCATGACCTAGAAGACCTTTGATGAATCTTGATACATCTCTCATTGCTCTTGATTTTCTCTAGCGTGCTCCTCCCTCCTCTTTGTACCTATAGTATATGGGGTGCATTTGCTTGGAGTGAATTTTCTACCTTGTTCTGCCTGGTGTGGTCTTCCCATATGTCTTTGCTTGAATGGATTCTTTAATTATTTGAGTCTATATTCAAATCTACTAAAACAAACAAAAATCTTCCAGGGATATTCTGTTACGTTAGTCCACACTGCCTCTTTATCCATTTTTACTATCCCTTTTGTTTCTAAAACAAGTACTTCTAAAATTATACAGTCTCTGATTAATTAGCATTCTTACTGGTTTTCTCTCTATATTGACAACAAGTGTTACATGTGAAAAGGGAGGCATGAAAGGCTAAGTAACATATTCAAGATCATAGAGACTGACCTTCCTGACTTGAAGTCAGATCTCTATTTTATTTACTCTGGCCAAAATTACTCATATTCAGGCACACTGCATAAACAAAAACCGCTAATATAAAGTCAACAAGTTTTAAAATTCACAGCAAAAATCAAAGCCCAACAGGCAAGCTTGCACTAAATTTCTAATGCATATGCAGTTGACTAAACATTTTACTTCATTTCCAAAGAAAACATGCCACAGAACCCAAACTTTATCTGATTATGGTTACATTTCTCCTTAGATATTTCCCTTTTTGTGGATTAATTACAAATAAATCATCTCTTCAAATTGTTCTTTCCTTAACAAAGAAATAGCTAAATGAAGTCAGTATCTTTCATGTTCCTTTCTGCAAATAGAAATGAGGCTTCAATATCCAGGACTTCATATTCGGCTAACTTTTTTAAAATAGCTACTGATAACTTTAATAATTCAAGGCATAGATGTCTCTATCTTTGCACATGAGTTTTTTTTTTTTTTTTTTTTAATCAGAGTCTAGGTTATAAATCATATCTTTGGTACAAAGTAAAAATAAGTTTGATTTAGTTGTTATATTTTGTAGATAACTGCCAAAAGGGTCTTTTATTTTTGGCTGAGAAGAATGCTCTGTAGCCCTGAGATTTTTGCAGTCCAGAAATTGAAAGACATTTGTAAATAATCTCCCCATCTCTCCACCTGTGTAAAATTCTATCACTTCTCATGAACATGTTGTTCTTGGATCTTGGTATTGAATAATTTACCAAGATGTTCTATCTTCTCAACCAATACTACTCTTTAAAAGGTCTGTGTGGACCTAAAAATATTAATCATTTTAAGGGACATTGATCCTATAAGTAATGTCAAGGAGTCTTGGGTCTATAAGTGGTAATAATATGAGCAATATTTTTTAATTCTCTTGGTGAAACATGACAGTTAACAAGATTCTGAACCATAATGTTGGCATTAGAATGATGCACATATAAATTATCTGCTCTTCACAGGACATAGCTAAACACTTCATTGAATGAAAAATGAATATGTTCATCTATTTGTGGAGAGATCGTTGGCCTTTACATTTTAAAGGAGCTATCAGCTAGAAACATCAAGTCAAATTTCTCACCTTGGATAACTCTAAGATTATAATTGGCATATCCTCCTTTGACTTTTTCTATAGTTGTATCATCTTTCTATTACTGTAACAAAATTCTTGAGGTAATCCACTTAAAATGAGGATATGTTTAGTCTGCTCTGTTTGGGGGCCTGTAGTATAGAAACACATAGCAAAAAAACCAAAAACCAAAAAACGAACAAACAAAAAAAAAATCCTGTTTATCCTGAAACACAGGAATGAAGGTGGAGTACCTGCTCAAATGCCACTTATGGTATTGGTTTTAGTAAGAGTAGTTTATGAGAGGTGGATAATCCACCAGATTCAACTTTTTTTTTGTTGTTTTTTGCTTTTTGTTTTTTGAGGTAGGGTCTCACCCTAGCTCAGGTTGACCTAGAATTCATTATGGAGTCTCAGGGTGGCCTCTAACTCACAGGAATCCTCCTACCTCAGCCTCCTGAGTGCTGGGATTAAAGGTATGTGCCACCAAGCCCAGCTTCAGATTCAACTTTTTAAGTGGATTTGCTTTTAGTATTAATGTATTTCAACCTCCAGACTGGTTTTAAATAGAAAACCAAAATTAAACAAATTCAGGTAGATTAAGTAAAATTTAACTGGTCATTGCCAAGTCATATATCACATGTCATAGTTTAGCAGATGCTCAAAAAATCTTGGGAGGTAACAAAAATGGTTGGGTTTCAAATAGTTATTTTTATATCCATAATCAGTATGTATGTTGATCAATATTTAATTCTTTGACATTTTTCTAAATTTTGATGACATATAAACAGAATATCTTTGGAAATATTATAATTTTTAAAGTTAATTTTAGGGCTGGAGGGATGGCTAAATGGTTAAGGAGCTTGTTGGCAAAGCATAAGGACCCAGGTGCAATTCCCCAGGACCTACATAAGCCAAATGCACAAGGTGGAGCATGTGTCTGGAGTTTGTTTGCAGTGGGTAGCGGTCCTGGCGTGCCAAATCTATTTCTATATGCTTTTTACTCTATCTCTTTCTAATAAATAAAATAAAATAAAGTTCCATATATATGAGGGAAGAATATAAATACTTCAACAGAAAGAATGTGAGTACTAAAATAAGCTTGTATGAGTTCCAAGTTTCACCAAACTCCCTAGTAGTGATACATTGTAGTATCTAGCTTTGATTTATTTTTTCTTGGAGGTGGGACAATGGTAGTTTCCAAAGAAACATCACAGGTTTATAAATGCCTTGTGGTGGCTATTACTGATGAAGTCATTTAGAAAGAAGCATATTTTACATATTTAACTTACACTTTTCATTCTTTATTGTTACATGCACGATGCAGGATACATGGTGAAGTGAATGCATAACGGATGTAATACTGCCACCTCTTGGTTATGTAAATGAGAAGCTTTGAGGTCATAAATCTCCATATTCAAATTTAAAAATGCATGTACTTAAAAGTCAACTAAGCTTTTGCTATTTCGGTTAAGCAAAACACTTGTAAATAAATATGCAAGTGCTTGTGTTTTAAAAGTCTCTGCAAAGTACATTATCTCCCATTAGAAGATAACTGTGTTTATAAAACAAAAGTGACAGTGATACTTTGTGTGGAGGCATACCAGAAAATACTGTTTAGAATTGAAATAAATTTAGAATTGTTTAGAGTGTCTTTTACTCAATCAAGATCAAGTTAATCAAATCTATGCTCAAGGATAACCTAAAGCATATAAAGCCAATCATTTTCCTATTCTATTTTAAAGAGCACCCTTGCTCATTTTAATAAATTTTAATCAGTTTAGCAAGACATTAGATAACCAGATTACAGATTAGGAAAACTGGCAGTTTTTTTTTTTTTTTTTTTTTTTTTTTTTTTTAAGGGAGGTCTAAAACTGCATGAAACCCAAGTAAGTACCCCAGGACAAAAAGGCTAGTTTCTATTTTTTTTTCTTTCCAGCAGGGTGGAGGTTATAAAAAAAAAAATATGCTGGATATCTTACTGTGGGTACATGACTGTTATGATCTGTTACCTATTTCAACAAATATGGCAAGAACCAACTCTGGTGTTTCATCAGTACTAAATGCGGTTAAGTGTTTCACTAGTTTAGTAACAGCTCTCCTTTCACCAGTACTTTACATTGTACAACCCTCCTTCATCTATATCAACTCACATTAGTGTAATTTCCTAGAGGGAAGAGGAATACATAATGCAATCATGAAGGACACATGTAAGATTGTCAACGGTGCTCTTATACAAATAGAGTAATAATGTTAATATACTGTCATCCAGATACAAAGGTGGCCTTGAAGACTGACACTGATAGGTGGATATATGAACTCTTGGTTACTTGCCATGTATACATGCTTGCCTGTTTCTTCTAACTAAACAATAGATAGTATGTATAATATAACTCTACAATGGATTATATTATATGTGAAATCATTAGGGCAAACAACAGAATATCAAAACTAGAAGACTTTAGAGACCATCTATCTTAACTTTCTCTTAAAACATGGAAAACAAAAAGTCCTAGGTAATATGGTAGTTTTACTTCTAATGTTTTTCATGGAATTGTTTCTTTTCTATTGAGAATTTTATTGTGTGAACACGTTACCTAATGGCCATATCTCTATCTGGTTTGATTCTCGTGTTCCCTCTCCAGTACCCCTGTTCCACTGAGGGACCTCCTCAGTGGAGTTATCAGTATTCATTGTGTGGTCATGAATGTACCAGTCTGAGCAATGCTTCAGAGTTTTTTTTTTTAAAGAAACCTTCATACTGATTTCAATGTGGTACATATAACTGATGCAATTTCACTCACCAGTAAAGAAAAATGAAATATATAAGAAAATGAATAAATCTGGAAAGAGTAACATTAAGCAACATGACTCAAATCAGAATGCCCAAAACCATGATCTCTCACGTATCCAGATCCTACCTATGTCTGTATATAAGTGGGGCAAACATGAGTGAAACCTATAGAGCTAGAATGGTGACAAGGGCAAAAAATAGAGAGGACAAGAAAGCGAGGTAGGAGAAAGGCAAAAAGACTCATGTGTTATGTAAACAGAAATGGGACAAAGAAATAAGGGGAAATAGAGGTATGCAGATATGAGGAAGTCATCAATTAAAACAAATTAAAATTGAAATTACCATAATGATACCTAAAACTCTATGCTACATGTTGTAGTCAGCTCCATGTTGCTGGGACAAACGTCCAACCAGACACAGTTTATGAGAGAAATGGGTTTTTATTCAGGTTACAAATATAGGGGAGATATCATTATTTATATACACAGTGTGTATATAGCCATGCTGGTACCATCATTAGCCTCCTCACTGTCCTCCCCCCTAAACAGGGACCTGCCTCATTGGGGAATGAGAGTCATGCATTGTGCACTTACCCATCAGTTATGGGTAAGAGGCAATATCTCTGTGCATAATGTCCCAACATGTGGTTGTAATAGTGGCATGCAGACATGATGGATATCCAACTGCTCTTGATTTGGCTAACGGATCCATTCAGTGGACTGGAACACATAGCTGTTTCTGGGAAACAAGTCAGAACCATATTCAAAAAATGAGCCTGATGCTCTCTATTATCAAGCTCCCACCAATCATGGGCTACAAGAGGGCCTACACCTATTAAATTCTCTCTAAAATAATAATGGTTATCCGATTTATCTGGTGCTGACTTCACTCTCCTTTGAAGAATTTTCTTCTCTTTTTCAGATGGACACAGATCCTGAGGAGAAAATCAGCCCATCTCACCTCATCAGGGGACCAAATGAAACCATGGAGGAATTGGGAAAATGAGAAAGAGTGTTGCTTTCTTGGTGAACCTGGTATCAGCACAAAGGTAAAGGACATAGACACAGAAAACACTCAACTCTTACCAAACCAGATATCCAGAGACACAGAAGCTCCCGAGACCTCATCACTGAAGTAGACCTAAAATGAAGCCTACATAAAAACTTTTAGGAGTAAAGTCTTTGGACTTTATCAGTTTCATTGTCCAACTAATCAGTGTGTCCATAGCAGACCTAGAAAATGGTCTTCCAGTTGCAAAGCCAACATCTCCCCTCTACTCTCATCAAGCTGTCTTAGAGAATTTCTTTTTATTAAGACAAAGTGTCACATAATCCAAGACAGGCCTTACATTCTTTATATAATGGAGTATGGCTTTAAACTTTTGAATACCCTGTTGCTTTCTAGGATTATCGGTATATTTCATGATACCTGGCTAATGTCATGCTAGGATTTGAACCCAGGGCTTTATTGTCTTGGAAATCTTGATCACAGATTCAGCCCTTAGGAATTTCTAGTCATGGAAGAATTTGAGATTTTTTTTTTTTGGGGGGGGGGCAACTTCTTTTTCTAACTCACTGCCCTGAACCATGCAATACTGGTGGTTTTAAGGAAAGAAGCACTCCCTACACAAGGAGTACTTTTTTCCCCAGAACACACCATCTTCTGGTTTCAAAAGTAGGCATACATCAGTTGATAATCTTAACTACTTTACCCTAGAGCAAGTTCAAAACCATGGACAACGGTGCATTACTACCCTAGAAACTGATGGTCAGAGAGGAGAAACAAAGTGCCTTGCATGAAGTTTCACAAGAAGATTGTAGCCAAGTGGGGAGTTGATGCTTTTCCTTCAATATTTTGACATCTGTGTTATTATTCTTGAGCAAGGATGATGAAGAGTTTTTAAAAGAAAAGAAATATCAGGCTGGAGAGATGTCTTAGCTATTAAGGTACATGCCTGCAAAGCCTAAGGACCCAGGTTCAATTTTCCAGGTCCCACATAATCCAGATACACATGGTGGCACCTGCACCTGATGTCTGGTTAGAGTGGCTGGAAACCCTGGTACACCCATTCACTCTCTCTCTCTCTCTCTCTCTCTCACACACACACACACACATACTAATAAATAAATAAAAATTTTAAAAAAGAAAATAGCTAGAACAGTGGGTGCTCAATAAAAGCTCAACAACTTTGAAACCATGGTGGCCATTGTATAAACTGGCAGCTGGAACTGAAGAGAGCTACTCATTTTCATACATGGAATTTCCATCCAGTTATAGCTTGCACTGTTCCCTATTATTCTCAGCCAATGGTTTGAACTCTGAACCAATGTTGTAGAGAATCCAAGAAGATATCCAAATAAGACTGAGCTCCAACTAGACTGTTATCTTACACCAGAAATTTGTACCTGGATCCAAATTACAAAGAAAATTATATGTTTATTAGAAAAACACAATTTCCACAGCCACAAGAATGAACACAGGCTGATGCAAGTGAGTTAAAGATCACTCATTCTTCATGCTGGAATATTACATTGACCTCTGAGAAAGCAATTACTGTAGTGACTATGATGCAGGGAGAGACTCTGTCTGTGATTTGGCACCCACACAGAGTGGAAAATGAAGAGCTTTGAACTTCAGGTAATGAAGGTCCCTCTCAGTCAGTTAATACTGGACATTCTCATTTGCTTGGCAGCTAGCAGGAGAGGGTCATGCAAGGCCAGTGAGAACACACTGCTTTCATTATGATAGCCAAGGCACAAAGAATTTGGAAACGGTAACCTCTTGAGTCACAAGGTCAGCCTAGGCTGCTGTGCTAAGCTTGCATATTGTCAATATCATCACTGTATTTAGTGGTCCTGCAACAAGCAGGAAAAAGAGAGACATTTTGTGTTTAGGCAGAATGGTGATAAACTATGTGCTTTGAGGATACATTGAAGTGTTATATATGGCCCTGCTTGTGCAGTGTGTCTTTATATAATAATGTGATAATGATAGTGGCTCTATAGAGTGTATAAGTATATGGTGAGGTGACAGTGAATAAGAAACTGAAACACAGAGTATTGGATTAATTTTCCCCAAATCATACAACCAGTAATTGTCAGCCATAATTTGAATCCAATCTGTCTAACTACACAGCTCACATACTTAGTTACTATTCTCTGCAGTCTCTCATCTGTCACCTCTATTTTAAAGCCTACATTTTCTGAGGAACACAATCCTCTTCCTTTATAGATTAGGAAATAGAAACTAAGAGAACAGAAGTAACTTGCCTTGAGGCCAGATAGTTATTGGTAGAGTCTATTGTTCACATACAGGCCTGCCCTGTCCTTGCTCCTGGGTAGCCATCTAACTGACGAGAGGCATCTGTTCTATGATCCTATGCATTCTTCTGGCCTTGCTTTCAGCAAACTCCTTTATTTAAGGGTCTTAAGAACAGATAGACAAATAGCATCCCTTTGGTAGTTTAAAGTGAATGGAATTATTCCTATTTGTCATTAATGTAGTAATGGGGGTATATCTTGTTTGAGGCTATGCACATATGTTACTTTACATAGTGCTTTAGCCCATCAGCCTTAGAGCAACTGGGAAAAAGCAGTTTGACAAATCTAGTGAAACACTTCTGAGGATACTAATATAGGAGGTTAAATGCCATTAAAAATACAGCCAAAAGTGCTAAGGCAGGATCCGTGATAAGACTAGCAGCTAAGCCATAGGAATATGAAGATTTGTTATGAATGGCTTTTGGTGATATGACAAAATGAAATGAAGTATAAGGAACTGTAAAATTGCTTTTTACCTTTAAATTTTACACTGTGTAGTCATGTGTATAAGATAAAGAAAATAGGTTCACAAATGGTTGATCAATGCTTCTGACTACCTTAATGGTTAAACTGCATGGAGGGCTTCAGTGTTGGAAACATTTATGAATGAATTAAGCAAGGCTACCCACCTCCAAAAAGAGTTGCATGGGGATGAAAATGTCCTACCATGGATTTTGAGAACCACCTCCTAAGTGTATGAAGGAACATATGGCCCATTTAGTTATCTAGTAACCTAGACATATGGTGTTTTTACCTTAGAAGCAAATTCTAGTCTTGAAAGAGATAGCACCCAAGAATGCACATTCTGCATTTCACTCTGGAAATGTGACAAATTAGCCCTAAGTTGAAGCCACTATACAGATCAGTGGACCAGCCAATTTTCCAGATAACTGTCATAACAGCCATGTAAAAAAGAACCTTATTTAAGAATATAGCCTACAAATTTTTTCTAAGTTCCTCACTTGGCACCAGCTAACAGGAGTGGAAATTAGCGGTTCTGGTGAATGCACCCTTCTCTGCTTAAAAAAGAAAAAAATAATTAGGGTCTGAAGAGATGTCTCAATGGATAAGTTCTTCTACAGAAGCATGAGGTCCTCAGTTCAGATCCCTAGTACCTACTTGAATGCCTTGTGGGTGTGGCAGCATGCCTATAATCCAAGAGCTCAAGAAGTGGAGACAGGGGATCCCCAAGCAAGCTACGTGAAAAATTAGCTAACTCTGTGATATCGGGGTTTAAATGAGAAACTCTCCGTCATTAAATAAGGGGGAGAGTGATTGACCAAGACATTTGAGGTCAGTCTCTGACCTCCATAGCTTGTGCACACACCATGAACTCACATATGAACACACATGCACACACACGCACAAAAATCAATTAAGGTATGCTATAACTTGCTGGAAAACTAAAGCGGGGACTGGCAAATTTCTAACATAAAATAAAAATTCTAGTTTTAGTAAACAACAGTGGTGGTAGGTATCCTTTACTAGTACTGTTGCTTTGCCAAACAGATTTGTTGTTAAACTGCCTTCTAAATATTATGTTTATCCACTCAAAGCAGTGCTGCTTTCAGCCTTAGGCAGAAAAGTATGCCTTTTTCAGTGGGTTGTGATTAATTCAGGGTCTCATAACTGGTTTGAATGATGAAAATGATAATGTTGAGTGCTGAACCCTATATGGGGCATCTGTGTCATCTTCCCCCCGGCCAAGGGAACATCACAGAACCGACAATGGAAAGAATATAAGAGCTGCAATGTGGGAAGGCAGGCTGTGGAAATCTTTTCTGGGCTTGACGTGATCACTATACTCATGAATTCACAGCAGTCATGGCTACCTGCACGAGACCTGAACAAGGTAAGGTCAATCACCATTCTGTCATTGTTGAGGGAGAGGTATATGAGAGCCTCACCCATCCCTCAAGAGCTATTGGTAGTTAATGAATGCTGAGCAAGAGGTAGCCATTCTCTTCAATGACATATTCATGAGTATATGGAGAGAAGGAGTTCAGCAGCAGTGGGAAAGAAATAAGCAAGGGTAATGGAGGTTATAAAATCAAATTACAATATATTTGTATGAAATTGTCAAACAAATTTAAAAACAAAATAGTACTACTTTATATGTTTCCCTCACCCCCTAAAAACAAGAATTTAACTCCAGCTGTCAAAAATTAGGACAGGAGCTGGGCGTGGTGGGCACATGCCTTTAATCCCAGCATTTGGGAGGCAGAGATAGAAGGATCACAGTGAGTTCGAGGTCACCCTGAGATTATTTAGTAGCTTCCAGGTCAGCTTGAGCTAGATTGAAACCCTTCCTCAGAAAACCACAATAAATTATTTATTTAATTAAATTAAAATTAAAAATAGGGTTATGGTACCATAAAATTCTACATCCTAAATGACAGACTAAATGGTTGAACATTTCATCAGGCCCTTAGAGGGAACACCTAAATCACAAGGCCCTGGAAAGAGTATGATGAAGACTGAAGACTGACCTTAATCTTCTCTCTCTTCTCTCTTCTCTCTCTCCCTCTCTCTCTCTCTCTCTCTCTCTCTCTCTCTCTCTCTCTCTCTCTATCTCTTTCTTCCTCTTCTCTCTATATCTTTTATATTACTTATCTTTTTCTTCCTTCTCTTCTTGGGTGCTGACCTGTAACTCCCAGTAAGATCCACCATGAGCTGTTCACAGAGACCTATAAGGTTTCACAAAAGAAGACAGATTTTGATCCACCAAAGGTTAGTGGTAAGATGCTACTGCTGAAGACACCATATGCTGTTGCTAAGTAACATGGAGTGACTTGGCTGGAATCTGGGAGACAATCAGTCCCCAAACATTTAACTTGTCTAGTGTCAGAAGCTGCTACATTAGTGTCTGGGAGAAAATCGCCAACATCTATCCAAGCAGCTCATGGTCAAACCTACTCAGCAGCAAACAACTTGATGTGATGCTCACACAAGTGCAATAGTGGCACACAGCCATGGTGGTGAACCAACTCCTCTTGATTTGGCTAACTGACCCCCTCAGTGGTATGGGACCCACAGCTGGAGCTGTACAAAATGAGCCCACTCTCCATTTTCAAGGTCCCACCCACTGTGGGCTACAAGAGGGCCTATACCTATTAAATTCTCTCTTAAAAACAAATGTCATCCTATTTATCTGGAGCTAACTTCACTCTTGATTGGAGGATTTGCTTCTCTTTTTCAGATAGATGTAGATTCTAAGGAGACAACCAGTCCATCACACCTCAAAAGGGCCCCAGCTGAAACTAAGAGTATTTGGAGAAATGAGCAAGAGTGCAGCTTCAGTGGTGAACCTGGTACCAGCACAAGGGTGAAGGAGATAGACACAGAGAACACTCAACTCCTACCAAACCAGATATCCAGAGACACAGAGGCTCCCAAGACCTCATCACTGAAGTAGAGCTAAAATGAACCCAACATGGCTCGGAAGTTTGTGGAGGAAGGGGCAGAAAGAATGTTAGAGTCACACATTGGGTCATTATGCACAGAGACATTGCTTCTTACCCATAATCGATGGCTAACCCCACAATGCACCACCCATATTCCCCAGTAAGGACAGTCCCTGCAGAGGCGGTAGGACAGGGAGGAAGATAACGATGGTACAAACATGACTGTATACACACTGTATACATAACTAATAAAAACATAATAAAATAAAATAATAAGACAAGAGTAAGAACAGTGCAAGGGATTCAGAATTTAGACAAGTACATCTGAATTCCTCTCACATGTCTCATTTTAATTTTGAAGTGATAGGTTATGTACAAAAAGAAAACAGATTTATAGCTAGGAAATGATGCTTCTGAGATTTGATATTTAATATAATGAGAAGTAGACAAGACTTTGTGATTGATCAAGTGCCCTGACAACTTCTAACACAAGAAATTTCATTCCTTCTCTGTATTTCTTATGTTTTTATTTTAATCTATGATCCAGCGTAATGTGTGTGGGGGGGTATGATTTGTTCTTGTGTGTGAATGCAGACAGGTTCATGCCATGGTGAGGTCCGAGGACAACTTTCCATTGTCAATCCTTGGCTTCCATTGACTTTTAGGCAAGGTCTCACTATGTTCACCACTACTATGGCCAGGCTAGTTGCCCACCCCCAGCTTCTTGTTATTCTCCTGTCTCCACCTCTCTTCATCTTTCCTAAGTATGGCTGGGATTGAAACTCCCTGTTACGTCATGTTGCTTTTTATGTGTATGATGCAGTGCTGAACTTGGGTATTTCAACGTGTGTTGCAAGTGTTTAATTCATGGATCTATGTTCCCAGCTCCTAGGATTGATTTTTATCTCAGTCATTTATTTGCTTTATTATTAATAACTTCTTATTTTGTTAATTAGGAAAGAAGTAATCTCCTTGTAAATAAACAACTGACCTGGTAAATAAATAATTATGCTGATCCAAAAAGATTGTGTAGCAGTTAACAATTTTCAAATATATTGTCTCATTTTTCTCTATTAAATACTTTTTTCAGATACTTAAGGTATCTTAAAATATTCAGATACTACATCTACTTTATAGATAAAAGTCTTGAATTCAAGAATGTTAAGTGACTTCTATCATTTTATGAGTAATTAGTAGAGTTAAAATAGAATCCATATCATGTACTATGTTAAACATTAACCTGTTCTAATAGCAGGATAATTTGAGAAATATGAGATAATTCAAAGGCATGTAATAGTGGTCACTGGAAAAAAATAATTCCACAGAATATTCATCTTCCCACTTTCCTTCAATTTCCTTCAATTTCAAAAGGGGTGTTTCCAAATGAAGCTGGCAGGGATTATTGGCACAGCAGTGGACCATGGCCTCATCAAGGCCCAGCCTGATAAATTTTTAAGTTAAGAACAAACTATAAATGTGGACACTTTGTTCAATAGTCATTAAGAATTTCAAGACAGAAAACAGCATTCAAAAAAGTGCGAAGTTCCTTTAAGATCAGGCCCTTCGGACTGTACAGATTCCATGTGCCAGAGTTCTGACCATGAGAACTTAAAAGAATTCTCAGAGTCTACTATGTTAGAAAAGTGGCTAGTCAGTACTTTATGGCTAAGCCTGTGTGTGCAAGAGAGAAATTCTGAGAAAGTTTCTGTTTAATTACATAGCAGAGAACATAAGCAACAAATATGGAAATGAAGAAATAAACTTCAGTAAAAGAATCAGAAAACATGTATATATTTATAAAAGAAACATAATTAGATCAAATGTGGTACCAGATATATACAATATTCTCAACAAATATTTGTCAATGATTAACAGTATGAAAGCTTTGCTTAGTCGCATATCGACATTCATGCCTGAATCTCAATAGGTATTATAATACAGGAACAGAAGAAACAAGGATTGTGCAAGAAGGTGGTCTTTAGCCACTGGGATCTTATAGTGTGTAACATAATAGGAATAAATGATTTCCTACAATGTAGATGCCTCCAAAGTTTTGATCAGGGTAGTTTCTCAATGAATCCATTTCCCTTAGGAGTCTCACATTTAGTGTCTGTCATTCACTAATCATAGAATAAAACAGCTATTGCCATTATTGGAAGAATTAAATAAATATCACAAAAAATAGAGAACAGGTATTAAAGCTCATTTTATCTATTCATGTGAAGTACAGTACAAAAATATTAACAGTCCATTTTCTTGAAATGTCAAATTTCAAGCTCATAATAATTAAGAGGATGCTTTACAGCTCACCCAACTTCAGGTACTATTTAAGAAGAGTTGGAGGAGTCAGAGAACATTGTATCAAAATGGTATTTTGATTTTTATCTGTGTTTTTTTATAGAATTATTGTTTAATATTATATGGTGTTGGTTTCTACTAAAACACATACTTTTAATATATAGATTTCAATGACTGTTATATAAATGGTTACAATAACTGGTATGTTGAATATATATATATATATATATATATATATATATATATATATATATATGGAAGAAAACTATACTATAAAATTTTTCTAAAAGTAATTTTAAAATTGCTAGTTTTTAGAATCACTCACTTGATAATCAGTACTATTTAGGTATATTTAGGCCTAAAGAAGGAAAGATACTCACCATCATATATAACACTTTTATTCATGAATAATTAAAAGATAAAAATCAATATTCACCTTGTTATTGTATTTCCTTTCAACATGCAACTAGAAGCAGAGGCCAAGTACTCCAAACCCCTAAAGACTGGCCTGTTGATTATAAGTCAATAACCCCTTTTGGTTTTTGAATGCAGTGCATTATTTTCCATAAATAGCCATACCTAAAACAACGACTCCAATTTTACCCATTTCTTCTTCCTGAAATTCACATCTCCAAGGTTGCTTCAGTTTCATGTAAGTATCTACATGATTACCCCCCCCCCCCAATCCCTTCATCAGTATTACAACCACCTTCACAGGAAGTCAAGTGAGCACTGCTAAAGAATAATTCCTGTGAAGTTTACCCCATTCTTTTTCTTTTCAGAAATCTGCAATGCTTCCTAGGTAAAGGAAGCATTACCCATATGGCAAAGTGCAAGTTCCTCATTTAAAGTGATATTATCCGTACAATTAGATTTCTCTTTCTTCAAAGTTTTCTCCTACAACCACCTAAATCAAACCTTCTTCTATACTGTTTTTCCAGCCTGATTGACTTTGCATTTTTGTCTGAACTATTCTTTAAGAAACATTTTGAGACTGGCATCCATCCCACAGGCAGGCTCTGCCTTCCCTCAGGCTCTAGCGATTTTTTTTTTCATTGTCCCCTGAACATCTACACACTTAACATTCTTGTTCCTGAGGACTTGCTGCACTTTTCAGGGTCTTAATTGCCATCCTCACATGAATGATCCCTCTTTTCCCAGGCAGCCAAGAAGGTGCTTGTCAGTGGTTGTTGTCAGTAATCATGATGGAAAAGCAACCTCAAGAAAATAAAAGTAGCCCTACTATTGCTCTGTGTTTTACCCTTGCTCACAGTTTCCATAGAAAACATACAATTAGTGATGTGCTTATTGCTTGTGATTGCTCTCTTTTTATCACAAATGTATTAACTTCCCAACTAGAATCTAAGCTATCCCAAGGCAACACTATATTACTTTTTAACTTGACTAATATTGAAATTGGTAGTGCCAACCCATGGTCTAAATGCTCTTTGACTAAGAAACCCTAAGAAATCAACAACTAAGGCACAGAAGACACCTGAAAGGAAAAAAGGTATTAGTCAAACTCCATAAATAATTCCAAGTTTGGTTATTTGGATTAGCAATGGTACATTCTACAGCTTCATGTAATGGCACTTCTTCCTACATGTAGTAATGCTCCTCTTTCTGGGATGCCAATGGCCATTATGATGATGGTAGAACAGTTTTGGCAGATAAAGTGTTATGTTTGAAACAAAAGATAGCAAAGCAGAAACAGAAACTTGTTTTCTCAGGAAGAGCTTTTCAGAGAGAAGGAGATTTGAAGCAAGTTTGGAGGGCCTCTGTAGTAGGAAAGTCCTGGCGTAAGAATCAGGGTATGTGTTCAGGTGCTGTATCCCTTAAAATCCTAGCCTTAGGTTCCTCATCTGTAAGGTGCAAAAGTACTCTTCAGGGACCACCAGAAAATGAAACTACCTCTCCAATATCTCCATCAATGAAACATTGAGTTTTTGCTTTAATACATCCTGTGAAGGGGACCTCACAACCTATCTAGGAAGCATATTGTCTTTTCATGCAGTTGTGCATTTTATGAAGTTTCTTTTCAAATCATGTCCTTTGTACCTCCAAACTTTCGCAGTTAAATGATATGAATGTGGTAGTCTGACATAGAACTGGAGATCATGCCAGGAATAAAAAAAAATAGATGGTACAGCAGAGTGAGCTAAATCCACAACTACACATGTGGGGCTAAAAAGCGAGGGGAGATAGTGCCAGAAGGTGCTACATGGGCGACTGGGGGAAATGACCAATATCTGTCCAAGTAACTCATGGTCTAACCTACTTAGCAGCAAATAACTGGTTTTGATGCCCACACAAGTGCAATAGTGGCACGCAGCCATGGTGGGGAACCAACTGCTCTTGATTTGGCTAACTGATCCCCTCAGTGGTACAGGACCCATAGCTGGAGTTGGGAAACAAGTCAGAACCACACCCAAACATAAGTCCACTCTCCAATATCAAGCTATCATCAATCATGGGGTACAAGTGGGCCTACAACTATTAAACTCTCTATAAAATGTAAGGGTTATTTCATTTGTCCTGGTGCTAACTTACTCTCCATTGGAGAATCTGCTTCTCTTTTTCAGATAGATGCAGGTCCTAAGGAGAGAGCCACCCCATCATACCTCAAAAGGGCCCCACCTGGAACTAAGGAAAATTGGCAAATAAGCAAGGGTGCTGTTTTCCTGATGAACCAGATACCAGCACAAGGGGGAAGGAGACCAACACAGAGAAAAATCAACTCCTACCAAATCAGAGAGCCAGAGCCTCAGAGGCCCCCAATACCTCCTCACTGAAGCAGACCAAAAATGAACCCAACATGGCTCAGGGAAATTTTGCAGGAGAGGGGGTCAAAAAAATGTCAGAGCCACATGTTGGGTCATGATATGCAGAGATATTTATAGTACCAATAAATGTGGGCTAACTCCACAATGCACAACCCATATACCTCAACAAGGAGGAGCCAATGGGGAGGGGGTAGGTCATGGATGAGCCTAATAATGGTACCAAACTGCCTGTATTTTCTAAATACAAAACTAATAATAAAAAAATAAATAAATAAAGATTCCTTCAACCCCCCCCAAAAAAGGGAGGGGAGAATTCTGGGAAAATGAAGGCAAGAATATGAGGTATGATACCGAGATATTCACAAAGGTAAAGGAAATACAGGGAAGAATTTATGCTGTAGAAAACCCATGAAGGCCCTGAGGATAAGACTGATGAGGGAAGCCCATTTCTCTGACATACATTGGACCACAAGGGTCGACAACAATGGCAAGGATTACATATTTCTTATTTTCTTAGTATGTACACTTTACAAGAAAATCTGGAGCCTAGTTTATAATCCCTGGTGCAATTTGTAAATTATCAGGCTTGCTTCCTGTTGGGATTGTTCTAATTTTCTAAAGTACCTAAATGAGTAAGTACCTCAGAATATTCTAACAAATTCAATTTCTGTTGAAGTGCATCTCCCCAGCTTGATCAATGAGCACTAGAGCTCACAAAAGTTATTTCTGCCTTCAAACTACCCTTTTCTTCTGTGGTGATTTCCATCACCCTGCTGACACTGTCCCTGAGTCACTTGCCATCTGAATGTGTGTACCAGCTGCGTGGGAGGAAGTCTCTAGAGGTGCTGAGGGAAGACAGCCTGAAATGAAATATTTGCCACAGGTATTGAAAAGGGCTTCTTGAGAGGTGGTGGGGATTTGTAATGCCAGAGAGAGGGAGCACAAATGATGAAAGGGGCTCACATTTATTGAAACTCTTCCTGTTCTATGCCAGCCACAGTGCTAAATGCATGTAATTTCTCATTTGTTTTCTCCATAGCTGTTTTAAAGTGAGTGTGAATATTATCCCTACTTTCCATTCTGTTCTTCATCCACTCAGTCTTGCATACCTTTGCTAATATGAAGCTGATTCCAAGAGGTAGAAAGACTGCAAATGGAATACCTGCCTTATTTGTCTCATTTTATATTGGAATATGATTACCAAAAGGATTTCACTGAGAAAAAGAAGGGTAAAAGCAGCTTTGCTTATTTTTAAAATTTTTTGTTTTTATTTATTTGAGAGAGAGAGAGAGAGAGAGAGAGAGAGAGAGAGAGAGAATGGGTACATCAGGGCCTCCAGCTGCTGCAAACAAACTCCAGATCCATGTGCCACCTTGTGCATCTGGTTTACATGAGTAGTAGGGAATTGAACCTTTGGCTTTGCAGGTAATTTCATCAACCACTAAGCCATCTCTCCAGTCCATGTTTCTTATCTTCTAAGATTGAGAACATAAACCATGATAAAGAAAAGTAAATCAAATAATTGCAAGAAGAGGGTTCTAGAAACATACTAAATAAAGGACAAAGTAACTCAGAGTTTGGAGACACATGAATTCATTGAATGATGTGGTAGGTAGTTACAGAAGACATAGGGACAACCCATGTGTGGTGAGAATATATGATATCTAAATGTACTGATTTCATAGCCTACCACTAAGGAATTTCCTTAACTTCCTACATACATAAACTACCCAGATTGACTTCTAAAGCGCAAGTTGGACTGGTTTAGTTTGTCTTTCTAGCATTTACTTTCAGTGATATAGGTATAACCAAGGAACTCAATAAATTAAAATGAATACCTTGCAAGAAGACAGAAGGGAGAATAAAGGAGCTTGTTACATCACTCAGGACCAAGTCATAACAACAGGCTACACTGGTGCTATTGATCTCACCACTCTGCCACCTCTAGCCACCATGAAACTGTCTCCTCATTACCTGCCCTGAAGAGACAGCTATCGACTACATTATCCAGCCTCTACCATAAAAATTCATGTTCAACATAAAAAAAAAAAACCCTTCGTCTCTTATCATTGACAAAAGGCTGGAATGTTAGGCCAGGAAAAAATGTAGTCACCTAGGACAGTAGGAGGGCAACAGAGACACAATGAAGTGGGTCATCCACATTCCTCAAGAAACCACTCAGGCATTATCCCTTCCTTGCCTAACAATGCCCAAGGTATAGGTTTCCTGCCCCTTATCTCCCACCTGGTCACTTCTGGTTTCACACCCTATGGATAATGTAAAGAACAAAGGAGTTCCTTCCCTTCCTCACCTTCTACCAGCTACATATATATATATGGCCCACTATCTGTAATCTCAATGTTGACTGCTTTACTACTGAGAATCACTCCTGGCAGCTCATATTCCCCTCCACACCCCTGAATAAAAGCTTCCATCTTTGCCTCAAAAAAAATTAAGTACCTTTATCTCACACCTATTCAGATCTGTAAAGTGAAGACTTGGAGGCTTGAAGTTCTTTATGCATAAGGGGCCTGTGAGTTTAAGCATTAAAAAAAAAAAAAAAAACACTAGCAACTGCTCAAAACTTTGTTCTTCCTTTCATGGCACCTGTAGTGGTCTGGTTATGAAATATGGCCCACTTACTCATGTGTTTAAATGCTTGCTCACCAGTTGGTGGTACTATTTGGGAAGTTTGGGAAGCCTCTGGGGATAGTAGCCTTGCTGAAAGAAGTGTGACACTTGAGTTAGGCCTTCTTGTGTTATATAGTCCAGACAGACCCACTTGCCACACTCAGCTTACTCTCTCTACTTCATTTCTGATGTGATACCCAGTGGTCTGCTCCTGCATTTCTTTCCTTACCATGATGAAACTTCCTGTTGAAACCATAAACTAGAAATAAATGCTTTCCTTCCATAAGAGGCTTCTGATTGAGAATTTTCCCTAAGTAACAAGAAGGTAGCTGCTATAAAATCATATCATTTATCCTTGACTCTAGCCTAGTTACTTTGCCATAACCATGATCAAATCCATAAGGCTATGTGTGAATGAAAAGAATAGAAACAAAAACAAAAAGCAATGTCATACATACTTTGCAGCTAGAACTCAGCCATGACCAATCACTGGAAATTTTGTTCAAAGATTTGTGAAAACTCTAAGTTATAATACTGTTGCAGTCTGGTTCGCATTGCTGTTAGAAGTCACCCAACCAAGAGCAGCTTCTGGGAAAAAGAGATTTATTTTGGCTTACAGGCTTGAGGGGAAGCTCCATGATGGCAGGGGAAAACAATGGCATGAGCAGAGGGTGGACATCACTCCCTGGCCAACAGAAGGTGGACCACAGCAACAGGAGGGTGTGCCAAACACTGGCAAGGGGAAACTGGCTGTAAAGCCCATAAGCCCACCCCAACAATACACTCCCTCCAAGAGGCATTAATTCCCAAATATCCATCAGCTGGGAACCTAGCATTCAGAACACCTACGTTTATGGGGGACACCTGAATCAAACCACCACAAATACCCTTTCTCATTTCACATATAACCAAAAAGTTTGTGAGTGTGAGAGTAAGGCAGGACTTAATCCAAATATAGGGATACCAAAGGCATCAGGATCAGTAAAGAAGAGTATAGCATACTTAATGAATGAGAATAAGGATTACTTTCAAATTCTCTATAGTCCTGCAATACTGATAAGAGTAATAAGGGGGCCAAAAAATGAGGGGAGATTAGATGCCCCAGCAAATTCAAAAACAAAAGACAAATGACATATATTATTATCTTTGAGTGAGTCAGGAGAGTAGAAGGATTTGCAGTTCTGAAGAACCCTGCATAATGTGGTAGATTAAATGAAAGTGCCCTTCCATAGGCTCAGGTGTTTAAGTACTTGACTCTAAACTGGTGGTGCTCTTTGGGAAGATTGTGGGACCTTTAGTAGTTGGAGCCTTGCCGGAGAAAGTATATGACCAGAGGTGGGCCTTGAGGTGTTTCAGTCTGGCCCCATATGCTGTTCTTCCTTTCTGTGTTTTCTGTACTGCAATGTAATAATTCAGTTGTACCAAGCTCCCTAGTTGCAATGTGATGTCACTTTTCTGCTCTTGCCATGCCTTTCTTGCCATGATGGAACTTCCCCTCAAAAGTGTAAGCTGAAATAATACCCTTTTCTCCTATAAGTTGCTCTGTTTGGATGTTTGTCCCATTAAGAAGAAAGCAACTGATATAGGTAATGACTGTTTCAGGCTTGGGGAAAATACCAAGTAAATTTGAACATTTTCATAGTAGCCACTAGGTAGCAATCACTATGCTGAATGTTAGTGACATTCTCTTTTATTCTTTAACAAATTAGTACATTTTTTAAATTATTTGTATTTTTGAAATGTTCTTGTAATTCTCATGTTAACTTTGTGTGAACTCTTATCTTGATTTTACAGAAAAATAAGTTCACAGACATAAAATCACAAGGATAAGAGCTTACAGTTAGTGAGTGGCTGCTGTAAACTGAATGACTGTGCCTCGTTTTTCAAAATTATGTGCTTAAATGGTAACACCCAAGGTGACAGTGTTATGGGCTATTAAGAACAGACTCTCATGAATGAGATGAGCAAGTATAGTGTTGAACCTCAACAATATCACTTTCTCCTTATACCATGTAGGGACAAGAAGGTGCCATCTAAACCTGGAAATGGGCCATTTACAGACATTAAATGTGGCAGTCCCCTGCTTTGACTTCCCAATATCCAGAACTGTGATGAATGTTTTTGTTGTTTATAGCTACTTAGTCTTACATTTTGTGATAGCAGCATGAGAGGAAGATATAAATATTGGAACCTAATATCTTCCAGAGGCCCACCATTGCCATTAGCAGAGTGAAGGGCAAATAAAAATGTGAACAGGAAAGACATGGAATAAAGAAAGAATTTTAGCTTTAGAATGTTTGCAGAAACAAGGCTTTTACGCACACTTAAACTTCACAATGAACTGACAATTATAAGGAACAACCCAAGTGGAAACAAAAGGAACTTGCACTCAATAATGGATAGTCAGAAAAGGGTGTGATGTCATATGCACACTCTTTTTACCACAAACTTCACAAAGGTCCTGATGCGGGAAAAGAGTTGTTCACATCCAAAATGCTAGTTTTAGGAAACTGTGTACCAAAAGGCAAGACAGGTCTCAAATCAATAGCATTTTCCGACATATACCTTCTTGGTAAGCAATTTTGCTAGCTGGACATAAAAATATTTATGCAATGCAATATTTAAAAGTAACCTTTAGATATTAATCTGAGTTCCTATCAAAGCTGTTGCTCTCACAGTAAAATCTCACTAATTTACACTGACATAAAACCTCAACGGGCATATACAAAAATAATGTACCCTACTCAGACTGCCAAGGGAAGTGGGAGAAGTAGAGAGGGTTTTCCACTTTTTCATTCAGGAGAGATACCATAAATACGTTCAGTCACTGACTTTTCACTGCCCTAATCCACAGCAGCAAATGTCAGCTGCCTTTCTCAGTTTCTGCAATTACATATTTGATCATTACTCCAAATGAGTCAATCTGATACAGACCCTTCAATCTCTAACAGGTATCAGCCAATCAGAAGGAACTTTACCAAAGTTCCAGTTCAGGAAGCATATATTAAAAAATAAAAACTCTATGACTTTTATCAATCAGTCCTTTACCTTTATGTGGAATGTTATATAACAGTCACTCTCCTTTAAAAAAAAAAAAAACTTTCCCTAGCAAATAGAAAATTTGTCACATGCTTAATCACTTCCTTACCATATGTTCATGGGTCTTCTTAGATTTCTGATACAACACATTCAATTATGTGATATTTTCTTTCAGTAGGCAGAGGTAACAAATCATAAAATGATCCTTGGGCTCTCAGCTGGCTTAATAAGCTGAATTATTTGAATATACTCCTATCCCTGGGCACTTCCACCCACCATGTCCAGATAGTTAAAATAAAACAGAAGTTGGATGCACAATGTTTAAGAAATATGTTGCTCTGTTATCAACTATGCCAATTACCCCTAGTTTTTTCTAGTCTCTTTGACATTCAACTTCCAAATATTATATATAAGGAAGATGACCTTTGCTTTTAGGATGGCAAAAAGTATGAGTCTAGGTATCAGACCAGGCTAAAGTATTCTATGAAATAATAGTTATAGATCAGGTCATGGCATGCATTTATTGAATATATACTATGGAACAAGCAAACCGCTGAAATGATTTCCTAACATTATTGAATTTGATCATCATGTGTCATCTATCAACATTACATATAAGAGAAAAAGGTGAGATTTCTAGAGGCTACATAATTTGCTCATGTTCTCACAGAATTTGGCTGATAGCCGAGGTTTCCCTTACCTACTGGACACATTACTTACTCAATGATTTCATTACATAGAGAAAATGTAGCAACTCAGTTCAGAACTTGGAGGGTTACCCAAGCCTATATTAGCTCTCATTTTGTTAACATAAGGGTGAAATTAATGAAAATGCAGGTCTCATGCAGAGATCAATGAACACTGTAACAAAGAAGCTGCCTCCTATAGCACTATCCATTTGAATGTCTTTAAATGCAGATGTCAGTGTAGTATAATATGATACAATTATAATTCTTTTCTTTGCAGGCCATAGGGTTACATCAATTAGTTGCTCCCATACACTGACATTTATTAAAGAGAGTTGAGCAAATTATTGGACAAAAATGAATATTCTCTAGTAAATCCCCCCTGATAATAATCAAGAACACAGGAGCAAAGAAAGTAATTGCTCATGCAGGTTATGAGTTCTAAATAGAATTTTTTTTCAGGGACAAAATGAATTCTCACAGGAGCTAGCCAGATAATAGGAAAACAGCATTGCTCTGGTAAGAAAATACCATTGCTTTACTCAGCAGTGTCTCAGGAGAGAGATAATAAAAAAACAGGTTTTCAAAAGTATATAATAATCCAGCTGTTCGGCCAAGCTCCCTGGCTGCAACAGAGAATGAGGAATCTAACTAAACAGTAATGACTAAGAACAAAAGAACATGAAAAGCCACACATGTACATGCTGACATAAGTTCTTTTGTCCTCTTGAAAATATGGGAGGTGTAAAGGTTACTTGAGCATTGTGCATTTAGTTTAATAATTCAATCACATTGATAGGGGTGAAAATTCACAATGCATTTATAGCATTAGCTGCTGGCCAGCTATTGCTTTTTGCATTGATGGGAACTCTTCAAACATTATTATATTTTCCAATCATCTGAGGTCTTATTAAAATTTAGATTTTGATTGATCTATGTTGATCTGGGATCTAGTGTTGGAAGCAGAAGAGATTTATTAGGCAGTTAGTGAAGAGAGACCTATAGTAAGCAATCTTTGGCACAATTTAAAGTTCTGTCTTATCCTCAGCCTAGAGCATCATTAGTATATTAGAATTCTCCTCTCTCTCTTTCTCCTCTCTCTCTCTCTCTCTCTCTCTCTCTCTCTCTTTCTCTCTCTCTTTCTCTCTCCTTCCAAAATAAATATGATTAAACAGTAACAAACTAATGAGTGCAGCTCTCTGGATACTTATGTCAGGGACATCATTCATCCCTGAAAGTTTACACCAAGGTCCTAGCCCAGTCATCAGAAGGAAAAGATGTTTAAACATTTCATGGAAATTTATGGCTGAACCAGTTGGCCAAAACACTTTGCTTGGTTTTTTCATCCTTAATTCTATCCTGTCTTTCCTTTTCAAAAGTTAAGTGTGAACTGAACCCTCTCTTGGCTCAGTCACCTAAACAAAGAGGAATCAGGCTAGTTTTATGATTGGAAAGCAGACACATGAGGTAAGATGACCTGGAAGACACATGAGGCCCCCAAAATAATACCAACTATTTCCAAAGCATTTCATAGTACATCAGAACAAGGTGATAAGACCTTATTGTTAAAGACACCATAGGCTATCTCCTCAGACACTGAGAAATCAAGCTATTACTAGCATGGAAGCCAGATCTCTGCCAGAAAGCTACCATAATCCTAGGTGATATTCAAGCTTCTGTAGGAGAAAAATATTTCTGAGCAGCTAATGGTTCCTACAACCAGTCATGCAAGATATACCTATTGGTATATTATTGGTACATAAGTTATGTGAGTAATCAACTTCTCCCTGATTGGATATGAGACCTGTTAATGAATTCATGACTGGTACTGAGAACCAACTCAGTTCTAGTTTCTCTTCTCAATAAACTAATATACTCTTTGTGTCTGTAATAAATTTCTCCTTTAAAACAAATCATTCTTGCTCATGAGAGTCATTCTTGAATTCTTGAGGTGAAGAACACAGAGCCTCTGACCCAACAGAAATTTGTGACCATGGAGAGTCTGGCATCCTAGTTTATGACTTAAATACACCTAAGAGCTGATGATATAAGGTTTCTGTGCTTCAAAGAGACATGTTTCTCTACTAGAAGCTTCATAGGTATAATCAATTCAAGCTTCACTGGACAGTGTTGGATGGACTGTTCAACTGTCTTAGCCTCAACCTGATCAAAAAGGACAAATGAAGAAGATGACTACTTTGGAGTACTAATAGAGAAGCATTGGGAGTCTGTAACCCATTTTAAACCTTTTTGCAATGCCATTGATTAGATTCCGTATTTGCACAATGTTGAAGGCCCTCTGGTCTGAATAAAATCTCCATAAATTACTTGTGCTTCTGCTCAGTACTCTAAGAACACGGAATTGCCCAGAAGTTGGCATGGAATCAGCTCACAAGAAGTGATAATAATAATAAGAAATTGACACAGGGTGCCACATATCCTTCAGAGAACTAATTTCCAGGACCAACCCACGAAGAGATCAATACTGTTGTTAGGCCAAAAAAATTGCATTTGTGAATCCCAATGAATCTCCAACACAATCAGTTAATTCTGGTGAGATCTTTCAGACTCTGTGTCCCTGTTCTCAGTATGTAATTGGTTATTTATGTAGCACTAGTTTTAAAAATGTATTATACCTAACCCATGTTCCTCTTTGCCTAATATTGATGAACTCTCTGAAAATTTACCAAGCCCAAGTTCATATCTTTACTCACCAATCACCATGGTTTCACTCTCTACCCATAACAAACCCATGAGTCAGAATTTAATTTCTAATGAGCATTTGGTCTGGTACAAATAACACATTAAGAACCTAATGTAGATGAGCCAAAGAAATTAGTGCAGGTAATAATTAACAGTATTCAGCACAGGCCATATTTAATGTCACTTTTAAATCAAAAGACAGTGATAATAAATACTTCACACATATATGGATAAAATGTAACATGTAAATAAAAGTTCTTAATATACTGTTCAGCCTGTGAATCCTTAAAAAGTGACAATTAGGATTTGTTAACTCTGGATCTGAATGATAGAGAACTAGTGAAATGAGCCATGTTCTTCTGCTGCCATAAGTGTACTTTCTATCTCCTTGCTACTCAAAGGATGGCTCAGGACCCAATACTATAGCATCATATGGGAGCATGTTTTATATGGACAGTCTTATTAGACATACTACATCTGTGTGTTAATGATTAACATTGTAGTAAGTAATTCATGTACACATTAAAATGTGGGAAGCAATTATCTACACATAATTAAGGGAAATTAAAAGAAAACATATCTCAAGAATTGCTATGTTGATCAAACCTAGAAATCATTACATAAGTATCTGACTGATAGCCTCCCACATCTCGAAGACCTCTGTCCTTAAAAAGAACCACCCATTCAGAGAACCATAACCCCATAAAATAACTATGGTTCAGTGCCAAAGAGATTACTTAGTTGTTAAGTGCTTGCCTTTGAAGCCTAAGGTCCCTGATTCAAAGCTTGATTCCTCTGGACCCACGTAAGCCAAATGCACAAGATAGCTCATGCATCTGGAGTTTGTTTGCAGTGGCTGGAGGCCCTGGTGCACCCATTCTCTCTATATATCTATCTGTCTCTTTCTCTCTCTGTCTGTCTGTTGCTCTCAAATAAATAAATGAAATAAGCAAAAAGTATTTTTAAAATAACTATGGCTTACAGGTCATCTTTTGCAGGTTTTAATGACTTCCATCCAAATACTTGCTTTTATTTTTTCTTGTAGATTTTCCATTCCGTAATAAATTATTCATACCTCTAACAAGAAGAATTTTAATAAAGAACATAGTATGTCCATATAATCAAGTATTATGTGGCCCATTGGTTTATATAACATCCATTGACAAGGAAAAATATTCAGGATACATTGCTAAGTGGAAAAAAAAAACAAAAAACAAATGTGCCTGAAAATCATGAAAGACCATGATGAACAAGTGGTATTCACTGAGTTAGTGCTAGCAGTGGTTGCCTCTGGAAATTCTTTTTGTGTTTCTGAAGATTGCTCAGTGGATGTAGTGACCTCCACCACACCTGCACAATATTGAGTCCATGAGCATTTTGACATAGATGGAGGAGGGAAAAACGCATGAGATATTACTTGCCTCTTAATTAATGAGCAGTCATTACTCCCTAGTCACATTATGGGGTTAGCCATCAGTTATGGGTAGGAGGAAATGTCTCTGTGTATCATGACCCAACATCTGGCTCTGATATTATTTCCACCTCTTCTTCAGCAAATTTCCCTGAGCAATGTTGCTTTCATTTAAGGTCTGCTTCAGTGATGAGGTCTTTGGGGCCTCTGTGTCTCTGTATATCTGGTTTGGTAGGAGTTGATTATTCTCTGTGTCTATCTCCTTCACCCTTCTGATGGTATCAGGTTCACCAAGAAAAGAGCACTTTTGCTTGTTTCCCCAATTATTCTTAGTTTCATAGTTTCAGCTGGGGCCCTTTTGAAGTATGATGGGGTAGTTCTCTCCTCAGGATCTGCATGTATCTGAAAAAGAGAAGCAGATTCTCTGACAGAGAGTAAAGTTAGCACAAGATAAATGGGATAACCATTAGTTTTTAGAGAAGATTTAATAGGTGTAGACCCATTTTCAGCCCATTGTTGGGATCTTGAAAATGGAGAGTGGGCTCATTTTTGGATATGGTTCTGACTTCTTTCCTAGTTCCATCTATGGGTTCTGTTCCACTGAGCAGGTCAATTAGCCAAATCAAGAGTAGTTGTTTTCCTACCATGGCTGTGCACCACTACTTCACTTATGTGAGCATCACATCAAGTTGTTTGCTGCTAAGTAGGTTAGACCATGAGTTGCTTGGACAGATATTGGTCATTTTCCCCCAGTCATTCATGTAGCATCTTCTTGCACTAGATGTGCTGTCTGGTGACTGACTCTCTTCCAGCTTCAAATCATGTCACTCCATGTTACTTGCCAATAGCATATGGTGTCTTCAGCATTAGGGTCTTACCACTAAATTTTGGTGGGTTATCAAGTACTCTGACAGAAATCTGTCTTCTTTTTGGAAATCTTGTAGGTCTCTATGATCAAAATCTCATTGTGGATGATAGCCACCTGCTGGTATTGGGAATTATAGGTCAATGCCCAAGAAGAAAGGGAAGAAAAAAATAAGTGTTGTAAAAGAGAAAGAGAGATGGGAGAGAAGAGAGAGAGGGAGAGAGCAAAAAAGAGAGAGCAAAACAGAAGCAAAAGATTAAGGTCAGTCTTCATAGTACCCACTCCAAGACCTTGTGATTTAGGTGTTCCCTCTAAGGGCCTGGTGAAGGCTCAACCATTTGGTCAGTCATTTACAATGTACAATTTTATGGTGCCATTGCTGTTTAGGTCCAGTTTTGTGTCCCCCAACCCCTCCTTACCCTACCCTCCTTCCCCACTCACCCTATTGTCCAATCCTCAAGATACTTGCTAGGTATGCCAGAATCTTGGGTAAATTTAGGTTAGGAGCTGTAGATGAGTGAGACTATGCAGTGATTATCTTTCTGTGATTGGGTGAGTTCACTGAGAATGATCTGTTCCAAATTCGACCATTTTTCTTTCAAATTTAATTGTGTCATTTTTTTCTTACTGCTGTATAGAATTCCATTGTGTAGATATACCACATCTTACTTATCCATTCATCTGCTGATGGACATCTGGGTTGATTCCAGCTCTTAGCTATTACAAATTGAGCAGCTATAAACATGGTTGAGCAAATCTCTCTGGACTGAGGCGTGGAGTTTTTACAGTACATGCCCAGTAAGGAAATAACTGAACTGGGTCTGTTGGTAATTCTATAGTCAGCTTTCTCAGGAGTCTCCATATTGTTTTCCAAAGTGGTTGTACCATCTTACATTCCCACCAACAGTGGATGAGGGTTGCTATTTCCCTACATCCTCACCAGCATTTATTTTCATTTATTTTTTTAAGGTTTGCTATCCTTACTGGGGTAAGGTGGAATCTCATAGTTGTTTTATGTTGCATTTCTCTGATGACTAGGGATGATGAACATTGTCTTAAGTGTGTGTTTGACATTTGTGTTAATAAGCGATGAAAAATGAAAAATAATCTAGTTCCTAAAACTTACACAAAGTTAAAACAATAGAAGTGCTGCACTCAGCAGGGCTAAATATAAACCAACATGACTGGAATGTTGGCTTAGCAGTTCAGGTGCTTGCCTGTGAAGCCTAGGGACCCGGGTTTAGTTCTCTAGTAACCATATAAGCTAGATGCATAAGATGGCATATGTGTCTGGATTTTGTTTTCAGTGGCTGTTGGCTCTTGTGCCCCTATTCTGTCTTTATCTTCCTCTTTCTCTCAAAATAAATAAATAAATAAGTATAAAAAGAATTTCAGTTTACTAGTATAATTTTCATGAGGGTGAGAGTGTTTACAATAGTCCATATATCTGATTTAAGAACATCATTTTTACGTTAGTTAATTTGTTTCTGTTTGTGAGCAAGAGAGAGAGAGAAAACACTGGACTCTTTTTCTACTGTGCACAAATGCCCAACTGACTTGTGGATGACTAGGGAATTGAACTCAGGCCAGCAGACTTTGCAAGCATATGCCTTTAATGGCTAATCTATCTCTCTTAACCCAGAACATTTTTTTTTTGAGGAAAGAGTTAAAATGCAACTCAATTTAATTCATTGTTTTATTAAAACAAGAGATGAGCCATAGATTCAATATTTTAGTAAAAATAATAAAAGTTTTGTGTGAAAAGTATTGTATGCATTGAGTTCTTAATGATTGGTATTATATTTTTATTTTTTTCTTGAAAATCATGTAAAACAAATTCTGCATATCTGTAAATTTAAAATAAAATGTGTAGACAATCATGCCATTTATGTGCAGTGCTTGTTATTAAACATTTATTAGGTCATCTCTGACTTGTTAGTTGACCAAATACAAATCATCACTTAAACTGAGAAAAATAGTTCTTTAAAACTCAATTGCAGAGTGGTGACATATCTTACTGGTAGAACATTTGTGTGGCATACCTGAGGCCTTCTGTTCTATGATGGTTAATCTTCACTGTTAACTTCACAGGATTTAGAATCATCATGGAAGCACACATCTGGGTGTGTGTTTGAAGGCATTTACAGGAAGGATTACTTGAGGAAAAAGACCTAAAATTAATTTGGGTGGCACCATGCTATGGGCTAGGGTCCAGGATTGAATAAAATTGAGAAAGTGAGCTGTGAAACAGCATTTTTCTCTCTCTGCTTCCTAGCTGTGGATACAATGTAACCAACTGCCTCATATATCTGTTGCCAGGTCTTCCCTACCTTGATAGACTATAGTTTGATCTATCAAACTGTGAGTCAAAACAAATACTATATTTCTCAAGTTGCTTTCTCCATCTTTCAAGTATTTTTCCACAGAATCAAGAAAGTAATTAATATAAGTTCTATTAATATCACAAAAATTAAAAATTGAAGTTAAGCTAAATTTGTTCATAATTAAGAATATGTCTAATAACTCCTGCTGTCACACACATGGTCAAACAATCAAAGAAGTGCTTCCCATATTGCAACAATTAGCCCATGGACATGTTCAAACAGGTAGCTTACAAAAATCTCTGATTACTCAAAAAAGGTGGTCACTAGACAATTCCTATTAAAAAGGTGAAGAATCTGACCATCAAATGATTTAACTAAATAAAATACTGATTCAAATCAATAACTCAGATAATCCAATAAATTCTGTCAGTTTTATAGATGGCATTTGGGCTAATACAAGAAGCTTCTTATCCAAGCTTATAATTTCTACTTATTTGTGTGTTTACATGGCTTATGTTGGAGGAACGTATGGGCTCTGTCTTGGTAAATGAATATGAGTATACATGTTTGTGTGTTTACATATATAGTTAAAAATCTTCATGTTTATGAGCTGCTTCTATCTACATAGAAGAAATATATGCATGTATGTGTGTATAGATGCATGCAATATATTTAATTATATGTGTGTATAAGGCATATCTATAATTATATATGTACATAAGATATATGCATATAAATATATAGACATATAATAAATATATATAACATAATAAAATGTATATCTAAATATATGAATTTAGATATAATGATATATATGTAATGAAAACCTGACATTTTTACTGTTTTATAGTAGGAGGTTACTGCTTGTTTCTGTGAAAAGTAACAAAACCAAATGTTGCATTATTTAATAGTGTTTTGATTTGTATATTAATATTTTTTGTTTGTTTGAGGCAGAATCTCTCTCTATGAACTCTCTCTCTCTCTCTCTCTCTCTCTCTCTCTGTGTGTGTGTGTGTGTGTGTGTGTGTTTGTGCAAAAAAGTCTAGGAGTTATCTCTATGTTCTAATACTTTAAAATATGTGCTGTTACTACTGCAAACATCCAAGCGCTTAAAGGAGTTGATAGAATGAGCTAAAGGCTAGGAGGTAAGTTGGAATATCAGGAAGAGGTGAAGCCAAAAGCTCAGGTAAAGGCCAGATCACACAAATAACTTCAAAAACATACAATAGAAAGTTAATGACAAATTTCAAAAGTAATTGTGATACTGTTTGGTCTGAATTTTTAAAGCATCACTCTAACTTCTTTGTTATATGGATGGTTTGAGTTAGGGAATTCAGTAATGAGACAATTGGCCTATGGAAAATGCATACATTATTTTATATTCTGCTTTTGCTTTTTAAACTTTTTCATTTATTTGCAAGGAGAGAGAGAGTGTGTGTGAGAGAGAAATAATAGGTACTCCAGGGCCTCTTGCAACTGCAAACAAACTCCAAATGAATGTGCCCACCACTTAGTGCATTTGGCTGTAAGTGGGTACTGGGAAATTAAGCCTGGTCTGACAGGCTTTCTCAGCAAGTGCCTTTTACCACTGAGCATCTCCTTAGCCACTATATTCTGCTTTATTTGCTTCTACATAGACTATTTTTTTGGGTCAAACATTGTCTATCTTCACTCTCTGACCAGTGAACCAGCACTCCATTGTGCACCAACAACAAAATTCACTTACTCTATTATTGACCATAAAGCTGCTCCCAATATTTTGCTGCTATAGTGCACTACAAGGATGAATACCTGCTGCGGACTGACTCTCGGGGAGATCAGGACCGAGGGAGAACAAGGGCCAAGGCTCAAGGAGAACTCGGGATTCGGCGAGGAAATGACAGACAGACACACTCTAAGTTGAATATGCTGCTGCGATTTACTGAAGTTTTCATCAAGGTTTTATACAGATTGAACAAGTGATCTCAAGAATTATTAATCTAAACAATCTTAAGTATTGTTCTATTCTATACATGCAGTGTTTATCAGGCAGGAAATGTACCCATTTTCTGAGAAGCACGTCTCGCACCATTGACCACAACATTATACGAACAGAAACTAGGGCAAAAGGTGTAAGGTGAATAACAGGTTACTTATTTCTTATACCCCAAGGACTATCATGCCCCAAGGACTGTCATGCCCCAAGGACTGTCATGCCCCAAACCATCTTTTTTCCACTTATTACATCATTTACATAATCCTCATATACATTATAAAAGTGTTTCCATCCAAAAGACCACCAATATTTTAAGGCTGGTGTAATACTTTTCAGAAATTCCCTTCTTACTTGTTTATTGTATAAACACCAAGGCTTACACTTCCTTACTAAGCGTTCCCATAAATGGAAGAGAATGCCATAGCCTCCTTTTTCCTTCATAATTCACCCATCTATTACCGAATTCATCATATCCTCCCTCATAGGGGACTGGAACTAAGTAGTTTCCAGCTCTAGGAGTCCACTTCGGTGGTGTCCACCATCTGCCCTTGATCAAGTACTGAACATATCCCCCAGGAAGTTCCCTGGTGGGAATGCCTAAGTTTTGCAATTCCTTTTCTGCAGAACTGTCATGCCTCTTATGAACATTACCGATCAACATTTCTACTTTCATATTCTCAGGCTCAGTATCGTTCTCAAACATCATAAGCTGTTTTTTGCTCTACACCATCAAAAAATTGTCCTAAAGTTAATTTTTTATTCTTAGTAGAGTTATACATTCCCTCCATTGCCCTAATTATAGGAGGGGCACATTCAATGCTTAGATTGTTTCTTGTACTCTGATTGCGTGCATGATTACTAGTAAGTGTTGAATTAGCTGTTCTTAGACAAACAACTAGAAGGAAGCAGGAAAGAAACAGAGCGCAGAAAACAGCCCATTGGCGCCAGCAATCGGGTCTTTGTGACTTCTTATGGGAAGCAGGAACCATTACAGTAACTGACTGCCAAGGGGTCACCGGGGGCATCCCTTCGAGGAGTGCTGGCCCTCTGTCCTCAGCTCTCTTCCAGTGTAGAGGCATCTTTGCTACACAGGCGAGGTCGCCGTGGACGTAGCAAGTACCAATTTTGTATTCTTACTAGTAGATTTACATGATAAATCATAAATAAGTTGTTGGCTCCATCCAGTATCTTTATAAATAAGGTTTTGTTCATTTTTTATTTTATTTTAAAGAAAGATGAAGCGAGAGAGAGAGAGAGAGAACAAGGGAGAGTTTGTAAAGATATTTTTATAATTATTTATTCATTTGCAAGCAAGGGGAGAGAGAGAGAGAGAGAGAGAGGGAGAGAAAGAGAGAGAGAGAGAATATGGGTGTGGCAGGGCCTCCAGCCACTGCAAACAAACCCCGGATGCATATATAACTGTGCATCTGGCTTTCCATGGGTACTGGAGAATCAAACCTGGGTCTTCAGGCTTTATAGGCATGTGCCTTAACCATTTAGCCCTCTCTCCAGTCTCCAGTCCTATGTAAAGAAAGTGTTATGGGAACACATATGGACTCATTCATTGACCTAACACCTATACTTGTTTTTAATCTACTGTAGCAGAATGAAGGTTACAAATAGGGAGCATGTGGCAAGAAAAACCTAAAATATTTACTATCTGGCCTTTCACATATAATGTTTGCTAATACCTGCTATAACATACTACTTTATTAGTGCCTTAAGCCAAACCCTGTGAATAGAAAGATGAATGATATTTTTATTTTTGAGAAGCTTATAGTATAATAAGGAACCTCAGATGTGGTCATAAATATTTGCCCAATTTTTAAGTGCTTGATTGGAAGATTTATTTGTTTCCTGTGTGTGCATGCTTGTTTGACATCAGTGAAGGTATAGAAAATTGAACACCATCAAACCATAGAATTCCATTTGGGGAGACTTTCTAATGTAATTTCATCCTACCTCATGGCAAGTATACTCACCTTGGTACATTTTTAACAGGTGTTCACATATCATCTTTTAGAAATTGATGACTTACCTTCTATTCTTGGAAAAATCTTTGTGAGTATTATTTCTTCCTTAAAAGTTTGAGATAATGTGTCAATAAAGCTAAGTGGGCTTCTGTTTCCTGGTTGAAATATAAATTACAAAGAAAGTTATTTTGTAGATGAGTTATTGCAAAGTTTTCTATTTCCTGCTGAATCAGAATTGATAATATATCTTCTTAAGGATTATGTTTTCTTTTTCACCTCAGTTGTTAAAATTGTTAGTATAGAGCTGGGCGTGGTGGCATATGTCTTTAATCCTAGCACTTAGGAGGCAGGTTTGCCGTGAGATTGAGGCCATCCTGAGACTATATTGTGTATTCCAGGTCAGCTTGAGCTAGAGTGGGACCTTACCTCGAAAGCCAAAAAGTAAAAAATAAATAAATAAAAATGAAAAAATGTTTGTATATATTTACTTATAATACATTCTTATTTTCATTTTATTTTCTCTAAAATCTCTCATGAATCTTTGCATGTAATCCTCATATTATAAAAATTAGTGATCTTTTTTTCTTTTCCTTGATGAATTGGACTGGAAGCAACTTTGGGTTTCATTGACTTTCTCCATTCATCTGTTTTACAATTCCGTTTCCCTTTTTATCAGTGCTGGGGATGAAACTCAGTGTATCATGTGTGCTATGCCAGGCATGGTAAGCAAGTGCTTTACTATTAAGCTACACTTCCAAGTTCATATTTTATTGTGTTTCTTGGTTTAGATTTGCTGTGTTTTCATTCTTTAGCTTCATCTGATGCAAGTTCAGGCTATTGATTTTGAAGGCGTGAAAATTACAAACTGAAAAGTGCATTCAGTTCTGTGAAGCTCCTCCTATGTTCTGTTTGCACTGTATCCATAAATTGTGATACTCTGCGCATTCATTTATTTTGTTCACTGTTTTTTTTTTTTTTGACATCTTAGCACGTGCACATACTTGTGGAGTACAGCACTCCAAGTTAATATCTATTCAATAAATAGTAGCCAAATCCAGGTAAGGGTTCTATCTTCTCATCATTTCTTTGTATTTAGAGCCTTAATTTTCTTCTCCTCTAGTTCAACATAATGTTAATGTAAAACTAGGCAGGCCGACCAATCTTCAGCTAAAGTTGGACTTTTGTCAAATTCTAACTTCATTTATGTGAACTGTGATATGCATTACATAAATGAGCATTTGTTTCCTGACTTCTTAATAGATCAGCCTTTTAGGATTGATAATATTCCTTGCTCTGAAGTCCACTGTTTCCAATGCAATACATCACTCATGTCCTCTTATAATCAGTATCTGTACCTTTTCTTTTCCTTCCTTTCCCTTTCCTCCCTCCCTCCCTCCCTCCCTCCCTCCCTCCCTCCCTCCCTCCCTCCCTCCCTCCCTTCCTTCCTTCCTTCCTTTGTTCCTTCCTTCCTTCCTTTCTTCCTTCCTTCCTTCCATTTCCTTCCTCCCCTCCTTCCTTTTTCTCTTTTTTATCTGTGCTCAGGATTCACCATAGGGCCTTTTACAGGCTAGATAAAGCTTTTATGCCTATTTATTTTGAGATTATGTCTTGCTAACTTACTCTGGCCAGCCTTGAATTCACCTTTAACTTGAAATCCTCCTGTCTCAGCCTCCCAAGTAGCTGGAATTATCTGTCCCACCATGCCTGGTTCATCCTTTTATTTTTCATCTATGTTAGTGTATTTGAAGTCTGTCTCTTACAGATGCCATATGGTTGAGTCTGCCTATTTTGTTAGTTAGACAGACCTTGCTTTGTTATTTAATTGGTTTGCTCAAATGATTTACATTTGGTGCGATTATTTGTGTGGTTGAGTTTAATTTTACTGTGTAACTTTTCCCCATCTGTTTAGCCCTCTACATTTCCCCCTTCTTTACCATCTTTCATTTAGCTTGAGGTTTTGTTTTGTTGTTTTATTGTTTAGTTTTTGTTTTAGGACATGTTTCTCTTCCCTGTTGGCTTATTGATTTTATTTCTCTTTCTCTTTCCAATTGTTGCTTTAGGGTTTACAATGTATATTTATATTCAATTTTTTTTCAAATTAGCATACAAATTAATGTGTTTACTCAAAGAATGCTCATAGATACGTTGTTCTTGTTGATTCTACTTTCCCACTTCTCTCCCTTTCCCACTGGTCCACTTTCTATCCCCAGTAACCACCTTTGTGTTTTTATTTTACATGTATCCTATCACCCTCTTTTCCCTTTTCCTACCTAATATCCCCCTTCCCCCATTCAGCATCCTCATTATAGTTTTGTAACTATACCCACACAATAATATTTACTTTTGTATATATCATGGGGTCTATATATCATTTCTCTATTATAGAGTCTTACACTATTCTTAAATGTTCTGTTATTCTTTGCATATATTTTATTTATGCATATGATCTACCTCATAGGATATTTGTATTTGCTACTTTTAGCAGTTGATTACCTTGTAGACATAAAGAGAAAAAGGTTTATAATTCCCAACATCCTTCATTCTTTTGTTCAGATCCAATTTTCCACAGGCATTATTTTCCTTCAATGCAAGAACATATTTTTGCCCATACCACTGTTTCTCATGTAGAATCAACATTTATTTTCATCTTTATTATTCTCCATGTAAGGCTTTATTTTTCTCTGTTTTTAAATTCCTTCATTACTCCTTTTCAATAATTTGATTATACTGTAATTTGTATAGTTTCCTCTGTGTGTACGTTATGTTTTTGTGCATATGTTTCAGCCTGGGGCAAGTTGACCTCTCTACATCACCAGTCAGTTTATACACTTCATCAAATTTGAAAATTATTTGGCTACTATTTTTCAAATAATTTTCTGGACTCACACTACCACTGCTGGGATTGTGATCATATAAGTACTTCATCTAGTGATCATTCATGTTCTGTTTCTTTATTCTTTCAGTGCCTCAGTATGCATACTTTATAGAGCTAAGTTTTTAAGATCAGTGGTATCTTCTGATATTGTTTATCCAAGCTCTGTAAGTTCCATCAAGGCTTTTTTTAAAAATTTATTTATTTTTTTATTTGAGAGCGACAGACACAGAGAGAAAGACAGATAGAGGGAGAGAGAGAGAATGGGCGTGCCAGGGCTTCCAGCCTCTGCAAACGAACTCCAGACACGTGCGCCCCCTTGTGCATCTGGCTAACGTGGGACCTGGGGAACCGAGCCTCGAACCGGGGTCCTTAGGCTTCACAGGCAAGCGCTTAACCGCTAAGCCATCTCTCCAGCCCCCATCTAGGTTTTATATACTATATTTGTACCATTATATATGTTTTACTTTAAACTCCATAGCACACTTAAAATACATGTTATAAACTTCTTGAATGCTAATTTCAACCATTATTTATGTATTTGATTTTCTTTACTAATTTGTCCCCTAGCTAAGTGTCACATTTTCCTGATTCTTGTTGGTTGTAGTGGCATACACCAGTAGGAAATTACAGAGGCCCCAGTTGACTATTGGATAAGGTCGTGGCCTCCTTATTCTTTATCAACTTATTAACATTGTTTAGATTATGAAAGCTTTTTAATAGAAAGAAGAAATAAGAGAGAATAAAATAAAAGCAACCAAATTGGGAGAACTCCCAAGAGGGAAACCCCAGGAAATCCCAATTTATTAGTTTGGATTGGCTGATAGACATTATTAAGTTCATGTTTCAAGTGTAAATATTTTATTTTATTTTATTAGTGGGGGCTTCCTTTGATGCTCAGATATTTTACTTGCATACCAGCAGTATCATTTTATATTTTAAATATTTTTAGTTTGCTATATTTAATATTTACTTTATTTCTCTTTTAATTAATAATAATAATTGTACAGATTTATAGGATACAATTCAGTATTTCAATACATTGAGGAATGATCAAATCAGGGTAATTTTCTGATGAAGTAATAATTTCATAAAGTAATTTTAATATCTTATGATTTATTTATGATTAAACATTCAAACTTAACTGACTTGAGGATCATTTTACTTTTAGCACTAATGATAGATCAGTTATCTTATAGGTGAAGTAACTTGTCTAATGTCATACGGTTACAAGGTGGCAGAGGCAAGATTGAATTCCAAGTATGTCTTAAGGAAGCCTGTACACCTTAGCAGTATCATCCTCATAGATAAAGCTATGAAAAGACTTCCTTGCTTACAATTAATCGCCAGGACTTCCATTTGGAGATTAGAGGCGCAATTCGTTTAATTTGGCATGGTTAGATAAGACCTTTATGGTCATTGGGTATTTATTCTGGCACTGGTAGCTGGCTAGAGTTCAAATAAGCAGAAAAGAAACTAAAGAGATTTCTATTCAGAGAAGAATCCAAGTGCACAGCTGTAGAAACAACAATGTTGAAGATAGGCTTTTCCTGTGCCAGCAAATCATACACCAGAGCTTGGTTGGATACAGTGGATATAAGGCAAATATGAAGGCTAACTTTGTCATTCACCAGTGGAAACCCAATTTATGTTCACATACGCCTGGATCCACATGGCCTTAGCTTACTAACCTCAGGAAAACATAGCCACCCAGCATATTACCTACACTGCAGTAGCATTCAAGGGCTAATGGGAGACATATAATGCCCATTTCTAGGCTGGTCTTTTGTAAAGCAATAAATTGCTTTGAAAATACAGTATTTATGCAAATGTGGTATTACTATCAGATATCACATTTGCATACCATCTGCTGGGTTTTCAGAGCTGAGCTCAGAAATCTTTTCATGCTAAGACTAAATAAGGACTTACAATAACTGTCACCAGCAGGCTTTAAGATGAGTTGGGATCCGTCTAATGAAGACTGAATCAAAAAGTCATGTGGATATAATGATTAATAGTATATTTTGAGTTAATTAAAGTAGTCTTGTTATTTTGTACAATAATTCTATTCAGCCATGTGATAAATATGCATTATCAGAGCCTAGAAGTCCTTCTGGTTCTCTCTATATACTCAGAGACTTGCAAGGTGTAAATACAGACACATCCATTCATTTAGTGAACAATAAATATTCATTTAGCATCTATTATGTGCCATATATAGATTTAGGATCTGAGGATGTATTTATAAATTTGACCAAAATAAAAAATCTTGCCTTCACAAATCTTGTTTCAATTGGGAGAATTAGGAAAAAATGATCTAAAATAAAACATCTGGTAGTGGTATTGAATGGGGAAGAATACATAGCAACAGGACAGAGTGGCTGGGGTGTTTTTCCATAGAGACAAGGTATGGAAGGACTTTATGATGAAACAATGTCAAAAAAGATGCAGAAGGAAGTGACCATTGCATGAGTCAGGAAAATAGTGCTCCAGGTTACAGGAACATAAAACTCCATGTATCCAAAGTAGATGTTTGCTTGGAATGTTCAAAAAAAAAGAAGAAGAAGAAAAAGAAAAAAAGAGCAGAAAACACAGTGTATCTAGAGCATAATGAGAAAGGAAGTAGGTGCTCAGAGATTAAGACCGGCAACTGTCTCACCTTATACATCTTAGTAAGAAGCTTATCTTTTCTCTGAATGGGAGAAGAAAACAATAAAGAGCTTGAACCATGGAGCAAAATGTGAACCAAAGGTTCTCATTCAATTAGTTGGAAGAAATTATCATTAAACATTCCTTAAAACAATGTAGTGTGTGTGATGGTCTGAGAATTATTGCTTATGTGTGCATGTGAAAATTATTGCATAGCAGAAGTAACATGTCTATGTTTTAAGCACAGGTTCTGATCAGAAGGATATGATGTGACTGAAAGCACATCAATTCAGAAGCTATTTCAGGCCAAAGTTGAAGATGGCTTAGATCAGGGTGATTTCAGTATGAGAAACATGAGGTGGTCTAAGTGTTCTGATAGTATCCTAGGCACTGCTGCAGTGATGGAGAAGTGTCTGGCTCTCTATATATCTGTACAAACTGATGACTTATATCACATCCCACCACTCCCCAGCCCCAGAGAATCAATTGTAAACAAGCAAGGCTTTGTCTAAACATTTCAGATTATTGCATAAATTCCTGTTCTAATTGAATGACCAAGTTCTAATGCGAAATGAAGCTCTAAGATCAACCTCTGGTATCTATGGTTGCCCAAGTCTTATACCTCTAGATATATTCTTTCCAATATCCATCTTCTCGTAAAATCTAATATTTATAATAGCCACCATCTATTGAATACTCAGTCTTGGATGTGAACTCTTCTAAGCAGCTTATGCTAATTAAATAAATCCTCACCACAACCATGGAAGGTAGCTGGTTCTAAGATAATGTAATTAAGAGGGATTTTAAATAACTTGCATAAAACTCCACTTCTAAGTGACTACACCAGGATTTAAACCAAAGTTAGGTGATTACAAAAACTATGCTTTAAAACTGGCATTCCCAATAAGGAGGGTCCCTTTGGCGGGTGCAGGGATGAGGGATGGTACCAACATGGGCTATTCACATACTGAGTATGTCAATGACTAATACAAAATCTAAAATAAAATAAAATAAATTACAAGCCAGCCTGGACTAAAGGGAGAAAACACACACACACACACACACACACACACACACCAATGTCTCCAGTTCAACATTTCAGCCCTTGGGCAAGAGCTTGAACCTGCTGACAAATACTTTGGCCTGGTTGTCTTTACATCTGTTCTTCCACATGGGTACCTTTCTCATGATACCTGACCCCTGGACATTGCTCATTGGAAAGGAGGTGCAGCTGACACCCCCCCAGATTCTTCCAGAACAGAAACTGAGGGTCAATGGACTGTTCTCACTCCTTGCAGTGGCGTTCACACCTGCCTCACTGGGAAGTTCACTTTGGTTTTACCATGTAGAAGACAGTAAACCCACTTGGAAAAGATAGTGCCTCTTCCTCTTTCTCCATTTTACACCACTGACAATATGAACTTCTAAAGGCCTTGGAAAGCCAAACCTTATCATCTACTACAAGCATTCAGAACTTCTGAGAAATATGAAAGTAATGCTTCCCCAAAGCTTATCCTGTACCTCCTATAGTCTTATTTCATCCACAAACACCACCACCACCACCACCACCTTTTCCCCAGTTTGTGCACATGCATCTTTAAATATTAGCTATATAATGTAGGGGCTTTTTCTGTTGGAGCTGATAAAGTAAGTTTAGACAGAAGTTAGTGTCCCTTGCAAGCTATCAAATGTCTGGAATGGAACAATTATTTGGGATGGCTCTAGTCTTGCTCAGTATTTAAGTACTTACAATGTGGGGGTATACAAACTGAGTACCAGCAAGTGGTTTATTACAGACCACCTTGGGAAAAATTTTAATATTGTTGACTTAAAACATGAGCAAAATAATTGGAATACAATCTATTAAGATAACTAGGAAAATGTTTAGTTTGTGTTTGATCTGTAGCATTAAAATGTGTTTTATGGATCAATTTTTATTGCTCTGAGCTTACTGATACTGGCTATAAATATAGAGAGAAATTAATTACTTTCCTTTATGAAAGAAGAGTGCTCAGAAGGGTCATCACAGTGTCTCATTTAAAAAATCTTTTGTTGTTTAGAAAGGAAGAGTGGCTGAAATTTCTAATGCCATATGCTTTCAAGTTGAAAATTTAATCTTTGCATGATAGTCAGGTCATCAATGTGTCTCAGAGCACTTCCACCCCCTTGTTCCTTGAGAGACAGTTGATGGCCTTTGCTGGATCTTGCTTACAATAACAGGGTTATGTTGGGCTGGGCTCAGGGAGCTAAACAGTTCTGGTCTTCTTTTTGTAGCTAAGGAGACTGAACATATTGGGGAAGCATTTTCCCTTTTCAGCTCTTCTATGAAAATAATCTCTTGGAAAGTGCAGATATGCAGTTGGGCCAAGTGCAATCCTTTTATCTCTGGTTGTTTTGTATTTCTTAGCTCAAGATTCATTTTTAAACATTTTATTTATTTATTTGAGACAGAGAGAGGGAGATGGAAAGAGAGATAGAGTGAGAATGAGCACAACAGAGCCACTGCAAACAAACTCCAGATGCATGCGCCATCATGTGTATCTGGCTTATGTGGGACCTGGAGAATCGAACATCATTTCTTAGGGTTGGTAGGCATGTACCTTAAACACTAAACTATCTCTCTAGTCCTCAATATTTATGTTTATAATATTCCAGTGACTCTAAGGACTATGGTGGCCTGTTCTCCCAGTATAGGTGTGTTGGCCCAACACATTTTAGGATAAATTACAATTCTTTCATCTTCCATACTCTACCCAGTAGTTGATATGGATTTAAATGACACAAATTGGTGCAAATTCTTCCAAACTTAGCTGTAACTGAGCAAGCTGAGAAGAGATAACTCTCCTAACTAAAATTACATTTAGAAGAAGAATAGAAGGATATTAGAATATTTAATGGGTAATCTGAGAGGTGGATTAGTACAATGCTTAAATAGGGTTGAAATTCAGGTAGACCAGGATTCTCAAGGAGTTGTACTAAGATAATACCACTGAAGTACTCAGTGTAGTACCAACAATTATTATTCTGAATCATACTACTAAAGACCATGCCAGGAAGTTTGTTCACTTCTGAGCACAATACTGTATAGTATACAAAACATGTCATGTTGTTATATCTCTCACAGACTACCAGGGGGAGGGCATACTCATTTATGCACAATATCTTGAACATATATAGTGATAAAAATTATATGAGGAAGCCACAGAAAGAGCTGAAAAGAAAAGGGAGGGTAAGGGAAGTAAGCAAAGAGAAAATATACAAAGTTTCATAGAAGATACAACAATGGATCTGAGCCTTGAAGGATAAACATTTGCCTCAGATCTCAGATACACTGGGATGAATAAAGTGATAGTTATTATGGATAAGGACAAAATGGCTCTAGATGACTTGTGATCCACTTTATATCTTCACTTAGGGCCTGACATTTAGAAGTTGTATAATCAGTGTTTATGAAATGAGTAAAATCAAGTTGTAGGGCTTTGTTCATGGAAAAAGGAGAATTGCAAGTTGTGAGTCACGATGAGAAAACATGTGCTTCTCCCTTTGACCTTCATTCCAGTAAATTCAACTCTCTCTTATCTCCTATGCCTTCATGGCCTCCGAGATTCCCCATCAAGAGTACTTCAGGATAGACCTACTTCTTATGAGACATCACTGACTTGTCCCCACCAGTCTTCAAGATGCTTCTCTTTATAAATAGAGTGAACTGAGTGGGCTGAAGAAATTGCTTAGTGGTTAAGGGGCTTTCATGCAAAGCCAAAGAACCTAGGTTCAATTCCCTAGGACCCTTGTAAAGCCAGATGCACTAGGTGGGGGCATGTGTCTGGCATTCATTTGCAGCATGTGGAGGCCCTGGCACCTCCATTCTATCTTTCAGTATGTCTCCCTCTCTCTATCTCTCTCAAAGAAATTAATAAATAAAATATCTAAATAAGTAAGAAAAGAAATAGAATGTCCTGAGTAATTGTTACCAGTAGCTTTAATAGTACCCTATTCTCAAAATTCCCAAGAGTGTTTTCCAATATATATTTTACAAGATTCCATCACATGTTCTGAGGTCCCAGCTATGTCAATATGTATAAATATACCTGTTTAAGATCAAGTAATGTCTTATAATTCAAGCAACCTGGTCTGCCAAATTATGACTTATGTCTACATTGTTGGTTACTTTTCTTGTCAGAATTACAAGATTCCAAAAATGATGCAGAGACCAAAAACTATTTAAACATTTGATCTTTATTGTGCACCAAAAGAAATTGAGGCTAGGAGACTGGAAAAACCTGTTTCCCCAGAGTCTTATACGAAGCTGTAGTAGAAGTATGGTTACTACTCACATATCCCTTTCCTTTAAAATTTTTTATCTTATCTTCTTGTATGATCTGTCAGTAACATTTGTTTTATTTACCTAGGAAATTCATACATTCTAAGGTATTATCTGTATCAGTTACTTTCTTGTTGCTGTGGACAAATCTCCATCCAAAATCAACTTAGGGAAGCAGTTCATTTTGGTTTCCAGTTCAGGATGGTAGAGTCCATTCAGGCAAGGAAATCATGGCAGGAAAAGGAAGCCAGTGTCATTTGATACACAAACAGGCAGAAAGTATAGAGAGGAAGCAGCCCATGCGTCCCAACTATCACATCACAAGCATACCCTCCAGTGACATACTTTGTCTACTTCCAAAAGGTCCCACAACATTCCAAAAAGTGAGCTAAGGATCAAGTATTCAAATACATGATCCTAAAGGAAGCATATGCATTCCAACCACCAAACTATCTGACATTTAGCTTTCCAGTGTGAGAATTTGAAGTCTTAAGGTTGGCTACTAGATATATGACTGATTGAGAGCCCTTACTTGCCATGAGGAATTCAGATTATGATTGTGTGGAGATCATGAGTGCAGTGGACAAATTACCACATTCCTGAACTCAAGTTTTAACTATGACCCATCTCTATCCCCTGGTAAGCAAGTAAGTTAACATCTTGATGCCTCAGTTTCCTCATCTATAAAACAGAGATGATGAAAGTTATTCACAGGGCTATTATGAGAATTATATATAACAATGCATGAAAAGAATATAACAGATGAAGGGAAGTTTCATTTGCATCTAACATATAATTTAGATGATGATACTGTGATCTTTTAGCAGATGAGATTTAGATGACATTTTGGATTTTAAACTGCTGAAATTAGAAAATTTAGACTTAAATGATAGGTAGGTTTTGAACTGCTGGTATGCTGGGGTGAAACTTTGGGGAACATTGTGATATTATTTTTACTTAAGAGGGAGGTGAGTCAGATTTTGGTAGAAGAAACCTAAATGATCTTCAAATCTCTTGCTTTATAGAATCTCTTTCATTGAATGTGGACAATATGTCACATATGTGATTAGATTATGCCATATGTTAAAGATGATGTGACTGCAGATATAACTTAGGAACCTAATCAATATGACTTTGAATTTAATAAAAAAATTTTTTTTCTGGGTGGGTCTGATCTAATCAAAGGAGCTTTGCCTTTCTAAGGAGAGTGTAGACATTAAAATTAGAATAAATCTATCTCCTACTGGCCTTGAAGAGTGGGATACAAGGAAATGAAATCTGAGAGCAACTTGCTAAGTTGAAAGTCTTCAAACCACAGGTGAGACCATAGCCATAGTACTTTCATGATTATACCCTATGAGGCCCTGAGAAAACAACCAGTTGATCCATTTCCAAACTTCCACCCCATTTCAACTGTGAGAACATGTATGCATATGGTTTAAAGCCAGTAATCTTGGAGTAATTTGTCAAGTATAGTAGGTGCTTAATAAATGGCATCTACCATTATTTGGGTATCGGATATATGATTTTGAATGACACAGTTGAGTATTCTGTGATGTGGCTTTATTCTTGTTTCCAATGCTGACTAAAATGCTTCACCCTGTGACATTTTCTGTCTCTGGCATCTTAAATATTTTATTTATTTATTTATTTATTTATTTATTTATTTATTTATTTATTTATTGGAGAGATAGAAAGAGGCAGATAGAGAGAATGGGTGTGCCAGAGCCTCTAGCCACTGCAAATGAACTCCAGATTCATGTGCCACCTTGTGCATCTGGCTTATGTGGGTCCAAGAGAATTGAACCTTGGTCCTTAGGCTTCACAGGCAAGTGTCTTAACCACTAAGCCATTTCTCCAGCCCTTTGGTGTCTTAAATAGCAAGCCCTGCTCTGTCTTATTGATCTCTACCAGGAGGTCATTGCATCCCTCAGCAGCTTTACCCCTGAATCCACAGCTACTCAGGGTTGGCACCAAGTCATTTTGCAGACTATTGTCAACTTTTATATATTTGATTGGTATTCCTCAGTAATATTTTAGAGTCCCTTTGATTTTCATAGCAGTAAAGCTTGAAATCTAGTATCTTGGGAAAATGATATCCCCCTCAACTGACTCAGTAACTTTTACTTGTTACTGTTTAGTCTCATAATGAGCCTCTCATGGAAGAGTGACAGACCCTAGGGCTGTTCTCATAGCACTTCTGTACCTACTCCCTAGGTACCTTCCAGTATGTAATTAGTTAACCTGTGAAATCTTATATTAATTACTAGGGGATATATATGCAGGAACATGCTTCTTGAACCACAAACTTATGGGGAAAATTCATAGGCTTGGACACAGCTTTTAGCATGCCAAGCCACCTTCTGAGTGACTTCCAGCCTTGGGCCTAAACTGATAATGGTGTTTTCCATTCAAAACAGGATATACAAACTGGTGGCTCCTTGAATGGCTTTAGAGATCCCCAAGCACACTTGTCATTCTACATGAAAATCTGGAGACTCACTAAGGTAAATTAGCCTGGTCAAATGGCAGATCCAGGGTAGTCAGACTCAAAGCCCATGTGCTTAACTGTATAACTACTGTACTGTGGAACCTGTTCCCTTGAGTCTTGGAAAGTAGTGGCAAAGAAATTGAGAGACTTACTTTCTGGTCACAACACAATTCGTTTACTATGCACAGATAGGCAACTTAACACTGTGAATCTCAATTTTCCCATCAGTAAAAATGGGAAAAGGAATGGCAACTATTATCTTAGATAACTTTCAAGAGTATTGACAAACCTGCTGTTTAAAGATTTTATGAAATATATATTAGGGTTTCAAGTGTGGATGCCTATGTTGAAATGCTGTGCTTTGTCATTGTAAATGCTCAGAGAGCTAAAGCCATTCTTAATTTTAATTGATAGGATATGCTAATGAGACAGTAAAAATTGATATTTTATGTCAGGTTGTGATATATGATTTCTTATTTAATCAATACATAGTTTCTTAGTCCCTATTCTGTCCAAAGCAGTAGATTATGTGGTGTTCAGAATCCATAGAAAGGTTTGACAAATATCACCTGTCATCTGAAAGTTCAGTACTAATTGGGGATATGGAAACCAATTGCTTGCCTATGCACTAAGACAGTAATGTATAAAAATGACAGGACAAGTAATGAAGCAGTCATTTGGGGCAGTGGTCAGTGGCTTGGCTTAAGAGTCTACAGTTCTGGACTTTAGACATATTCCTGAGTAAATCTATTTACTATAGGAATATTGTTGGACATTTCTCATTGTGCTACGTCTCCTGAATAGTTGGACTCAACGTAATATTTAAGAGAATTTTCGGGGCTGCAGAGATGGCTTAGCGGTTAAGCACTTACCTGTGAAGCCTAAGGACCCCAGTTCAAGGCTCGATTTCCCAGGACCCACGTAAGCCAGATGCACAGGGGGTGCATGCATCTGGAGTTCGTTTGCAGTGGCTGGAGGCCCTGGCGCACCCATTCTCCCTCCCTCTCTCTCTCTCTCTCTCTCTCTCTCCCTCTCTCTCTCTCTCTCTCACTCTCAAATGAATAAAAATATTAAAAAAGAGAATTTTCAATGATACAATATGGGCATTTTATAAGTAAAATAGCAATTGTCTTAGTTTGTATTTCTATAACAAACTACCATAGAATGAGTGGCTTATAATGACAAAAGCTTATGGTTTCTCACAGTTCTGGAATTCTTCATAAATATGAGGAATGAGTGAGGGAACTGCATTCTAGTTTAGAAAAGCAGCACACATAGACACTTTGGCCATTTTAATTCGACTGAAATGAAGAGGTGTCTGTAAAAATAAGCACAAAGTTTAAAGGCAAAATAAGGGACAAGACTGTGGGGAGACTTGTCTGCCAGGATAAGTAATTATTTTTTTAATAAATTAAACATATTAAAGCTCAACAGTTGTCAGTTAGTTGGTTGGTTATAAATATGACAGTGATATGATAAAAATAGTATTTAAAGAAAAGGCACTGTTTGTTACATGGGAGGGTAGAATGAAAGAAGTTGAGGATATAGGCAAGGATACCAATTGTCCATTTGGGTGATTATGAAGTGTTATTAATAGAGAAGGGGCTATAGGGGTACAAACAAAAGAATCAACTATATTTTTTAATCATGTTAAAGGGAAACTTAGTAGGACCTAGTACATGACTAGAAATAGGAATGAATAAAATAAATAAAGCAAAACCAATACAAGGGTTTCTCTCACTGAGGCTTGCCAAATGTTTCATGGCAAGAGAGACATGGGAAAGAGGAAAACTTAAGAGGTATGGAGAGGTATATTTTAAGACTGATATTGAGAGCTGATGAGCTGTCTATACCAAGTAGTAATCTTAAATGTTTTACTGAAACTGGAAAGTGTGTCATGAGCTGAGGATAGATAACAATGTGCTAATGTAGGGTGGGAATGCAGCTGCAGCAGGCTGCATTCCCACTGAGAATGAATAAAGGTCCTTCTTTCTACATCCTTGCTAGCATTTTTTCTCTTTTTTATACTAACTATTCTTACCAGAGTGAGATGGTACTCTCAGAGAATCACTTTTTAATGATATTAGTCATTTAAATTTCTTCTTTTTAGAATTCCTTGTTAAGTTCCATTGCCCAGTTTTTATTTTGTTGTTAATTCTCTTAAGGTTTAGTTTTTGGGGAGTACTTTGTATATCCTAGTTATTAGTCCCATGTCATACTTATAGCTAGCCAAGTGTCTTTCCCATTCTGAAGCCTCCTCTTAACTCAGTTGACTTTCTCTTATGCTATACAAAACCTTTGTAGTTGTATGTGGTTTTCTTGATCTATCATTGACCTTATTTCCTGAGTGACTGGTGTCCTATTCAGAAAATCCCTACCTAGGACTCTATCTTATATTGCACTCTATGTTCTTTCCCTTAGCAGGTTCATAGTTTTGGGACTGACATTAAGGTCATTGATCCATCTATAGTTGGTTTTCATGCAGATCAAGAAGGGTCTATCTTCTTTATTCTGCATGTGGATACCCAGTTTTCTCAGCACCATTTGTTAAAGGTATTGCCATTTTTACTATGAATAATTTGGTGTCTTTGTCAAAAATCAGGTTACTATAGTTGTATATCATGATATCTGGATCTTGTTTTCTATATGTGTTTTTGTTTTGTTGTTGTTGTTCTAGTGACGTTTTATTGCTATGGATCTATACTATAATTAGAAATCAGGTAAGGTGATACCTCTACCAGTATTCGCTTTATGCAAGATTGTATTGACTATCTGGGATCTTTTGTGTTTCCACATTAATATTAGATTCTATTTTAGTTCTGTGAATAATGGTTCTGGAATTTTGATTGGGATTGCATTGAATTTGCTTTTGGTGTGATGGCTATTTAAAAAAAAATAATTCTGCCAATCCATAAGCATGAGAGTTATATATAAATATACTAGTTTCTTCAATTTATTTCTTTAGGGTTTTCAAGTTTTCATTGTAGAGGTCTTTTACTACCTTGGTTTGGTTTATTTCAAGGTATTTTTGATGATATTGTGAATGTGTTTGTTTCCTCTGTATATTTGTCATTGTTATGTAAGAAAACTATTGACTTTTTATGTTAATTTTGTGCCCACCACTTTCCTAAAAGTATTTATCAGCCTTAGGAATCTTCTGGTAGAATGTTCAGGGTATCTCATGTATAGTCATATCATTGGCAAATAAGAATACTTTTACTTCATCCTTTCCTGTTTGTATCCCTTCTATTTCCTTCTTTTGTCTTATTGCTCTAGGTAAGACTTCAAGTACAATGTTGAATAAGGATGAAGAGTACGGATACCTTTATCTAATTTCTGACTTTAATGCGAATGTTTTGAGTTTCTCTCCATTTAGCATGATGATGGGTATAAATTTATTATATATAGCCTTAAATAAGTGGAGATGTATGTTATTTCCATCCATAGACTTTCTAGAGCTTTTGTCATGAAGGGATGCTGCTCTGTGTCAGAGGACTTTTCTGCATAGATTGACATGATGATGTAATTTCTGTCCATAGGTCTATTTATGTGGTATTGTATATTTATTGTTTTTACTGAATGTTAAAGCATCCCTACATCTATAGAATGAAATCCACTAAATTGTGATAGTCAACCTTTATGTGTTCTTGAATTTGGATTGAAAATATTTTATTAATAATACTTGATATGGGTTAGAGAAATGGACTAGTGGTTAAGGCTCTTGCCTACAAAGCCAAAGTACCCAGGTTGGATTCCCCAGGACCCACATAACCCAGATGCATAACATGGCACATGCATCTGGAGTTTGTTTGCAGTGGCTGGAAACCCTGGGATGGCCCATTCTTTCTCTCTCTCTCTCTATGTCTCTTATTTGTTCTTAAATAAAAAAGAGATAAAAATAAAAAAAGAATATTTGATATATTTTTATCAAAATTTATAATTTTAGGGGGTTGTATTTATCTGGGTTGGTATCAGAGCAATAACAGCTTTATAAAAAAGCTTTGGAAGACAGCCTGGTATGGTGGAGCACACCTTAATCCCAGCACTTGGGATGCAGAGGTAGGAGGATTGCCTTGAGTTCAAGGTCACTCTGAAATTCCATAATGAATTTCAGGTCAGCCTGAGCTAGAGTGAAACCCGACCTCAAAAATTAAACAAAAAACAGCTTTGGACTCTTAACCTTTTTATCTTACAGAATAGAAAAGAAAGTATTAGTTTTAAGTTTCCATTACCAGTCCAGTAGAATTATACTGTTAATCCATCTTTTCCTGGACTTTCTTTAGTGGGAAAGTGCCAGTATCTTATTTAATATTTTGTCTATTATATGACACAGGGAATTTATTTCCTGGGCCTTTTATTTTCCTATGTTGTATGCCTCTTATAGCCGGATGAACATTACTTTTCCTGGACTTGGGATGTTTCCTTCTATAATTTTATTGGAATTTTTTCTATTCCTTTGGGCCAAAGCTCTTCTTATATACCCAATATTTACAGATTTAAATTTTTTCATAGCGTTAAAAACATCCCTCATGTTTTGTCATTTTTTTTTTAACTTGTCAGTAATTTTGGTCATGTGAATTAATTATTGTTTCTTGTCCTTGAGTCCTGATATTCTGATCTCTCCATGCTCTATTCCATTGGTAAGACTTTCCAGGGAGGTTTTATTTGACTTACCTTATTTTTCATTTCAGTTTTTTTCAACATTTCAATCTTTTCATTGAATTCCATTTTCATATTTTGGTTTGACTTTCTCATTTTATTTATCTTATTGTCTGTATTCTCTTGGAGTTCATTCAGGTGTCTGTTGATGCCTTCTTTGAATTCATTCATGTATCCATTGAGTTTTTTTGATTGCTTTTTTATGCTCCCTTGGAGTTCATTCAGGCATTGATCCATGTTCTTTTTAAATTCAATTCACACATTAATGATATTAATGCTTTTTATTAATTAGTTTTGTACTCAATAAATACAGTCAAGTTGGTACCATTGTTAGCCTCTTCTCTGCCCTACCTCCTCTCCCTAGCCCCTCCTTGTTGAGATATATGTGTCATGCATTGTGTGGTTAGCCCTCAGTCACGAGTAGGTGTAATTGTCTCAAGTATCATGACCCAACATGTGGCTCTGACATTCTTCCTCCTCTTCTTCCACAAATTTCCCTGAGCCATGTTGGGTTCATTTTAGTTCTGCTTCAGTGATGACATCTTGGGAGTCTCTGTGTCTTTGGATAGCTGATTTGTTAGGAGTTGATTGTTCTTTGTGTTGATCTCCTTCACCCTTATGCTGGTACCAGGTTCACCAAAAGAAAACAGCACACTTGCTTGCTTACCCAATTATTTTTAGTTTCCACTGGGGCCCTTTGAGGTATGATGGGGTAGTTATCTCCTTAGGATCTGCGTCTATCTGAAAAAGAGAAGCAGATTCTCCAAAGGAGAGTAAAGTTAGCACCAGATAAATGGGATAACCATTATTTTTTAGAGAATTTAATAGGTGTAGACCCACTTGTAGCCCATGATTGGTGAGAGCTTGATAATGGAGAGAGGGCTCATTACTGGATCTGGTTATGACTTGTTTCCCAGCTCCAGCTATGGGTTCCGTAACACTAAGTGTAGCCAAATCAAAATCTGTTGGTTTCCCACCACTGCTGTGTGCCACTATTGCACTTGTGTGAGCATCACAACAGGTTATTTGTTGTTAAGCAGGTTAGACCATGAGTTGCTTGGACAGATATTGGTCATTTTCCCCCAGTTGCCCATGTCATACCTTCTGACACTAGTCATGCTGACTGTGGACTGACCCTCTTCCAGCTTCCAGCCATGTCACTCCATGTTATGTGCCAACAGCATATGGTGTCTTCATCAGTAGGGTCTTACCAGTAACCTTTGGTAGATCATCAAGTACTCTGACAGAAATCTGTCATTCTTTTAGGAAAACTTGTAGGTCTCTCTGATCAAAAGCTCATTGTGGATAATAGACACATGCTGGTACTGGGAGTTATAGGTCAGTGCCCATGAAGAGAAGGAATAAAAGATAAGTAATATAAAAGTGTTAGAGAGAAGAGGAAGAGAGAGAGAGAGAGAGAGAGAGAGAGAGAGAGAGAGAGAGAGAGAGAAGCTGTAGAAGATTAAGGTCAGTCTTCATCGTACCCTCTCCAGGGCCTTGTTACTCCAGTGTTCCCTCTAAGGGCCTGGCAAAGGTTCAACCATTTAGTCTGTATTTTAGGATGCAGAATTTTATGGTACCATTTTTGTTTGGGTCCAGATTTGTGTCCTCCACCCCTACCTTGCCCTTCCCTCCCTCCCTCCCCACCCTATTGTCTGGTCATTGAGATGCTTGCTGGGTAGGTCAGCATCTTTGGTAGATTCTGGTTAGGTGATGTAGATGAGTGAGACTATGTGGTGATCATCTTTCTGTGATTAGGTGTGTTTACTGAGAATGATCTGTTCCAGAATTGACCACTTTTATTCAAATTTCATTTTGTCATTTTTCCTTACTGCTGTATAGATTTCCATCATGTAGATATACCACATCTTAGTTATCGTTTTGTCTAGTGATGGACATATGGGTTGATTCCAGCTCTTAGCTATAATGAATTGAGCAGATATAAACATAGTTGAGCAAATCTCTCTGGACTGAGGTTTGGAGTTGGTATCTCTATAGTCAGTTTTTTTAGGAGTCTCCATATTGTTTTCCAAAGTGGTTGTACCATCTTACATTCCCATCAACAGCGGATGTGAGTTCCTATATCTCTACATCCTCACCAGCATTTATTTTCATTTGAATTTTTAATGTTTGCTATCTTACTGGGGTAAGGTGGAATACCATAGTTGTGTTAATTTGCATTTCTCTGATTATGGATGTTGAACATTTTCTTAAGTGTGCATTTGCCATTTGTGTTTCTTCCTCTGTGAACTGTCTGCCCAGGTCTTTGCCCCATTTTGTGAGTGGGTTGTTGGACTATTTATTGTGTATGTTTTTGAGTTCTTTATCTATTCTAGAGATTAGATCTCTGTCAGTTGGATTGAATTCTTTGTCTGGAATTTCCTGTAAGTAGTTCTCTTGGAAGTCCTCAACTATAGGGATGGGTATTCATGATGACTAAATACTATCTTGTTTTGTTGTTGATGATGATGATGATACTTGTTTTTCATTGTGATTTGCCCACCTGGAGATGTTCCATTGGTTCAGAATATTAGGTCTAACACAAAGTAGCATCAAGGTCAGAAGACTGGTGACTACAGTGGGAGATGGGTCATACATGGTGTCCATATATAGGTAGTGGAGCAGGGATGAGCAGAGGAAAAGGGTGTAGAGTCACCCACCAGTGAATTGGGAAGGAACACACAAAGCAGGAAAGTTTCTATGGGGCGGCATTATATGCCTGGATAAGTGGGACCAATAATGAGAATGCTGGTGCTTGGAGTACAGGGTCCACATCTGCAGTTTTATGTCACAACTGGGTGTGTGGGAAGAATGCATAAGTTTGGGCATAGTGTCGAAGGATTCCTGGGAGTGAAATTTTACCTATAGAAGTGTGTACCAACTGCACAGGTAGAAAAGTCACATAATAATCATTCCTATTTATTTTTAATATATTTTAATTGTAGGTTTAAATATAGGATGGTGAGTTCTACTAATCACTGTACCCAGAAATATAAGTAGACATTACTCATGGACACCACCAACTCCTATTTTGCACCCTTAATAAATCATGTACAATCATCTCCACATTTCTTATTCTATCTCCTTGGCTGGTGAGTATGCTTGAGAACACAAGTAAGAAACAACAACAATCTCTTTGAGGGGAGCAGGTTAATTTGTTATGAATTTTGGGTCAGTTAGTGAGTGTGCCATTTTATTTTGTCTGTTATTTGAGATGATATGTTAAAGAAATGAGCCATTAAGTACAAATTTTCTCATAACTAGAATAAGGAGTCCTTAGAGGTAAAAGATTTCCCTTAAACAAATAAGAGATTGCTGTTATTATAAAGAAGAAGTGAATAGGGGTGGGGATGAAATTTGGAGGAATAATGATGAGGAATTTGAGCATCCAGACATAAAGTCTGTATTGTTTCAGAGAAGGAAACAGAAAGGTAATGTTATAAAAGGGATTGGGTCAGAAATATTTATTTGATTCTACATGGTAAGACAGCCACCTGGAAATTCCATGAAAATGACAGTAAAACATGACATAGGTATAAATTTTCAATCACTAAAAAAGTAGCTGGGCTGGAAAGATTGCTTTGTTCTTGAAGGTGTTTGCTTTCAAGCCTTCTGGTTCAGGTTCCATTCCTCAGTACCTACGTAGAGGCAAATATACAAAGTGGCACATTTGTCTGGAGTTTATGTGTAGTGGCAAGAGGCTCTGGTGTGCCCATCCTCTTCTCTCTCTCTCTCTCTCTTCTTTCTATCTTTCAGATAAATACATAAATAAAACATCTTAAAAGACTAGCAAAGGAATCACTACTGGATACGAATTTACAACAACTTTCTAGAAAATGGATAGCAAATAAGAAAGTGGTAGTATAACTGTTCTGGCAGGAGCATAGGTATTCAAAAGAGAAACAGCTGTGTCCCTCCTTTTGGATATCTATTGAAACAATGCTCCACAAGAAATTAGATTTTTCCCAAGCATCTTATGCTAGCAGAAGGAAAAGACTGATTTCTGGTACTAGGCAGAAGAAAATCTTGTCTTCTGTTAGGAGAGTTCACACAGTTCTGACAACTTGTCAGACTATGTTGTAAAAGAGACTGGGACCAGAGAAAATGATAGATCAGTGATGGATGAGAGCACACCTTAATCAGGGTTGCTTAGGTAAGCTTTCCTCTTGCCTTCTAGTTAAATGTAAACCTTCTGTTACTATATGAAGAGGAACTGCAAGAAGAGACACTAAACCATTTTTATTTGTTTCACATTTAATAAATCTAATTTCTCTGCTTTTCACTATTACTTTAATTGGAGACTTGAGAACTAGTGGCCAAACATAGTTTATTAAAGCTTCCAGGGCTCAGGCTATGACAATAATAATAATTATAAAGGTAGGTGCTGGTGTAGGGCAAAGGAAATAACAAGGTAGAATTTGTGGGTGAAAATGCTACAGCTGAAGAGGGAATTTCTCTGTCTACTAATCCTCAAGAAAGATTTTGAACTTGAAGATATCAAAGAACTCCTTCCTAATGGCAGCTTTCTGTTCACTTATCATAAGCAAAGCCAGACAAGTTATGTCCCGCAACCCATATAGCTAGAGATTCCTGCCAACCTTCCTTGTGTTAAATTTAAAAAGAAAAATATGAATGAAAACTAAATAGCACTGGCTACTGAGAAAATTATGTAATATGAATGAAAGAGCCAGCAGATTAAAAAACTCAGTACTTTTAGGGTGATATAAAAGGAAATGGTAAGACAAGAAACATTCTAAATTGTAAAATGATTGTGAAAATATTCTATTTAATGAGAAGACTTGGAGAAAATGGTACATTTTTTAGAAAGTTTAATATAAAATAATAGCAATACTGAACATTTAATCTAGTGATTACTCTGTACAAGGGTTTCTTCCATGGGTTACGTTGATAGCCTTTAGCATTTTTTTGGTATAATTTGCTTCAAAATTTAGGTATATACTACCAGTATCTAATATTACACATAAGAAAATTGACACACAGCATAACCCTTTGTCAGCATTTGAATCCATAATATAGCTCTATGTTAGTCTTTTATTGTAGTAGTAACAAATCACTAAAATCAATAGCTTAAAACATGGCACAGCTATTATCTCATAGTTTTATAAGTCAGAAATCTGGAAAAGATAAACTGGACTTGACATCACAAAACCAAAATTATTTGGGTCAGTGGTGCTATGATTGGAGTGTTTAAGAACAATCGAGTTCCAACCTGCAGATTAGTGCCAAAATTTGTTAGTTGATCTTGAAGTACTGACACCTTTATGTCTTTTGGAACTGTCTACTTGGGGTCATTTTCACTTTCTAGAGACTTAACTATATTCCTTGCCAATGCTCCTCTCCATCTTCCAAGCAAGCAAAGGAACAATAAGTACTTCTCATTCTTCACCCCTTTTGATTCCCTCTTCATGTGACTCAGTTGAACACACCAGATGATCCTTAATACCCTTTTTATACTAAAGTCATATGACTAGCAATTCTAGTAACATATTCAAGTTTTTTCTTGCCAAGTAATATTACATAACCACAAGTGTGATACCAGAAAACAAGGTTTGTGAGCTCTAGAACATGTACTCTAAGTACTGAAGACTGTGATTAGAGAAAAATAAAAATCCAGATAATTAAATTGAGGTATATCTGTATAACATAACACAATTCAACAATAACTACAAACTATTTATAATAATCATTTAACAGCCAATTTTTTAAACTTTTTATTGACAACTTCCATAAGTATTGACAATATACCATGATCATAATCCCCTCACGCCATCATTATTTCCCCTTCCCAAATCCACTCTCCACTGAATCCCTTCTATTCAACTAGTCTTTCTTCTACTTTGATGTCATCATTTTTATGAATCTTTAAATGGAGAAATAATGTAAATTAATTTGTTGCAGTTAGGTTTGCACCACTGGTAGAAATCACCCAACCAAAAGAAGCTTGTGGGGAAAAAATAGCGGCTTATTTTGGCTTATAGGCTTGAGAGGGTAGCTCCATGATAGCAGGGAAAATGATGGCATGAACAGAGGGTGGAAATCACCCCTCTGTTGCAAATAAGGTGATCAGTAGCAACAGGAGAATGTGCCAAAGACTGCCAAGGGGAAACTGGCTATAACACCCATAAGCCCACTCCCAACAATACATTCCCTCCAAGACTCATTAATTCCCAAATCTACATCAGCTAGGAACCTAGCATTTAGAATACCTAAGCTTTTAGTTGACACCTGAATCAAACCACCACTTTCTACCCCTGGCCCCCATAAACTTATATCCATACATGGTGTAAAATACAATGCACTCAGTCCAACTTTCAAAGTTCCCATAGTTTTTATCAACCCAATGATCTTCATACATCCCCATAATCCAATGTCTTTTAACTAAGCCATAATACCAAAAAATAACCTCAAAAAAATCATAATGTCACAGAATAAAATTAAGACTGCAATGGATGACATTGGGCATAGCAAAACAGTACCCAAGCAATACATAATTTAAATAGGGCAAACACCAAACTCTGTAGCTCCAAGTCTAACAACTCTTGCCAGTGACAAGTCTCCAAGTCTGATAATTTTAACCAGCAACAAGTCTCTGGAGTTAAAATTCTACCCCTACAGCTAGGATACCCACAGTCTTGGAAAACTTCATCCAGGGCTGGCAGCTATCTCATGGTCCTGGCATCTCCACTGGATCTCCACTGAAACCCATAGTCCATCTTCATGTCCCCATGGGGTCTCCATGCAGGCATATAACAAACTTGCTTAAACACTGCCCATGGACATTTACAAAACACAAGACTGTGTTGCAAACTCAATGACCCTCTCTTAACTGCATTTCTTGCACTCCACAATATCAGGTAGGTGCCAATTTGTTAATCCAGAGGGGAGTAAAGCAGATTGAAGGACAGGACACTTCTTGAGCATGCAGGCCTCTTCAAAAGACTCTACATTCTTCATGTTGCCCTAGTACAGGTCAGCTATCCCAGTGTCAAAGGTTGTAATCTCATAGAATTGCATCTGAACAGGCAGAAGTTCAACCAAAGATTTTATTTTTCTGTGTAATATCCCTCTGCTCACCTCAGTCTGTTTCTATGCAAAGCAACCCTGCACAACTTCTCAGAATCTTGTCATAACGGTAAGCTTCTCACACAAACTGTTTGTAGCCCAGTCCAGGCAAAGTTCTTTCTAAGCCAAATAAGCCAAACCTCACATAGGTCCATACATCTTAGTATATTCAGGTCTTTCAACTCTGATCAGAACAGGCCATAAAGCTGTACTTATAGCATTTCAAAGCATCTCTTAGGCCAAGGTTTCAAATCCTTCCAGATTCTCCTTGAAAATCAGCTCCAAAAGGTCAAAGCCACAAAGTCAGGTGTCTAGCAGCAACCCCACTTTGCTGTTGCAGTCAGGTTTGCATTGCTGGTAGAAATCACCCAACCAAGAGCAGCTTGTGGTAAATAAGGTTTTTTTGGCTTACAGGCTCAAGGGGTTAGTTCCATGGTGGCAAGGAAAATGCTGGCATGAGCCTCCTTGGCTAACATAAGGTGTTCAATAGCTACAGGAGAATGTGCCAAACATTGGCAAAGGTAAACTGTCTACAACAATGATAAGCCCACCCCCAACAATACATTCCCTCCATCAGCTGGGAACCTAGCATTTAGAACACCTAAGTTTATGGGGAACACCTGAATCAAACCACCACCGAAAGCTTTCCTGACTACAATATATGATCATTGTGCAGAAACATCTAGATGAAAAGTGCACATGTTTATCTTCAACAAGGAATGAAAAATAGCACACACCCTCTCACACACACGTTACTGAGAAATTTTAAAACAGAAAAAATGAAGGAATAATGCTTAAGGTTCCAAAAATATACAGTTGCTATCCAACAAAAGGAATATAAATTAGAGTGTCCTCAGCCCTCCCATCAACATCATTATTCATTAGAATATAGTGAAGACATACACAGGAAATTCTGATAAAAACTACAATTTTATCTCACTGACACCATTATTTAAGCTTCATTACTGAATAAGAACATTTTCCAGAGCTGTAAAAACTCAGAAAGCTTACTTTCTTAAGTCTTTCTTGAGACAACTCTTTTCACAGTTACAGCCTATCAAAATAAGAATAAATAATTAATTAGGAAGATGTGGAATTTCTCATATAGGAGCAGTGAAGGAATGATAGAGTTTGAATCTAGAATGTTAACAAAAGTTCCATGTGATGACAGGTTTGTCCCTAGCCTGTGGTGCTTCCAGGAGGTGGAACCTGTAGGAGACCTAATGAAAGGAAGTTAATCATTAGGGAATATGACTTTGATGAAGATGTGAGGACCAGGATTCATTTTTGCCTTTGCTTCCTGGCTGCCATGAGGGGCACATGCCCTACCTCCACATTCCCCACCTTTATGTAATGTGCTACTACCACACCGAAACAATATGTCAAATAACCATGGACCAAAACCTCTGGAAATGCGAAACAATGTAAGCTTTCTTCCCTTACAATGTTTATTTTGGCTATTTTGTCACTGTCATGGAAAGTTGACTGACAAGAAAATTCCTAGGATAGCACCAGTTTGAAGTTAGTGAGTAGAGGGAGGGCTGTCTAGAAATATAGAAAAAATTACCTATACAGATGAAATCATGTTATAGAAAAATAAAAATACTAAAATGATAGAAATAATTTAGAACCTATGAAATCTCAAAACTCATTGGCAAAGATGCCATTTAGGTCCCACATTGAGAATAAATTGCTAGCAAGGAGTTAACCTTGAGCAGAAGGACAGCAGAGATATTATTCCAAACACCATGAAAACTAACTTCCTATAATGTGAACAAATAAAGGCCATATATCTTACATAATTATCAAAAGAAAGAGAATCATCATATCTCACGAATGATGAAAGAATATCATCACAACACAGCCGTGAACAAATAAAACTTCCTTTAGGAATAAATCTTGCTCTGTTGCTTGGTAACTTACTATGTAGCCCAGGCTGGCCTCAAATTCACAGCAATCCTTTTGCCTCAGTCTTATGGGTAGTAAGATTGCAAAAGTGTGCTACCATGCTTGGCATAATTTATGTTTTCAATCAATTTTATTCCAGAAATATTTTCAAATTGCAGTTTTCAATTCAAGTATTCCATTGCTTTGTCTCTCTTCAACTCTTTGGCAGTATATTTTTCTTAATAGTTCAAAGAGTGAGGATTGTAATCTGCATATTACCAACAATCTGTGCCTTCTTAGGAAATCTTTTACAGTGACATCAACAGAACTGGCAAATAAACAAAGAAATTAACAAATGTTAAACTTTTCAATGAAATTTTAAAATACTTTTTATTAAAAGAAATTAAGCCAGGTGTGGTGGTGCATGCCTTTAATCCCAGGACTAGGGACGTTGACATAGGAGGATACCTGTAAATTTGTGGTTATGCTGAGATTACATAGTGAATTCCAGGTCAGCTTTGCCTAGGTCATGATCCTACCTCAAAAACAATGCAAATAATCATAATAATAATCATCATAATAATAAATCCATATAATAGGAATGGCAAATTCAAACATGATTCTAGAGCAAAGCATAAACCTTCCAGACCCTAATGACGTGCAAATAAACAAAGAACTTGGAATTACTTGAGGACTGGAAGATGTGAACAAGAGATGTCAAGGGAAAGTTGGTTTTCTTCAATAGAGCAACACACAGAATAGTTTTCTCCTACTCTCTGAGTGGCGGAGGTGCTGCCTTCTCACCAGAAATCCAGAAGCACTCCTGGAGGCTACATGTGCCCAAGTCTTACTGCAAATGCCCTTGATAACCTAAAGGCATATAGTAGGACTTAAAACACCAGCAGTTCCCATCACAAACAGAATCATGTAAGAACAAAGCACATGTAGTTGAGTTTTATCCATTCAACAGCAGCATTAAAATTCATAATAATTTTTGTTCCAATTTCTGTCTTTTTCCTAGCCTAAGTCTCCAGGCTCCCATAAAATCACCAATCTCCTCACTGACACTCTGCCAATAAAATACATCGTTGCTATTGTTTAAGTTACTTCGAGTACCCTTTTCTATTTCTTTCTTCATTCCTTCTTTTGTTCTTTCTTTCTTCTTTCCTTCTTTCTTTTTATTCTTTTTGTCTTAGTGATGGTTGAGAGCTCTTTATAATTGAAAATAATGAGACAAAAACAGAGAAGTTTTTAAGTCACACACTAAATTATCATCAGTCATGTCAGTTTATAGATGGACCAAAGAAAGTTGCTTGGGAAAATATGTTGAGAGGAAAGGGTTTAGGACCACTGGCCTAAAGGGTACAAGGGTTAGAAGATTCCTGTGTGTAATGTTAGATGAACTGAGGATTCTCCCTCTTTCTTATTTTCTTTCAGCTTACAGAGGCCTGCACTCCCCATAGATTGAGGTTCTGACGTGCTGCCAATCTCTGACCCAAGCCATTCAGCCAACTAGCCAGAACATACTGATGGCAACAGGATGCTAATTACAAAAGATTTGTTTTCATATGGAACAAGAAACTCTGTCACTTTCAAGAGGATTTCCATCAGTTAAATTACACAGAGTTTCGATGGTGGCAGAATGGGCTCATTTTGATCACTTTGTACTAATATTGCATGAATGTCTAATCTAACTGTATCAAAATGGAGACAAAAATGAAGTAATAAACACCAAAAGAAGGGCAGGAAGAATGCATGGGTGTTCTAGTAATAATCCAGGGATGAACAAGAAAGTAAGTCTGGGGTGGGGGGGGGTAATGTGTTTTAACAACGATATAAGAGATGAGAAGGATTCTACTGCTGGGTTCTCACTGGGTTGAACAGGAGACATACAGGGAATAGAGATTGTCTACCATAGGTCAGATCTCTTACAGATGTAATCCAATAAGATTCTCACATTCACTTGGGTATTGGGCAAGACTATTTCCTTGATCACTAAATTTAGGCTCAGAAAGGATTGGTGATTTCCTTGGGTCTCTAACAGGTCAGTGGTTTACACAAAGCCCCAAACAATGCCATTTATGTTGTATTATTTCAGAACATAGTAAGTGACTAATACAACATGGCAAGAAAGAGGAGTACACTATGGACTAAAATCTCAGAGATAATTTCCATCTTAAATCTTGGCTTGCTGAGCAATTGAAAGGCTAAGTGAGCCTGTGCTTTTCATACTCATTTTAATCGAAATGTTTGACACACATTATATGCTGTGGAGGATAAAATGTGCCTCTATTATCTACTTAGTGGAAACCTCTCTGAATAACAGACTTGCATTTCAGTGAAAATAATGGAGAAAAAAAGTACATACTTCCTCTCTTGATTGTTCCCAGGCTTTTAATATTCTGAGAAGATTGTTCTTGGCTTGTGTTAGGGAAGATGGATGGCCATCACTTCACTCTCTTTGGCTGTCTTGATTCCTGGCTAAGGAGATTGCATACATGGATGACTATAGTGTCAGTCCATTGTATTTCCTCCTCAAAGCATTAGAATTTATATAATTGAAAATACAGTAATCATTCCCCAGTCACAGGGTTACGTGCGTAAGAGAGGGAGAAAATTCAGAATCCAGAAGAGAAATACAATTCATTTTTGGGAAAAAGTCAGTTCAAGGGTTCTGGGGCTTAGAAAGTATCTCTCCCCACACTGGTGACTTCCTTTTTCACCCTGGAAATTTTGAGAGAGTATTGTGTCCCAGGATACTGATGGACTAATTAGGGATAGGAGTCTATATTGCATGGATTTATTGACCACTCCATAAATAGCACTTACTGTATGGGCCTGGGTCTCATTTGTCAACATGTTTTTGTTTCATAGGTGAAGGAATTCCTTCTCATCTTGTCACACTAGCTTTTGGGCTTCTTGTGTCATTTGTCTTTGGGTTTTCTGTGTTTGATACCACATATATTATTTTTTTAAAAAAATGTTTATTTATTTGAGAGTGAGAGATAGAGAGAGAAAGAGGTAGAGAGAGAGAAAGAGAGAGAGACAGAGAGACAGAGAATGGGCACGCCAGGACCTCCAGCCATTGCAAATGAACTCCAGCTGCCCCCTTGTGCATCTGGCTAATGTGGGTCCTGGGGAATCGAGCCTGGAACCCCGGTCCTTAGGCTTCACAAGCAAACTTCTAAGACATCTCTCTAGCCCCACATACATTCTTAATACAAAAAATAACTGGATAAAAAAATTACATTTGGACAAAATCTCTGAGATCAGCCCACTCTTCAATTAAATACAGACATGTGTCTCACTGATCCCCTTTGTTATGTTCCAGGACTCTACTTCCCTGGCTAGTATTGTGATGCCCTTTTCACTCAGTAATATCATCTGCTATATTAAACCAGGACTACCATCCATTGACATGAAATGGAAAAGAAATACTAAACTCAGAGCTTCATCAGTGGAGAAAAATTGAGTATGCTGCAAGTCTCTTTTTATTATATACAGCAGGTTTTTAGATTTGATAAATTAGTACTAGATAAGGAAGGAAATTTTATGAACTGAAGCATATTTCCAACAAGATGCTTCTGTCTAAATCCAGTTGTGTGGTTTGTGTGTGTGCTGGGGGGGTGGGTATGTCTATGTGAGAGAGAGTGAAAAAGTGTGTGTGTGTGTACACATTCTCTATCTAAGGGGTGTTAAGGCTTTGGCCAGATGCTGCTATGAGTTAAACCACTGGCATGATGGTAAACATAAGGAGCATTGCTAAGCCACTTGTAACACTATCCTTATAGACACTGTAAGATTCAGCAGGCATCCTTAGTCAGTCTAAGGAAGGGGGAATGCACAGAATATTGTTATTCTTTAGCCAAGTTACTTACCCCCTTTATATCACACTATTTACAAACTAAATGTAATTAATATTTCGATATTACAGACGTTTTAAAAATCACTTGATAAAGTATATGACTGTATTAGCATCCTACAGAAAACATATAAATTAGTGTGTGTGTGTGTAGAACTTTGCTGATGCAATTATGAAGGCTAGAAATAGGAAAAAAGGGAACTACCATAAAAGTGCACAAGCTTATGTTCTAGGAAAGCCAATGATCTGATGTCTGGATGCAATTTACTAGAAAATTCTCTTTTAGAGAAAAAAAGAGGGCTAGAGAGATGGCTCAGCAATTAAGGCACTTTCCTGCAAATCTTAAGGACCTGAGTTTGACTCCACAGCACCCACATAAAGACAGATAGACAAGGTGGCATTTGCGTCTCGATTTATTTCAGTGGCTACAGACCCTGGTACACTCATTACTCTCTCTCTCTCTCTCTCTCTCTTCTCTCTCTCTCTCTCTCTCTCTCTCTCTCTCTCTCTCTCTCTCTCAGATAAATAAATAAAATATATTTTAAAGAGAATAAAAGAAAGATTTTTCAATTCTTTTCAGGCATTGGGATGACTGGATGAGACCCATGCATATTATTCATAAACACCCTCTGAGAAAGACCCAGATTAATTTCTGACAAAATATCTGTGAACCATAAGCTCCAATCAAGATAATAGACAAGAATTAACTAACAGCAAAGTTTGACAACCTCTCTTTGGCTCTTCTTCAAATGGAGAATTACAGTGATTTTTTCTGAGGTTCACAGTGAAGAATTCATGAGACAAATACATGGAAAAATAGTAATTTCAAGCCTGGAACAATGTAGATTTGTGTTTATTATGTGAAGAGTATGTGCATACATATGTGTGCATTTGGTTATTAGCTTCATCTAAGGCTGGTAAAATAAAGGGCAGCAGATGCAAATAGCAATTGAGTGATTTATTTTCCAGAGTTAGTCAAGAAGGTTAAGGGAAAACGTCCAGACAATGCTGTCTTAATAATTCTCCTTGTGGGGTTAGCCAACTCCTTAGGACACAAGAAGAAACTAAATGTATCCTCTTTTCTCTTCTAAGTACTTCTCAAATGACAGAAAGTATACTGAGTGATTTGCATGCATTTTTTTAAAAGAATAGAGTATCAAACAAGTAGTAAAACATTTTTTAAAGTTTATTTTTATATATTTTTTGAGAGTAAAAGGCAAATAGAAAAAAGAGAATGGATGCACTAGGACTTCCAGCCACTGCAAAGGAACTCCAGATGCATGCATCACCTTGTACATCTGGCTTATGTGGTCCTGGGGAAGTGGTTTTGCAGGCAAGCACCTAAACTGCTATCTCTCTAGGCCTTCATGCACTTTTTAAAATATAATCTTTGTACCCTTAGAAGTTAATTGTTTGCAAATAAGGAAATCAAGGCTCATAGAAATCAGTGATTCACCCGAAGTTAGTCACAATAGTAAGTAGCAAAACTTGATCATGAACTCTCACCTTTTGAACTCCAGAGCCTGGTTATGTACACAGTGTGTATACAGCCATGTTGGTTTCATCGTTAACCTGCTCCCTGTCCTCCCTCCTCCTAAGAGACCCTCCTCATTGTGGAATGTGGGTTGTACATTGTGGAGTTAGCCATCAGTTATGGGAAGGAGGCAATGTCTCTGTTCATAATGTCCCAACATGTGGCTCTAACTATCTTTCCAACCCCTCTTCTGCAAATTTCCTTGAGCCATGTTGGGTTCATTTAAGGTCTACTTCAGTGATGAGGTCCTGAGAGCCTCTGTTTCTCTGGATATCTGGTTTGGAAGGAGTTGAGGGTTCTCAGTGTCTATCTCATTCACCCTTGTGCTAATACCAGGTTCACCAAGAAAGCTGCACTCTTGTTCATTTCCCATCTACTTTATGGTTTCAGCTAGGACCATGGTGAGATACAAAGAGCTGATTCTCTCCTTAGGTTCTGCATCCACCTGAAAAAAAAAGAAGCAAATTCCCCAACAGAGAGTGAAGTCAGCATCAGATAAATGGGATAAGCATTATTATTTTAGAGAGAATTTAATAGGTATAGGTCCCCTTGTAGCCCATGATTGGTGGGAGCTTGAAAATAGAGAGCAGACTCATTTGTGATGTTTTTTTGTAGTTTGTTTCCTAGATCCATCTATGGGTTCCATACCACTAAGTGGATCTGTTAGCCAAATCAAGAGCAATGGGTTACCCACCATGGCTATGTGCCACTATTGTACTTGTGTGAGCATCATATCATGTTGTTTGCCACTGATTAGCTTAGACCATGAGTTGCTTGGACAGATGTTGGTCATTTTCCTCCAGTCACTCATGTAGTACTTTCTGGCACTAGATGAGCTAACATTCTGGGGACTGTCTCTCTTCCAGATTCCAGCCAGGTTGCCCCACGTTCCATCACAACAGCATATGGTGTCTTTGGCAGTGGGTCTTACCACTAACCTTTGGTAGGTCATCAAGTGCTCTGACAGAAATCTGTCTTCTTTGGGGAAAACTTGTAGGTCTCTCTGATTAACAGCTTATTGTGGATGTTAACCATATGCTGGTACCAGGAGTTAGAGACCAGTGCCAAGAGAAAAGAAGGAGGAAAAATATATGTAATATAAAAGAAAAAAAGAGTGGAGGGTGGATGAGAGAGAGAGTGGGGGAGGGAAACAGGAGATGATTAAGGTTAGTCTTCATCATACCCTCTCCACGGCCCTGTGATTTGATTTAGGTGTTCCGTCTAAGGACCTGATGAAGGTTCAACCATTTAGTCTGTCTTTTATGATATAGAATTGTATTTTGCCACTGCCATTTGGGTCAAGTTTTGTGTGCCCCCACCCCTGCTCCTACCCTCCCCTCCCACCTCACCCTCCCTGGTGTCCAGTCCTCGAGATGCTTATTAGGTATGTCAGCAGCTCAGGCAGATTCAGGTTAGGAGCCACAGATAAGTGAGACCATGCGACAATTATCTTTCTGTGATTGGGTGAGTTTGATGAGAATGATCTTTTCCAAGTTCATCCATTTTTCTTCAAATTTTTTTGTGTCCCTACTTGATATTTGACAAAGACCCTAACAATGTAGACTGCACAAACAACAGCATCTTCTACAGATGGTGCTGGGCAAACTGGACAACAATATGCAGGAAAATGAAACTCGATCCACACATCTCATCATGCCTGCTCACTTTTTGACTAAATTACACTCTTCTCTACCACAGCAAGCCCATTTCACATTCCTCCTTTTTTACTAGAGAAAAGTTTAGGATTAGGGTGATATTAGCTTCATAGAAAGAGTTGGGTAGATTTCCCTGTTCTTCAATTTTGTGGCACAATTTTAGAAAGATTAGTTTGAGTTCTTCCATGAAGGTTTGATAAAATTCGGCTGGAAATCCATCTGGTCCTGGACTCTTCTTTTTTGGGAGGTTTTTTATTACTTTTTCAATCTCCATGAGTGTGATGGGTTCATTGAGGTGATTAATATGCTCTGAGTTTAGCTTTGGTAGATGATATGCGTCCAGGAATTTATCCATCTTCTCCACATTTTCGAGTTTTGTGGAGTAGAGGTTTTTGAAATAAGTCCTGATGTTTCTGCCGATTTCAAATATGTCTGTTGTGATCTCTCCTTTTTCATTTTGGATTTTGTTAATTTGTAGTCTCTCCTTTTTTTGCTTGATCAAATTGGCCAGAGGTTTGTCAATCTTGTTTATTTTTTCAAAAAACCAGCTCTTTGTTTTGTCAATTGCCTTAATTGTTTCCTTGGTTTCCAATTCATTAATTTCTGCTCTGATTTTAATTATTTATTACCTTCTGGAGCTCTTTGGGTTGGATTTTTCTTGTTTTTCCAATGACTTTAGGTGGATGGTTAGGCTATTGATTTGGGATCTTTCTGTCTTTTTTATGAAGGCATTGAGTGCTATGAATTTTCCCCTGAGGACTGCCTTCATTGTGTCCCATAAGTTTTGGTATAATGTGATCTCATTGTCATTCACTTCCAGGAATTTTGAAATTTCATTTATTTATTTCATCCACTATCCATTTATTGTTTAAGAGTGTGCTGTTCAGTTTCCAGTTGCCATTGGGGTTCTTGTTGTTTTTATTTTTTTGTTGTTCTTGATTTCTAGGAATATAGCATTATGATCTGATATCATGCAGGGAATTATGTCGATTTTCCTAAATATGTGAAGGCAGTCTTTGTGACCCAGTATATGGTCTATTTTAGAGAATGTTCCATGGGCTGCTGAGAAGAATGTGTAGTCTGTGGATTTGGGATGGAAAGTTCTGTAGATGTCTGTTAGGTCTAAGTGCTCTATGGTTTTGTTGAGCTCTCTTACTGCCCTGTTGAGCTTCTGTTTAGATGATCTGTCTATTACTGATGATGGCGTGTCAAAGTCCCCAGCTATGATGGTGTTGGTGGTTATTTCTGTTTTATTGTCAAGTAGGCTTTGTTTTATGAACTGTGGTGCCCCTGTATTTGGTGCATACAGATTTATGATTGTAATATCCTCTTGATGGATTGTTCCATTTATAAGTAGGAAGTAGCCTTCTTTGTCTTTTTTGATTATTTTTGGTTTGAAATCCATTTTATCCGATATTAATATAGCTACACCTGCTTGTTTCTTATTCCCATTTGCTTGGAATATTGTTTTCCACCCTTTCACCCTGAGGAGGTTTCTGTCTTTAGTGGTAAGGTGGTTTTCTTGAAGGCAGCAGATTGAGGGGTATAATTTTTTGATCCACCCTGTTAGCTTGTGTTTCTTGATGGGTGAATTAAGGCCATTAATACTTAGGGTGATGACTGTGAGATTTGATTTGATCCCTGCCATGTTGTGGTGGTAGAGGTGTATTGGTGTTTCCATGGAATTTGAAATTTTTTCTGTCTACTCTGGGTTTGGTTGTTGTGATCTGCTTCTAGTAGGCATTTGTGTTTGGTTATTTGTTTCTTCTCTGTGGAGAATTTCCTGGAATACTTTCTGTAGGTTTGGTTTTGTGTTCATATAATTGTAAAGCTGAGTTTTCTCATGGAAAGTTTTCCTTTCACCATCTATTATAAGGGAGACTTTTGCCGGGTAGAGTATCTTGGGTTGGAAGCCATAGTTTCTTAGTGTTTTGAGAGTTTCATTCCAGGCCCTTCTAGCTTTCAGGGTTTCCATTGAGACGTCTGAAGTAATTCTGATGCGATTTCCTTTGAAAGTGGTGTGCTGCTTTTCCCTAGCTGCTTTTAGGATTTCCTCTTTGGTGTCAATGTTTAAAGTCTTAATAATAATATGTCTTGGGGAGTTTCTCCTTTGGTCTATTCAGTTAGGAGTTCTGTTTGCTTCTTGTATCTTTATGGGCCTTTCTTTTAAGAGATGGGGGAAGTTTTCTTCAATTATTGTGTTAAACAAGCTCTCCATACCTTTGGTCTGAAATTCTTCTCCTTCTGGTATTCCAATGATTCTGATATTAGGACGTTTAAGTGTATCCCACAATTCCCTCATGTTCTGTTCACAGGAACTTTTAAACTTACTGAAATTTTTGGACTCTCAAACTGTTTCGTCCATCCTGTCTTCCAGATCAGAGTTTCTATCTTCCACTTCGCTGACTCTATTCTTGAGAGCCTCTAGTGAGTTTTGTACTTGCTCAATTAAGTTTGCCTTTTCTACTACTTTCCTATGTATCACATCCATTGCTCTATCCAGCTCCCTTTTCACCTCATTTTCTGATTTTCTTGATGATTCTTGGAAATCATCCTTGCATTTCTTTATGTTTTCATTTAGTGTGGCCAGCTGATTTTTAAGGTCCTCTTTTTTTTCACTCTCCCTCAACTCTCTTAGCTCTCTTTGAATTCCTTCCAGTGTCTTATCATATTGCTCTAGCTTAGTGATGGTAGCATCCACACAATTATTGGTCCTTTGTTGCTTTCCTGCAAGTTCTAGCAGTAGGTTGGTTAGGGTTGAATTGCTCATAGCTTCCACTTGATGTTCTGATCCTAAGCACTCGTCTATGGTTTGTTGGACTGGGTGATCTGTCTGGGTTTTCTTCCATTTTATTTTTCATGTTATTTCTTTTGCCCTGTGGTCTACCCATGTCAGTGTATGGGCAGGTATGTGGGTGGATCAGCCTGGGCTCTAGCTCAATGAGAATCCAAGGCCGCCTGGGGCATTTGCCATGCAGCCTGGATTTTTGCTCTTTCTTGCCATAGCTGCCTATCTACTGCCTGACAGGGGCACCAAAGTTGCCTGAATTCTCACCCAGTAATGCACAAAAGCTGCCTGCCTTCGAGTTTTAAAGGGGACTGAGGTAGCAAGCCCTGAAGCTGCCCAAACTCTGGCTGGGAACACTGAGACCTGCAAACAGTCTGCACTCTCCCACCTCAGAGGAGTGGGGGATGGGTGGTGACAGGCAGGTAGGGGATGGCACCTGAACTGGCGCTAGTGACTCATTGTGGACTTGTGTGGCCCTTGCTGTGGGACTTGGCCCACTGCACATGCAATTGCAGTGCAGAGGCAGCTGATGCGGGCCTGGGAACAGGACACAGCAGAGGCTGGCCGGCGGACAAGCAATCGGAGCACAGCAGTGTGGGGGGGGTGTCTGGCAGCCATGCCTAATCACAGCAGAGGTGGCCCCTGCTGGCATGCGAACCGAGCACAGCGTGGCGGGCCAATGCACGCGATCAGAGCACAACAGTGTAGGTCCCCACATCAGCGCAGCAGGCTGGTGGACACGTGATGGGCTGGTGGTGTGTGATGGGCTTGTGGGCGTGCGATCAGAGCACAGCCGCACAGGGCACAGGGCGAGGTGGCCATATGTATGTGTGGTGGTAGACTACCCACCCGAGGGGTGATCCGTGCTTCCCTGTTTTTCCCCACTCTGTGCCCTCCCACTGGCAAGAAGACCCTGATAACCCTTAATTTCTTGCCTTTCTTTCCCTGGTATCTGCAGCACAGCTAGGTGGTCACCATCTTGGCCGGAAGTATAACTAGCAAGGTTTCCAACAGGTGTAAAATGTGACCTATCTCACTGACAACTCAGTGCCATCTGGCTTTTGTTTCAACCTATTTTTTACCCTCAATAAATTAATTATTTGTAATTAAATCTCCACATTGAATTGTTGAATGATGGACAAATGCATTCTCTGATATTTAGTCTGAGCAGAAACTGATCCATTCGGTTCAAAACTTTCAGCACTGCCTTATCATTATTTTTTTCTCATGTCAAACAGGGGAAATGGAAAGGGACACACATTGTTACTTTCTAAGAAATACTGCAGGAGAGTCATGATGGTACTTTAAATTTTATTTAGAAGCCCTTCTTACACTGTGTATCCCATTGGAGAGTTGATGTATGTGACACTAGCCTGTACTTGGCAACTGATTTCTTCCTTTTCTTCTCTTGAGAGCACTCAAGGTTCCCTGAAACTGTCTGAAGAAAATAGGCTCAACATGTTTTGCATTACTGAAAAGGGTTATTACTGATAGCCTGTCTGACTGGAGGTCATCTAGATTTCTCCAATAATATATCTCCACAGTTCCCCTGGAAAACACACACACACACACACACACACACACGTACACCATTCCAATGATGAGCACAAGCAGTAAGACTTGCACTATTTATTTATTTATTTCTAAACCCTAAGACCTATCCTCTCCAAAAAACGTGAGAGGTGAACTCTATGTCTTTATCCCTTGCTTTGAATACAGAAGGAGGCCTTATACTTTGTTTTTTAAATATATTTTTTTATTAATTAGATTTGTATTCAGAAAATACAGTCAGTTTGGTACCATTATTAGGCTCATCCGTGACCTACCCTCTCCCCATTGGCCCCTCCTTGTTGAGGTATATGGGTTGTGCATTGTGGAGTTAGCCCTCAGTTATGGGTAAGATAAATGTCTCTGCATATCATGACCCAACATGTGACTCTGACATTCTTTTTGCCCCTTCTTCTGCAAAATTTCCCTGAGCCATGTTGGGTTCATTTTTGGTCTGCTTCAGTGATGAGATGAAATGACCAATATCTGTCCAAGCAACTCATGGTCTAACCTACTTAGCAGCAAATAACCAGTTGTGATGCCCACACAAGTGCAATAGTGGCATGCAGCCATGGTGGGGAACCAGCTGCTCTTGATTTGGCTAACTGATCCCCTCAGTGGTATAGGACCCATAGCTGGAGCTGGGAAACCAGTCAGAACCACATCCAAACATAAGCCCACTCTCCAATATCAAGCTACCATCAGTCATGGGTTATAAGAGGGCCTACACCTATTAAATTCTCTATAAAAAATAAGGTTTATCTCATTTGTCCTGGTGCTAACTTACTCTCTATTGGAGAATCTGCTTCTGTTTTTCAGATAGATGTGGATCCTAAGGAGAGAGCCTCCCCATCATACCTCAAGAGGCCTTACACTTTGTATTGGTGAGTGAAGCATTCTATCAGTCAATCGAGAGGAACTATCAATTTTCTCTAGGTATGTTGCATACAATGTGTTAAATGAAAATTTTACCTACTGTAATGGGATAGAAGACACTGAAATTCTATTAAGGAGACAAGCTACACAGATGTAGCAGACAGCTTCATGTTTGCTGAGATAAACTTCCAGACCCAGCACAGTTATGGAGGAAGGTATATTTATTGAAGCCTACAGATCCAGGGGAAGTACCATAAATGGAAGAAGAAGCTGGCCTGCCTTCATAGGACCAAGCAGAAATAGAGAAGCACAAGCCACAAGCCAAAAGCCACACAGCACACTTCAGGAACTCCAGCTAGGCACACTTTGCATATCTTTAGATTGAAACCTGAAACCCACCACCACACCTAAAGATCCACCCAGTGACATTGCTTCCAGCCAGGTAGCCGTCAGATGCAAACTACAAACAAATAAATAACTGAATATATTGGGGGCCATGTATTCTATTCAAACCACCACAACTGACAATGCTTAGACTGAGTAAAGCAGTTTTTTGTAAAGTTAGAGGCAATTGGAATACAGAGCTTGAGCTTCTGCTCTGATACAGACTGTTGCTTGAGAGGACAGGAAATGGGTGGGCAGCTGTAATAGGAGCAGGCTGATGACTCTTTTAAATTGTGAGAGAAGCAATGCTTGCTTTCTTGAAAGATTGCATTGCTACCTCTGAGACTCTCCACCCTCACCAGAGCCAAACCCTAAACTGATTCTCTGCCCCTGCACATAAACCTGAGAAATATGTGCTAATGTCTGCAAAGATCCTTGAAAACAGTGTTAAGGCAGCCTAAGGGATGAGGGTTGGGACAGGCCTGTCATCACAGGAATGCTGCCTCGGCTTTGAAAGGGATATGGACACCATCTCTTCACCCTCTTCAAGTGCTATCTGTTCACACACATTCCCATTTGTAATATTAGAAGCATGACTCACCTTTTTTATTGCTTTAGAATCATTTGGGGGGTGGATCTGTGATGGCTGATGGCTGTGAGCACACGTCTCAGAAGCCACTTTACTAAACTGTGATTTAGAATATCAGTGACAGTGTTCATGAACCTAAGTTCTTAGTGAGATATACTATCCAGGTGCTCCAGTGATCTGAAAAACTGAGACTAAACTGCTTAATTGGAGGAATTCTTGACAATCTTCTTTGTTAAACTAACATTTTCCCAACTGGGTAACTGAGGACCAGTGACAAAGGGTTGTGAAAGATCACACAGTGCTAGGAATGGATGTAAGGTCTTTGACTACTAAGGAGGTAAGATAAGGCCATAGTCTCACATCTTTCTAGGTGGACACACACATGCAGGTATGCACCTACAAAGGCAACACTATTGACATTTTGTAATAAAAATTTGTGTTATTCATTGAAGTTCCTTGGGTATTAATGCCAACGGCAACCTCAGTCATTGTGACAGCTTCAAATATCTGCATATGTTGGCAAATGTTCCCTGGTGTATGTGGAGGTGAGGAAACACATGAGAAAGACTATCATTGACTCCACTTGAAAAACACAGCTTTGGAAAGTATCTAATTCTGCTGTTAAAATTCTGGACCTGAAGCATGTCTCAAGCCCAAGCCTGGGGAGTCTGCATTGCTGCTTCTAAGCAGGGTCTGCAACCGATCTCTGGAGATCTTTCCTTTGGACTTTCTAAGTCTGAGACTAGTAATTCCACTTCCCAAGGTTCTATTTGAACACACAGATGGTTTTAACTTGATGGTCTTTCACTCAATGACTATGGTTTCTATAGACTACAAATAACATTGTCATGAAGTAGGTTCTTTTTGAAACGGAGACCAGAAAAAGGTCATTTCTGGGGCACAAGCCCACATTTTAAGTCACCAACTACTTTAAACCTTCCCACATCATGTAGGAGGATGTGTGCTTTGGACTATTTGTTTTTAAGGGAGCATACTGCAGAGATGTTGGCTATGCCAGCTTCTTTGCTTACAAGATTGGAAAGGCTGTGCTTAGTGTCTAGGAAGCAGCCCCAGTACTCTAGTGCATTGTGCAGGTATCACTTTTTATTTGGGGGAATGTAAAAGTTGAAGAAATGATAGTGGGGGCTCCTAGGGCCCTCATATAACTCCCTGCAGGATAAGCTTTAATTACCTTTATCCCAGCCTGCACCACTTTCTGTGATTAGCAGAGGCTGCTCTTGGCTAACCTAAGGCCAGTTGGTTTTCTCTGAAAAGAATTTAGAGCTCTTTGCTTTTCAGAACTGTAGTTTAGCTTCATAGGACAGTTCCTTAGGGGGAAAGGCATTGCCTAAATTTCTAAGCTATATACATGATTAATGAAAATAACACTCAGTTGTAATTATCTTTTCATCAACCAGTTACTGCTTCTTCAAAGAGTTCTGCACACTGAAGCTCTTGGTCAGAGTAGTTATTTACTCTCAGTTCATTCCATAATAGTTCATAGTAGTTATGTCAGAGTAGTTTTCCTCTAAGTTCATCTCTCTAGAACCTCAGAGCTGGTAAGGACAGAATCATTTTGTCCAATATCCTTATTTTATAGTAAGGGAAGCCAGAAAAAGAACAGCATATTATCATCTGGCCAGTAAACAACAAAGAGAAAAATAAGATACGTGTCTCTTGATTTCTAATGCAATGATCATTGTATACTGATTCCATCCTAATAGATGTCTTTGTACACCATGCTTGATTATAATTTTTCTAAGCCAAGACAAGTTGACAAATTTATTCCCACTTCATACACATACCAAATATTGTGTTGCACACAAGAATTTCCAACCAACAAAATATCCAACCTATGGCCCTAAAGAAACCACAAAGAGGAAATTATGGACATAAGTACTTATCACTGATGATACATTTTATTTTCCATCTTGCTGCTTGATATAATATTAGAGGATGTGGCCTCGTTCTGCCTGAACTTAGTTGCCATGATGGTACTAAGCAGGATTCTTTAAGAGTATCATTAGGCTGAAGAAATGGCTTAGTGCTTAAAGGTGCTTGTTTACAAAACTAGCCAGAACAGATTCAATTCTCCAACCGCATAAAGCCAGATTCACAAAGCGGCACATGTATTTGTAGTTCATTAGCAGTGGCAAGATGCCCCAGAGTACCTTTATTCTCACCTCTTTTCTCCTATATGTCTCTCAAATAAAAATATTTTTTAAAAGAGACTAATATCTTAAATTTCACATAGTCACAGTTGAGACATACCTTTGTACATAAAATAAAACTAAACCCTATACCTATGTCTTTGAATTGAGGTATGGGACTGGCATTTTCAATAATAAGGAGGGTCTAATGGGAGGGGGTAGATCACAGATGAGCCTAAATAATGGTACCAAACTGCCTGTATTTACTGAAAAGAAAACTAATAAATTAAATTTAAAAAAAAAAGAAGTTTCTTCCTACAGTGAGTATAGACTAAATAGAGACACATAGCTGGTGAAAGTACTGAGAATAAATAACTACTGAATGCTCAATCATAAACAGGGACATCTATATCACTCCTTACAAGGCTCGGAGAACATTGTTAAAGATCAGGCAGAAAGATTATGGGAGGTAGAGAATAATGCCCAGGGTGGTTGTGGAATGCTGTCTTCTGGACATGGCATGGATATTATACTCACAAACTCTCAGTAACTGTGGTTTTCTACACAAGTCTGAACCAGTTAACATTTCTTCATGGATGGGAGAGGGACTCACAATATCCCAATAACCCCAAAGAAACTATTGGCAGTTGATGGCTGCAGAAACAGAAGATATTTTCTTCAGTGGAAAAGCCACTGTCAAGTTGTCCATGCTTCCAAAAATAGTATCCCAACCATGCTCATGTAAGAAAACCTAATTCTACTCAGTGGGTCACAAAACACTGAAAATATAATTGGGATTAGTTGGGAAGAAGAAACAGGACTGGGAACAGCATAAGAGAGAGTAAAGGGGAGATGAATATGATCAAAATAAATTTTATGCATGAAAGAAATTATCAACAATCTAATAAAAATACACCTACAAATATAATCAAGTTCCTTTCTTTCAGAATATGATGCATAGGGACATAAATAAAGGCATAAGGCAGAATAAAGCTGAAAAGAGGATAAATGCTATAGTAAGTTCCTTGGCTACCTCCAGAAGTCCACATTAACTTATGTCCCCCTAGTGACCATCCCTTACTAGGCATTTTCCATGCTTGATTCATTTTACCAGGTTCTTCTGTTCCATGAATGGCATTACCATTCATTTAGATAATTGGGTCAGAAACTGGTCATCCCTTATTCTTTAAAACATCTTTTCAAGACATTACCAGGTTTTGTCTAGTATCCTTACTTAATACCTCTCTGATTCCTGCACATCTCTCTGTCTTTCTCTGTGAATCGTTCAGTTTTTGCTTTGACTACATCAGAAACCTTGTGTAGCAGGTCATCTTCTGAACTGGATAAAGACACTACAGTGATGCTCCTAAACATGCTTTTCCTTCTCCTTTCCTATTTCATTTTCTTTCCTCTATACTTTTCCTTGATTTTTATTTTGTTGGTTTTTTGTTTTTTTATTTGTTTGTTTTGTTTTTCTTTGCTTTCCCTTCCCTTCCCTTCCGTCCCTCTGTCCTTACTTCCATCTCCCCTTTCCTTCTTTCTGCCCTTCCTCTCTCTGTTTTATCCTTTCCTCCTTCTGTCCTTTCATCCTTACTTTATCTTTTGGTATTTTGAGACTGGCTCTCATTTTGTATGTCAGGCTAGTCTCTCCAACCTCAGTCTCCTCAAGGCTAGGATAACAGGTGTGAACATTGCACTAGCTCTGGAAAGTATTCTAATTATCCATTTATATATAAGTGACACTTTCACTGTACCAAGAACTTGTGAAAAGTGTCAACCAAATCTAATTCACCCCCATGTCTCCAGAATCCAGCAAAGTACTTAGCATAAATAAGGTGTTCTGCATCCATCTTTAAACATTAATCTCGCCCAACTGTGTTTTAGCCCCATCATGGTTTTGTATATCTATTATGGGCCAGTAGACTCTCTTTAACCTTCTTCCCATTGTCTAGCAATGTTTCTAGTTACCTCAGCCCTCTGGACACTTCTATAATATTGTATACATTTCTTTCTCACCCTCTGCTTTCTGGAACTATGGGTTCCACCTCTTTCTCTAGAAGCCTATCCAAGCCTCTTTATTTTTCACATAAATGAGCAACAGCTCTGTCCTTGATTCAGCTTACAGATAAAGCAAATTGGCCTAAATGCCGCTATTAAGGTCACAAGGCTACCTACAGTCCTTGAGTGATCATGGTCTAAAAATTTGATTATTTTTACCCCCAAAGTGGAAAGTTCAACCCCCAATAATGTTCAATCAAAAACATCTATCAGATACTTACTCCCAAGTCATTATTGTTCTAAGACACAAGTGAAATTTGGGCTATTCAAAGAATTGTCTAAAACAACTTATTGACAGCAATAATATTAAAGATATTGAAGCTCTGCTGCTTCTCTGATTTGAAGGAAAAAGAGAAGCTGTGTGTACGGCATAGTAGACAAGAAGTCGATGTGATCTGACCATCCATGCCACAGTAGTAGAATGTCAGTAAATGTTGCCAAAAAAAATAAATATCAAACTTCATAGAAGGTATGACTGGTTTCAGTATCAAGTCATTGAATTCTTACATTGTACAAAGGAAGTAGATATAGCAGCCTGAGAGCACCTCAAAAGAAACTTCTTTATTTATCTAAATGAGAAGACATGGATCAAAGAGAAGGAACACCTTAGTTAACATTACACAGCAAGTCAGGGACACAGTATTGTGGTGGCATGTGGACGAAACATATTGCTCTTTTGCCTACACCAAATTGACCTCCAACATCAGGCTGAAGTTCAAACAAGGTTTTCCTATGTAGTTTTCTGAAGCTGGGCCTCTTAATTCACATACACATTATATGTTGTGATTTGGTTTTGAAAAACAACTGAGAGTTAGACTTTTCAGATAATTGCTCCCCTTTGCTCTCATCCATATTCCTTTATGTAATGCTTTTTTTGAAATCCAGTGAAACATTTAAATTGCTTCATATTTTAACAGATAAAATGAACCTTATCAATACAGATAGATAATTATAGATAAATAATTTACTTTAGTGTCAGACAATTCTGACTTCTTTTTTTAAAATTATTATTAACATTTTCCATGATTTAAAAAAAAATCCCATGGTAATACCCTCTCTCTCACCCCCACACTTTCCCCTTTGAAAATCCATTCTCCATCATATTACCTCCCCATCTCAATCCTTGTACTTATATATATACAATACCAACCTATTAAGTGCCCTCCTCCCTTCCTCTCTCTTCCCTTTGTATCTCCATTTTAAGTTACTGGCCTCGGCTACTAAGTATTTTCGTTCTCAAGCAGAAGCCCAATCATCTGTAGCTAGGATAAACATATGAGGGAGAACATGTGGCACTTGGATTTCTGGGCCTGGGTTACCTCACTTAGTATAATCCTTTCCAGATCCATCCATTTTTCTGCAAATTTCATAACTTCATTTTTCTTTACCGCTGAGTAGAACTCCATTGTATAAATGTGCCACATCTTCATTATCCATTCATCAGTTGAGGGACATCTAGGCTGGTTCCATTTCCCAGCTATTATAAATTGAGCAGCAATAAACATGGTTGAGCACGTACTTCTAAGGAAATGAGATGAGTCCTTAGGATATATGCCTAGGAGTGCTATAGCTGGGTCGTATGGTAGATCACTCTTTAGCTGTTTTAGGAACCTCCACATTGATTTCCACAATGGCTGGACCAGATTGCATTCCCACCAGCAGTGTAGAAGGGTTCCTCTTTTTCCACATCACTGCCAACATTTATGATCATTTGTTTTCATGATGGTGGCCAATCTGACAGGAGTGAGATGGAATCTCAATGTAGTTTTAATTTGCATTTCCCTGATGACTAGTGACATAGAACATTTTTTTAGATGCTTATATGCCATTTGTATTTCTTCCTTTGAGAATTGTCTATTTAGCTCCATAGCCCATTTTTGATTGGCTTGTTTGGTTCCTTATTATTTAACTTTTTGAGTTCTTTGCATATCCCACATATTAATCCTCTATCAGATAAATAGCTGGAGAAGATATTTTTCCCATTCTGTAGGTTGCCTCTTTGCTTTTTTCACTGTGTCCTTTGCAGTGCAAAATCTGTGTAATTTCATGAGGTCCAAGTGTTTAATATGTGGTTTTATTGCCTGAGCAATTGGGGTTGTATTCAGAAAGTCTTTGCCAAGACCAATATGTTGAAGGGTTTCCCCTACTTTTTCCTCTAGCAGTTTCAGAGTTTCAGGTCTGATGGAAAGGTCTTTAACCCATTTGGACTTAATTCTTGTGCATGGAAAGAGAGAAGAATCTATTTTCATCCTTCTGCAGATATATATCCAGTTTACCCAACACCATTTGCTGAAGAGGCTGCCTTTTCTCCAATGAGTCTTTTTGGAATTTTTATCGAATATCAGGTGGCTATAGCTACCTGGGCTTACATCTGGGTCCTCTATTCTGATCCACTGACCTACATGTCTGTTTTTGTGCCAGTACCACGCTGTTTCTGTTACTATGGCTCTATAGTATAGGTTAAAATCAGGTATGTTGATACCACCAGCCTTATTTTTATTGCTCAGTATTATTTTAGATATTCGAGGTTTTTTGAGATTCCAAATGAATTTTTGTGTTGTTTTTTCTATTTCCATGAAGAATGCCTTTGGGATTTTGATAGGGATTGCATTAAATATGTAGATTGCTTTTGATAAGATTGCCATTTTCACAATATTGATTCTTCCAATCCAGGAACCAGGGATGTTTCTCCACTTTCTAGTGTTTTCTGCAATTTCTTGTGTGAGTGTTTTAAAGTTCTCATTGTAGAGATTCTTTACTTCCTTGGTTAGGTTTATTCCAAGGTACTTTATTTTTTTTTTTGATTCAATTGTGAATGGGAGTGATTCTCTGATTTTATCCTCTGTGTGTTTGTTGTTAGCATATATGAAGGCGACTGATTTCTGTGGATTTATTTTGTATCCTGCTACATGGCTGTAGGTTTTGATCAGCTCTAACAGTTTGCTAGTAGAGTCTTTAGGGCCGTTTATGTATAGAGTCATGTCATCTGCAACTAATGATAACTTGATCTCTTCCTTTCCAATTTGTATCTCTTTTATGCGTGTCTCTTGCCTTATTGCTATGGCTAAGACTTCCAAAACTATATTAAATAAGAGTGAGGACAGTGGATACCCTTGTCTTGTTCCTGATTTTAGTGGAAAAGCTTCCAGTTTTTCCCCATTTAGTAATATGTTGGCTGTAGGCTTGTTATAAATAACTTTTATTATATTGAGATATCTTCCTTCTATTCCCAGTCTCTGTTGGACTTTTATCATGAAGGGATGCTGGATTTTATAAAATGCTTTCTCTGCATCTAATGAGATGATCATGTCATTTTTGTCCTTCAACCTGTTTATATAATGTATTACATTTATAGATTTGCGTATTTTGAACCATCCCTGCATCTCTGGGATAAAGCCTACTTGGTCAGGGTGAATGATCTTTCTGATATATTCTTGTATTCTATTTGCCAATATTTTGTTGAGAAATTTTGCATCTATGTTCATGAGGGAGATTGGTGTCATTTTTTTTTTATTGTTCTATCTTTGCTTGGTTTTGGTACCAGGTTCATGCTCCCTTCTTTTTCTATTTCCTGGAAAAGCTTAAGAAGCAATGGTGTTAGCTCTTGCTTAAAGGTCTGGTAAAATTCAGCAGTGAATCCATCTTGGCCTGGGCTTTTTTTAGTTGGGAGATTATTGATAACTGTTCAGATCTCCATGTTTGTTATAGGTTGATTTAAGTGATTAATCTCATTTTGATTTAATTTATGTAGGTCATATAATTCAAGGAAATCATCCATTTCTTTCAGATTTTCATACTTTGTGGAGTATATGCTTTTATAGTATATCCCTATTCTTTTTTGAATTTCTCTGGAATCTGTTGAGATGTTACCTTGTTCATCTCTGATTTTATTAATTTGTGTCTCTTCTCTCTTTCTTTTGGTCAGATTTGCTAAGGGTTTATCAATCTTGTTTATCCTTTCAAAGAACCAACTCTTTGTTTCATTAATTCTTTGGATTTTTTTTTTGTTTCTATTTCATTAATTTCTGCCCTAATCTTTATGATTTCTTCCCGTCTACTGATTTTTGGTTTGCCTTGTTCTTCTTTTTCCAAGGCTTTAAGGTGAAGCATTAGGTCGTTTACTTGCGACCTTTCTAATTTCTTAATATAGGCACTTAAGGCTATAAATTTACCTCTTAGAACTGCCTTCAATGTGTCCCAGAGATTTTGATATGTTGTGTTCTCATTATCATTTGACTCTATAAATTTGTTGATTTGCTTCTTGATTTTTCATTGACCCATTCATCATTTAGTAGTGTATTGTTTAGTTTCCATAATTTTGAGTATGCTCTATATATAGCCTTTCTTGCTACTGATTTGTAGTTTAATTCCATTGTGGTCAGATAGAATGCAAAAAATTATTTCAATTTTCCTGAATTTGTTAAGATTTGCTTTGTGTCCTAATATATGGTCTATTTTAGAGAATGTTCCATGTGCTGCTGAAAAGAATGTATATTCTGCAGCCTTTGGATGATATGTCCTGTATATATCTGTTAGGTCCATTCCTTCTATGACCTCATTTATTCCAGATGCCTCTCTGTTTATTTTTTCCTTGGATGACCTGTCAATTGATGAGAGTGGGGTGTTAAAGTCACCCATCACCACTGTGTTTGGTGCTATCTGTGACCTTAGTTCTAATAGTGTTTGTTTGATGAATTTGGGAGCCCCCATGTTAGGTGCATATATGTTTAGGATTGTAATATCCTCCTGTTGGAGTGTGTCCTTAATCAATATAAAGTGACCTTCCTTATCTTTCTTGACCAACATTGGACTGAAGTCTACCTTGTCAGACATTAGTACAGCAACCCCTGCTTGTTTGTTGGCCCATTTGCTTGAAACACCGTTTTTCAAACTTTCACCCTATGATAATGTCTATCCTTTGTAGAAAGGTTAGTTTCATGGAGACAACAAATTGTAGGATCCTGCTTTTTAACCCACTCTGCAAACCTATGTCATTTGGTTGGGGCATTGAGGCCGTTGATATTAAGAGATATTATCGAAAAATGTGTGTTTATTTTTGCCATTTTTTTCATGTGATTCCGGTTCTACCTTTGCTTTCTTGTGTTAATTAATATTTGAGCATTGCTTGTTTTTTCCAGGTTCCTTATATGTGTGCTTTTCCTTTTCTTCAGCATGGAGGATTGTATCAAGTATTTTCTGTAGAACTGGTTTTGTCTTCAAATACTCCTTTAACCTGCTTTTGTCATGGAATGTCCTTATTTGTCCATCTATTTGAATGGATTACTTCGCAGGATAGAGTAACCTTGGTTGACAGTTGTTATCTTTCAGAACTTGGAATACATCACTCTAAGCCCTTCTGGCTTTTAAAGTTTGTGTTGAATAATCTGCTGTAATCTAGATGGGTTTGTCTTTTAGGTAACTTGATTTTTCTCTCTAACTGCTTTAAATATTTTTTCCTTGTTTTGTGTGTTTGGTAGTTTGATTATAATATGATGAGGAGAGGTTCTTTCCAGGTTTTGTCTGGATAGTGTTCCAAAGGCTTCCTGTGTGTGCATTGGCACCTCTTTCCCAATTTGGGGGAAGTTTTCTTCTATCATTTTGTTGAGGACGCCTACTATGCCTTTGGAGTGGAATTCTTCTCCTTCTACTATGCCCTGAATTCTTATATTTGATCTTTTCATAGTGTCCCGAATATCTTGAAATTCCCACTCATACTTTTCTATAAGTTTGTCTTTATTTTTTTTGGACTGTATTAGTTCTGCCAACTGGTCTTCTAGCTTAGATATTCTGTCCTCTCCTTCATCCATTCTACTGGTGAGATTTTCTACAAAGTTTTTTTTTTTTTTTTTATTTCATTAACTGTGTTGTTCATTGCTAGTAATTCTAACTGTCTTTTCTTTATTATTTCTATTTTCTTATGTATGTCTTGTATTGCCTTGTTTATTCCATTAACTTTGTGTCCTGCATCTTCTTTGATTTCCTCTTTGATTCCTTTGATTTCCTCTTTGATTTCTTCTTAGATTCATTTGATTTGCTCTTTAAATTCTTTGAACATGTTTATAATCATTCTTTTGAAATCTATTTCAGACATTTCCTCTAACTTGTTCTCACTAGAGGTCATTTCTGATGCTTTAGTAATTTTAGGTGGATTTATATTGTCTTGCTTTTTAGTGTTTCTTGCATTATAATGTATATATTTTTGCTTCTTGGATTAAGTTAATGCTTGGATTTTCTAGCTAGCTTGGTATTCTTAGCTGTATCAATTGATTTGATGTTATATATCTTCAGGGTAGAAGCTTAAGGTGTTAGGTGTGGCTCTTAAGACTCTCAGAGTATCTACAAACGTGTTCTTAGGTGTTGAGTTTCCCTACTATGGGATTATTCAAGGAGGCTGAGTGGAATAAAATACAGGTAGATTCTAAAACTTAACTAAACACTGTACACATTCAATCAAAAACAGTACTGAGTATTTATGCAAGAGTAGATATTATAACAACCAGATCCACTATCAACAATGAGGTTAAGATTTCTGATCTATTGAGGGATCCAAGTCAGCTTGTGACCAAGTAAGAACTTTCCCTGATGTAATTCCAATTACCATTTTGGATGAATTTGGTCTCAGTTACGTTGCTAGCTAGGTTGTTGGGCTGCTGTTCTGATTTCTGGAGCTGGGCTCTGGCTTTCCCTGTGGGGCAAACCGAGCCTGGCAATGTGGCCCTGCAGATCGGCACCCCTGTTCCTGGAACCGCCACTGCTTCTCCTGAAGCTGCTGCTGCTGGGTCTGTCACCTCTGATTGGTCCACCACTGCTGCTGTGGCTGCTGCTGCTGCTTTAGCTGCCACTGCTGGATCCTCCGCTGCTACTTCTGGATCTGTGACTGCTGCCTCTCTCTGAAGCTGTTGCTGCTGGATCTGCCACTGCCACTACTGGATCTGCTGCTACTGGGCTGGAGCCATTGATTTTGCTGCCAGACTCTGCTCCTGCTTGGGTCCCACTTTGGCTCAAGTTGGCATGGCCGGATCCCAGGACCACTGCTCTATTCGCTGGAGCTGGGCTCAGTTGGTAGGGGAGGGGAGGGAGCTGCAGCTGCTCTAGTTCTCTTGCTATTCCACATGTTCTTCTACCTTGTGATCTGCTCCTCCGTTGTTCACTGCCACTCTCCCTTCATGTTTCTTGAATTGCAGAGAGCTCCGGTGTGAGTGGAAGCTCCCCTCACCTGGCTTTTCTGGCGGCTGGAGCCGAGCCTAGCAGGTTTCTGGTATGCTGCTGTTGCAGCAATTGGCGGACCTGCCAGGGCCGCTTTTGCCAGCCTGTGTGGGCTCTGGATCTCTTCTATTTCTCCACTGCCGTTTCAATTTCCTATACACTTCACTTTTTAGTAAAAGTGTGTATTTTGCTGAATTTTTTCGGTCTCCCCCACCCCCCCAGGCTGCTTTGGTGTGGTACCTAATTCGCCATCTTAACTGGAAGAGCCAATTCTGACTTCTTAATAATGATTTAATAGAACTTAGAGTAAATAAGAGAATTCAGAAATGAGCACCTGATATTCCCAATACACTTTCCTGGAAACAACTAGGAGAAAAAAGAATCAATTTTAATACAAATGATGCAACCAGCCAGTCTAATGGGAATGCTTGTAACTGGCCTACCTTCATCTGAAGTTCTTTGTACTCTTTGTTTGTTCCCTTAGCATGGTAAGCATTCAGGGCTCTGTTTCAGCTATAACATTTCATTCCGAACAGAAAACATCCCTCTCCTCATCCTAGCTTCTTCAGAGAAAGAAATTTGTTACAATTTCTGTTCAATAAATTTGAATTAGCTTAATGCCATCTTTTATAAAATGACTTTATGTTTATAATCCATGGTAGTTTTAGTTTTTTTGTGTTTTTTCTCTCACGATGGTCACAGAAATTATGTAAGGAAGGAGCTGTCACACTAGAGTGCTGAAATGTCTATGAGGGGTCACTGGGCCTGTCAGGGATAAACATGGACAAGAAGCTGATTTCCAAACAGAGTCTATTCCTTGTCTATCACTATTTCATCACTGAAGGAGGCACTATATAAAGCAACTTCTTCTTTGATCTTTATGAAAAAATGTAGGAGATAATATATTCTTTAGGAGGGGATTGAAAGGTCACAGGTTGGTATGACTTTAGTCCAGTGTTGGCAATATGGAATCTTAAAGACAAATCATGAGATAAGTTTAGTCATTTCACTCTTGGGTTTGATGATGCAGTACCAAAGAAACTGGCCCTGAGATGACATTACCAAGAATGATCTGAACATCCAATCTTTGGAAACTCAAATATTTGTTTCCCTAGTCAACCAAACCCCAGACTTTTTATGCTACAACTGCAAACTGCAAAAACAATGTGCATTGGTCAAATCTGGCCAGCACCTGTTTTTGTAAATAAAGTTTGATTGACTCATAGTCATACCTATCTGTTTCCATATGATCTATTGCCACTTTACACAGTGGCACAAGTGAGTGAATGTAACAGAGATTGTGTGGGCCTCAGCACCTAAATATTTACTTCCTGTCCACATATATAAAGCAGTTTAAAAATAAAACACTAACCCCATTCATCAAGAAAGGTTCATTTTGACATGATAAACGAAGTATGTCCAGGAAAGAAATTGATGAGAAATGAAAAGAGACTACACATTGCTGATTGGCCCAGAGGGATCAGATATACAATTGGCATAAACACTTTTCTTGCTTTGCTACCCTTTTTGAAATTGTTCTTTGGCCCTCATTATTTTATGATGAAAAGAGTCATTATGGTTACTTCCAGCTATTTACAATTCCTGGCAGCCTTCTGTCAACATTGCCCGTAATATAATATGAACCCTCATGCCAAAGGGTTAAAGGACAATAAAATAAATATTCTGCAGTAAAATTTTAGGTATTCTGGAGGCATATTCCCTCTAACCATCCTTTTTACAATTTGTTCTGCCAACAATGACCATCAATAGATGTGTGAGTGACCTTAGTTTTGTAAGATTTTATGAAGTTACCCATATACAAAGATGTAAGAAAGTTTGGGTCAACACTGACCTTGGCAGGGCCACAGGACACAATACATTGCTTTTTAAGGAACAAGGATCTCTAAGTGATGATTCCTTGTCTTATGATTCATGTTGTAATGTCCAGAGAAACCAAATAAAGAGCAGATACATAGATAGATAGATAGATAGATAGATAGATAGATAGATAGATAGATAGATTGATTGATTGATAATAGATAGATAAAGATTCATTTATTATAAGAATTGGTTAACATTGGGTGAAAAGCCCTACAGTATGACAATGGCGATTCAAGGGACTGGCAACATCATGGTGTAAATCTTGATATTGGACTAAAAGCCTAATACCAGAAATTATAATGACACAAATGCCAATGGCTCAGTTTAAACAAAGTCACCGTTTTTCCTTTTTCTGTTAAGAATCCCTGGTATATGGGATGAATAAACAATCACACTCAGAAACTATGTTTCAACACTGACTTGGGCATCTTTCAGCACCTCTTCAAGTTGATGCATAAAACATCACAAGTGTGGGTCCTTCCTGAAGGAAACAGTGTTTTCAAATTATGCTGAGGATATAGGGAGAGAATACTGGGATTATACACCAACAAAAATATGTCATAAATTTATGATTTGCCTGAATCCCCCACATTAATAGTCTCCCAGAGTTTCAGTAGCAAAGTACCTCAAACTGGGTGGTTTAAACAGCAGACATGTATCAGTCTATTTGGTGACAATTTCTTCAATCTCTACCTTTATCTGCACATCTCTCAGGGCAAATCTCTCTTATACATAAGAAACCCTTATTAAATTTATGCTCTATTTTATTCTGGCATGGCCTTTTCTTGAATAATTATCTCTATAACAAACCCATTAGTATACGTTAGTCAATTCTTAGATATGTAACCTAAGAAGTTGCAATATGTCCCTGAAATGCAGTTGTTGTAGTTGTAAGACAAGAAGAATAACATTCTCTACTTTATACAATGGTTTGTGAGACCATGTTATACAGCTTGATCCATTGCATGACCTTGTGAACAGTAACTATTTTTTTTTTGATGACACCTAACTTGCTGAACACAGCTTCAACACTGGTGCATCCTTTGTCTTAAAACAAAGGATATAGATAAAGGATCCAAGAGACATGGGTTCATTTCTTTGTCCAAAAATAATAAAAGAAATTATTAAGCATATATACGTTGTAGGCACTCTCGTGGGAACTGCACATTCAACAGTGAAGACACTTCCAAGTAGCAGTGACACAGACAAGATAGAAAATAAGGAAACATGGGGAAATAGATGATCAAGTCAGGTAATTATAAGAACTATGAAAACAAAAACCAAGAACAGAGAGAAAGTGGGTGAAATGGTAAAAGGAAATGTGCAGTTATTGAGAAGCATGAGGGACTAGCTTGGGGACATTAGTACCAATGCTCACCAAGTGGGAATAATGCTAACTTTAGCTAATGTTAAAATTGACAATTCTGCCCTACGCCTTAGGGCAATACATTATCATCACCTGTCTCAGATGCGAATACCTCTCTCATGTCTGCTTAACACTGTTTCTTCAAATAAGTTCTACTCTACTGAATGCAGTATCTCCATTGTCATTTCTTCCATGCTAGTGTCTTTGTTTGTACTCTTGGCTCTTTGAAGGAAAGAGCTCATAGTTCTTTGGTAATGCTCTAATTCCTACTGCAGTGCTAAAGGTGGTAGTGTGTTCCAAATAACACATGGATTTGCAAAGAAAGTGAGGTCCTCTAAGCTTTACCCAAGTTTATACATGGTCAGAGCAGAAGTAGTGAATTTACTTTGCTGATGCTAAGAGAGAAAAAAAAATCCCTGGCTAACATGATAATCATGGTCTGATAAGCTATTTTTTCCTGGATACTGTTTCAGAAGATACGGTATTTCCCATACTATGCTCAAATTTACACAATAGCAATAACCATCATATTCTGAGTACATATCATGTAATATTTTGTTCACTATTTTGCATGTATAAGATCATCTAATCTTCATCACTACATATGAGGTAGGCATTGTCTTCATCTTGATTTAATGGGTAACTTTATTAAAGTCCAGAAATTGAAACAACTTGCCACAAAGCTCAGTAGGAAATAATAGCCTGACTCTAAAATTTGAGCTGTACTGGTATTATTTTCTGAATACAATTCAATTGATAAGAACAAATGGCCTGGAAGACAGTGTAATAAAGTATCAGGAAGAATGATATAAATGAAAAATTTACCTTGGCTCATATTTCATATCTACAACTTCAGAAAAGTATTACCTTGAAAAAGTAACTTTCAGTCTCCAAATTTCAGCATCCTCACCTGTAAAATTAAAAACTTTAGTTGCCCCATACACAGATAAGATTTATGGCAGTAAAATGGAAGTGATTTATATAAAATATATAGAACAGTGCCTGGTTACAATAAACATATGAAATTGAAAGCACTGTTTTACTAAAAAGATGTGCTTCACAGACAGTTATCTGGTGAATATGATCGCTGGCTCAAGGAGCAACACATGCTGAATACCAGGAGATAGAATACCTCTCTCAGGATTTTTAGAAAGATGCTTTCCCATTCTGGGAATAAGAGAACAGTGGTTGGAGTAGTGGACCAGGTGGCAGCACAGTGATTGGGATGTTGGGTGTGTGGAAAATATCCTAAACTCTGTTTCTCTTAGGATAAATTTTGAAAGCACGAATAATTCCTAACATTGTTGAAGGAGTGAGTAACTTACAGATACCTTGATGTAAACAATTCTTAAACATGTCATGTGTTGATCCAAATCTTGTTCATGATAATATTGGGGCAAAATGGACATGATCAATTATTTTCTAGGTTTCCATAGGACTTATGAAAACATAAATAGGAGAGCATGAATAAACCTGATAATGCTTCTTACAGGTAGAAAAAGAAGAGGAGATAAATCAATTATTGTAAATCAAATATTGTTATTGTGTCATTTTTTTTTCACTCTGTGCTATACTTTTCACAGCAAGGAGATGAGACCTCAGCTCATAATATATGACTGTGCAGTACTGAATACCCAATTTTATTTCTTCCCTTTCTTTGTTTCTTTCTTTGTTTCCTTCTTTCTTTCTTCTTTTTCTTTCTCTCTCTTTCTCTTAATTTTATCTTAATTTCTTGCTTGCTTGCTTGCCTGCAGAAAAGCACACCAGCCTCTGTCATGTTGGCCTTTTTGAACCAAGCACATGGAGTCCCATTCTTCACTCAGCTGCCAAGCCTGTGGCTTCCCCGGGGAAGCATAAAAAACACCAACAATCTTTTTAAAGAAAACTTATTATATATATTTTAATGACAGTTGCCTTTCCCTTTGGTTGGGAAGTCATGTGTGTGTGTGTATATATATATATATATATATATATATATATATATATATATATATATATATATATATATATATATATAATATATATATATATATATATAATTATATATATATATATATACATTGAAATTATAGAAAGATTTCAAATATAGTACAAGTAGAATTTCCTTGTTCTCTTGAAACACTAAGGTTAAAGGGTAAGTTCCAGCTTGGTTCCTCAGTGTCCCTAAGTGTGTTAATGGTCATTTCCTACAAACAAGAATAATATCCCATATAATCAAAATATCATAACCTAGCCATCAAATCAAGAAAATAATATTGATGTGTAAATGCAATGTAATCCTTAGACCCTATTCAAGCTCTACCAATTGTCCCAAATATGTCTTTGTAATAGCAGAGTCCAGAGATGGGGTGATTGCTCAATAGTTAAAAGTGCTTGCTTGCAATGCCTGCTTATCAGGGTTGAATACCCCATTACTCACACAAAGCCAGATGTGCACAGTGTCATATGCATCTGGAGCTCATTTGCAGTGGGCCAAAGGGCCTGGTGCAACCATACACTCTCACACACACACTCACTCAAATCTATCTATCTATCTATCTATCTATCTATCTATCTATCTATCTATCTATCATGTATGTCTTTTTCTTTCCCTCTCCCTTTCTCTCTCTTTCAAATAAATAAAAAATATTCTTATAAAGCCAAACAGCTTAAAAATAATAACACAAGGATCCACTTTGGCATAATGTGCTATACTGACTTGATAAATATGCTTCTTACAATTCTTTGGGCTACCTTTGACTTTACTAGGAGACTCAACACTCATCAAATTCTTGAGAGAAGAAGCAACAGTTAAATGATTAGCATTGAATGAGACATTTCTATCACACTTACCAAGGCTCTGGAAACATTGCTTAAGAAGTGATAGAAAGAATGTAAGAGACAGATGATAAGAAGGAAGAGTGTTTTGCAACATTGCATTCTGGGCCTGAGGTGTCTATTGCATTCTTTGACCTCACAGTGGTTATTGTTTCCTGCCCAATATGGATGATGAAGGAAGGCAATAGAAAAAAGAAATACATCAAAATAGTAGGGGAACTGATTGAAGGGAAACAAGGGTTCAGTGGAAGGGAAGATAGTGGAGAGCAGATACATTATGTACATACATAAAAATATCCATTATCACTTTCCTATTTCTGTGCCTTTCCCCAAACATATCCCTTGACCTATCCCCTACCCATCACTCATGTCTCAACTTTAGGGTCCTGTCAATTGCCACATTCTCCATGAAGCCCAACCCCTCATCCCTAACTTGGAATGTTACAATTACAGTAGTATATTATGCCTTTTCTTTTACTATTTTAATATTTTAATTTTTATACAAAAATTAAGCAATCAATTTCAAGTTCTTTGTACCTAAACACTTTGCACTGGTCATGTCTGTTTTGTCCCTAATTCTACACCTATACTACCTAAACTGCTGCCAATAAACACTATTTAATATAAAAGCATGCATATATTAATAGTAGTTACTTTTCCTTTACTGACTAAGTATGGATCAGGCACTGTTCTAAGTTGTCTGTATGGTTTATCTCATTTAATCTATTTAACTGCTCCATTAGTCAGGTGTTCTCATTATTCCCAGTTTATGGAAAATAACTCAACAGTAATAGGTAATAAATAGATGTCACTAAAGGAAATAAGCACTATATAAACTAACAAAATATTTATTGAAAATCTCATTGTGATACCCTCTAGACTCCACTCGAGGCATTGTTTCTACTTAAGAAGATAAGGTTCACTATTGGACAGCTAAACCATAACCCAAACCACTAGCAGGTGAAAGTCCCAGACCAAGAAACTTTACTTAGAAATAAAGAAAAAAAAAATGTCAGATATTGAGTGGGTACCAAAACACATAGAGATAGGAAAGGTGGTAGCAAATAGAGGCTAACCCATGAATTTAAAGGAAGACCCAGAGTGCATGAGAGTCACTAAATAAAGCCATGTGTCAGCAAGGAAAAAATGTGGCTTCTTTGAGTTACCCCAGAAGCAGTATCTCCAAGGACCTCAACAAACAGATGTGATGAGATGGCCTTCTCAGTATACTCAGACCAGACAATCAAGACAAGGGTGGCTAGTCTGGAAATGCCAGGGGATATATCCTTTTGCAAGTCATTTACATGTGTGAGCCCTAGTTTTCTCATCTAAAAATGGTATTGGTCCCCATAAGTCCTCTTTATAGTGATAGTTAAAACACATGCAATTGTTAACATGAACTTTTGCTAGTATTTTTTCATTTTTCACATAATTTCATGTGGTTTACTGTGGGGCACTGCCAGACACAGGTGGAGCCTTCAGGAGAGCTGCCTGAGCTTCCAGGCATGGCTAAGGAACCCCAGGCCACTCCCTCTTTAAGCCCAGCACACCTGAACTTAGGGTTTGGCCATAGACTTGTGACCTTTGTCCAGTTTCCTAAGAAACTCCTTATCAGCCAGCAGCCTTCACATAGTCTTGAGACCCTAGATCACCTGAGCCACCCAGTCATTGCCTAAGTACTGGAATGAATGTCCCATATGCTAATTAGGCATCAGAAATGAATTTGGTACATCCAATCGCCTTAGGGTCCTCCCCCCACCCTCAGATGCTTTTAACCCATTTCACTGACAATAAACTGAGAGAGCTTTTCACCAAAAGTCCTTTACTTTAGGGAGCTCACCCACTCTGGTTGCCTGGGCATCTTCAGGGGACTGTGGCTGGCCCCAGAGCAAGAACCCAGGTACCCCCAGTTTACCAAACATGGTACTTGATCCCAGGCTCAAGTACAGTGCCCAGCATAGGGGAAGTACCCAATAAACAGTTTATTTGAGGTATGATTGGCATACGACAAACTGTTCATGTTTGAAGTACACAATTTAGTGAATATTGACATGTGTATAAACCTGTGAAGTATCTTCATAATGAGGATGTAATAAATGTATATATTACTATTCTTCATCAAAACATATTTGCTGGAGTGAGAAGAGGAAAAGGCATGCCTGCCATACTGCTCCTGAAAGTATAAAACACCTGTGTACAAAGACATAATTCCTTAACTCTATCTGGAATCCTGGGGCCTATATGAGGGAGAAAGCAGTGATCCTAAGCCATTGGTTTTGAGATGATTCAGCTGGGTAAGTACCCTGTCTCCTTGTAGGAGTTAATATATGAATGCAACTCCAGATCACGTTCCTCAGGACTACTTCTGACTCATCGTGTTGAGTGATTTTGTTTGTCTAATTCCATTCCAAAGAGCCTTATTGATCAGAAAAACATTTTTAGTGCAGATTGGATAACTTTAAATCTAATTAATCATAGGGATTTTCTTGTTACATTGTATTTAGGAATCAACTTGGACATAGTTGTATAACTAAATGCTAAAATAGAACTTAGCTATAATTCTGAGTGAGTTTACAGCCATGATGCTCATGTTTATAACAGTATGCAGCCTTAGAAACTTCCATGAGTCTATAAGAGCTGCCTAAATAGCTTGTGAACTTGAAATGATCCAGGCCTCATGTAAGTGGAGCAAGCCTACTAGCTCAGCTCTGCCTCAAGTGACTTAGGGAAATGGGATGGTCTTGATTCCACTCTGAAAATTTTCTTTGCTCAGCTCAGAATAATGGAGTCTAAGGTCAAAACTCATGTACCCATTCCATATGCATATTTCATACCATGAGGTATAAGAAGCTCAGAGTGTCTGCTTCTATAGTAAAAGTAAGAACAACATGTATTGTTCCAATCTCATGTGAAAAATTGATGATCTCTAATGGGAAGAGCCAGTAGATACTTATTTTTTTGTATTTTTCTTCTTGTGACCAGATATTTTATATGGTACATTAGTGATAGAATAATTGGCATTGCTAAAAAATGTTCAAGTGTCTGATATAAGATTCTATAATAGAAAAAAATAACTTAGAGTCACAATATTTTAAAATGTAAAAATATAATAGATGTGTCTAAAATTGATGGTAAAAGTATTACCAGAAAGGTTGAGAAATACCTTCAGACTTCCTAAGGTTATGTGCATCACTATTTGAAACTTATTTCTTTTCTTGTTTGTTTGCTTGCCTTTAAAAAGGGTCTCACTCAAGCCTAGGCTGAACTAGAACTCACTCTGTAGTTCTAGGTTGGCTTCAAATTCATAGCAATCCTCCAAAGTACTAGGAATAAAAGTGGGTACCATCGTAGCCAGCCTGAAACTTTTCATATCTTTATGCATTGGTCTCTTTTTCTCTTGTCTGGAAAGAAATTTAGTATGTTTTCTTTTTGTTTGTTTGTTTTTGAAGTAATGTCTCATTCTAGTCCAGACAGACCTGGAATTCACTATGTAGTCTCAGAGTGGCCTAAAATTCACAGTGATCCTCCTACCTCAGCCTCCAAAATTCTGGGATTAAAGGTATGCACCATCATGACTGGCTTAGTATTTACAATTTATTTATTTTTTATTTTTTGTTTATTTTTATTTATTTGAGAGTAACAGAGAGAGAAAGAGGCAGAGAGAAAGATAGGAGAGTGGGCACGCCAGGGCTTCTAGCCACTGCAAACGAACTCCAAATGCATGCGCCCACTGGTGCATCTGGCTAACGTGGATCCTGGAGAATAGAGCCTTGAACTGGAGCCCTAAGGCTTCCCAGGCAAGCACTTAACCGCTAAGCCATCTTTCTAGCCCATTATTTACATTTTAGATTAATTTTAAAGACCAAATGAGACAACACAGCAAAATAATTGCCTAATATCTAGTACATTGAAAAATAACAATTAAACCAAGTGTAGCATTTACCTATTGTGTGGACAAAATACCCAACAAAAAGCAGCATAAGTAAGGAAAGAGTTTATGTGGCTTATAATCTTGAGAGGAAGTTTCATCATGGCAAGGAAAGCATACATCAGTGGAAAAGGGAAGGAGTTTGGGTGAGCTAGTTACTGAATATCCAGTGGGCTGGACTAATAAACTGCAAGGTCCATCCTCAGTGACCTACCCCCTATAGGAAGGCTCCACCTCCCAAACTGCAACCATCTGGGGAATATGTATGGAAAACACATGAGCCTATGGGGGACATTTCCTTCAAATCACCACAGAGAGTACTTCTTCCTTTCTCATACTGCTGGACCTGTCACTTTGCAAGCAAGAAAACTACATAGATGTCGATATTACTTACCAGAAGTGTTTTAATGTATTTAGACCTTGAATCATAACAACAGATCATATATAGGATTTTCTACTTTCGACATCAATTTGTTGCTTCTAAGTTTTTGATTTTAGGCATTTGAGATCTTATATTTTCTGATTAGGGATTCTCAGTGTGTACTAATGAGGAAAATTAGTGCATTTGGCCAGAGAGCAAGTTAAAATTACTGCTAAACAACTATTTCAACTCTTAATCCAGTGTGCCTTCCATCCCTCTATTGAAACTCCCATGAGACTATGAAAAGTGATTAGTCTTCTGTTTAAGATGGTGGCATAGGTACCATGCCAAAGCAGTGTGTGTGTGGGGGGGGGGGGGGGCAGAAGCAAAAAAAAAACAACTCAGGAAAATACACACTTTTACTAAAAAGTGAGATATATAGGAAATTTAAACCGCAGCAGAGAAGTAGGAGAGATCCAGAGCATCCAGAGTGCACACAGGCTGGCAGAAGCACCTCTGGCAGGTCTACAAACCATGGCGGCAGTGAGCAAGAACGCCGCCAGGCTCAGAGCTCTCTGCAAACTCAAGAAACGTGAATGGAGAACGGCAGTGAACAATGGAGGAGCAGATCACAAGATAGAAGAATATGTGGAACAGAGAGAACTAGAGAGCATCGGCAGCCTCCCCTCCCCCAATGCCAGGGCCCAGCTCCAGTGAACAGAACAGCGGTCCAAGGACCCAGCCAAACCTACTTGAACCAACAGTGGGACACAAGCAGGAGCAGAGGTAACTGGGATTACACCAAGGAAGGGTCTCACCTGGTCACAAGCTGACTTGGAACACACAACAGACCAGAAATCTTATCCTCCTTGTTATCAGGATTAAGGATGTGGGTGGGGCCACCACACACCATAAGGGACAGTTAGAGGATCTGGTTGTGATAATACCTACTCTTGGATAAATACTCTGAACTCTTTTTCATTGAAAGTATACATTGTATATTTAAATTTTAGCAAATATCTGTATTTGGTTCCATTCAGTCTACTTGAATATTCTCATAGTAGACAAACCCAACACCTACAGTCACTTTTGTAGATATTCTGAGAGTCTTGAGAGCCACACCTAATGCCTTAAGCTTCTACCCCGAAGTTACATACCATCAGATTGACTGATACATCTAAAAATACTTAGCTAACTAGAAAATCCAATCATTAAATAATCAAGAATGCAAAAATATATAAATTATAGCACAAGAAACACCAAAGATCAAGACAATATAAATCCACCTAAAGTATTAATGCATCAGAAATAACCTCCAGTGAGAATGAGTTAGAGGAAATGCCTGAGAAAGATTTCAAAAGAATGATTATAAATATGTTCAAAGAAGTCAAAGAAGACAGCAAATGAATGAAAGAGAAAATCAAAGGAATCAAAAAAATCACAGGACACAAATTTAATTAAATAAAGAGGTCAATAATAGACACAAGTAAGGAAATAGAAATAAAAAAGAAAAACCAGTAAGACTTAGAAGCAATGAAGAACACACTTAATGAAATAAAAAATCTCACCAGTAGAATGGGTGAAGGAGAGGACAAAATATCTAAGCAAGAAGACCAGGTGGCAGATCAAATACAGGCCAACAAAGAGAAAGACAAACTAATAGAAAAGTATGAGTGGGAATTTCAAGATATTCAGGACACTTTGAAAAGATCAAACATAAGAATTCTGGATATAGTAGAAGGAGAAGAATTTCACTCCAAAGGCATAGTAGGTGTCTTCAACAAAATCATAGAAGAAAACTTCCCCCAAATTGGGAAAGTGGTGCCAATGCAGATACAGGAATCCTTTAGAACACCAGCCAGACAAAACCTGCAAAGAACCTCTCCTTGCCATATTATAATCAACCTGCCAAACACAAAAACAAAAGAAAAAATATTGAAAGTAGTCAGAGAGAAAAATCAAGTTACCTACAAAGACAAGTATATCAGGATTACAGCAGATCACTCAGCACAAACTTTAAAAGCCAGAAGGGCTTGGGGTGATGTATTCCAAGTCCTGAAAGATAGCAACTGTCAACCAAGGTTACTTTATCCTGCAAAACTATCCATTCAAATAGATGGAGAAATAAGGACATTCCATGACAAAAGTAGGCTAAAGGAGTATTTGAAGACAAAACCACCTCTACAGAAAATACTTGAAAGGGTCCTCCATGCTGAAGAAAAAGAAAAGCACACATATAAGGAACCAGGAAAAAACAAACAATACTCAAATACTAGTTAACACAAGAGAGCAAAGGTAAAACTGAAAGAACTACAAAATATGGCAAAAATGAATACACACCTTTCAATATTATCTCAATATCAATGGCCTCAATGCCCCAACCAAAAGGCATAGGTTTACAGACTGTGTTAAAAAGTAGGATCCTTCAATTTGATGCCTCCAAGAAACCCAACTTTCTACAAAGGATGGACACTATCTTAGGGTGAAAGGATGGAAAATGGTGTTTCAAACAAATGGACCTAGAAAACAAGCAGGGGTTGCTATCCTAATATCTGACAAGGTAGACTTTAGTCCAACATTAGTTAAGAAAGATAAGGAAGGTCATGTTATATTGATTAAAGGCACCCTCCAACAGCAGGACATTACAATCCTAAACAGATATGCACCTAACATGGGGGCTCCCAAATTCATCAAACAAACACTATTAGAAATAAGGTCACAGATAACACCAAACAGTGGTAATGGGTGACTTCAACACCCTAGTCTCATCAATTGACAGGTCATCCTGGGAAATAATAGAGAGGCATCTGGACTAAATGAGGTCATAGAAGGAATGGATATAACCAATATCTACAGGACATTTGATCCAAATGCTGCAGAATATACATTCTTTTCATCAGCACATGGAACATTCTCTAAAATAGACCATATATTAGGACACAAAGGAAATCTTAACAAATTCAGGAAAATTGAAATAATTCCTTGCATTCTATCTGACCACAATGTAATGAAACTACAAATCAACAGCAAGAACAGCTATAGGGCATATAAAAAAAAACATGGAAATTAAACAACACACTACTAAAGGATGTATGGGTCAAGGAAGAAATCAGAAATATAATCAAAAAATTATAGAGTCAAACAATAATGAGAACACAGCATACCAAAATCTCTGGGACACAATGAAGGCAGTCCTAAGAGGTAAATTTATAGCTTTAAGTGCCTATATTAAGAAATTTGAAAGGTCGCAAGTAAGCATCCTAATGCTTCACCTTAAAGCATTGGAAAAAGAAGAACAGGGCAAACCAAAAGTCAGTAGACTGTAAGAAATAATAAAGATTAGGGCAGATATTAATGAAATAGAACCAAAAGAACAATCCAAAGAATCAATGAAAAAAAGTGGTGGTTCTTTGAAAGGATAAACAAAATTGATAAACCCTTAGCAAATCTGGGCAAAAGAAAGAGAGAAGAGACAAAAATTAATAAAATTAGAGATGAAAAATGTAACATCACAACAGATACCAGAGAAATTCAAAAAATAGGGAAATATTATAAAAGCATATACTCCACAAAGTATGAAAATCTGATAGAAATGGATGATTTCCTTGATGTATATGACCTACCTAAATTAAATCAAGATTAGATTAATCACTTAAATAGACCTATAACAAGCATGGAGATCCAAGCAGTTATCAAAACTCTCCCAACTAAAAAAAGTCCAGGCCCAGATGGATTCACTGCTAAATTTTACCAGACCTTCATGGAAGAACTAACACCATTGCTTCTCTAGCTTTTCCAGAAGATAGAAAAAGAAGGAATCTTACCAAACTCCTTCTATGAAGCCACCATCACCTTGATACCAAAAGCAGGTAAAGATAGAACAAAATTACAGACCAATCTCCCTCATGAACATAGATGCAAAAATTCTCAACTAAATATTGGCAAACAGAATACAATAATGTATCAGAAAGAACATTTACCCTGTCCAAGTAGGCTTTGTCCCAGAGATACAGGGATGGTTCAACATATGCAAGTTTATAAATGTAATGCATTATATAAGTGGACTGAAGGACAATAATCATATGATAATCTCATTAGATGCAGCAAAAGCCTTTGACAAAATCCAACCTCCCTTTATGATAAAAGTCCAACAGAGACTGGGAATAGAAGGAACATATCTCAATATAATAAAGGCTATTTATGTTAATCCTACAGCCAATATATTACTAAATGGGAAAAAACTAGAAGCTTTTCCACTAAAATCAGAAACAAGACAAGGGTGTCCACTGTCCCCACTTTTATTTAATATAGTACTGGAGGTATTAGCCATAGCAATAAGGCAAGAGATGCACATAAAAGGGATACAAATTGGATAGGAAGAGATCAAGTTATCATTAATGCAGATGACATGATTCTATATATAAAGTACCCTAAAGACTCTACCAGCAAACTGTTAGAGCTGATAAACACCTACAGCCATGTAGCAGGATACAAAAAAAATACACAGAAATCAGTAGCATTCCTATATGCTAAGATAAAAGAGAGACTGATTGACATGGGGAAGGGATATGATGGAGAATGGAGTTTCAAAGGGGAAAGAGGGGGGTAGGAAGGGAGGGTATTACCATGGGATATTTTTTATAATCATTGAAAATGTTAATAAAAATTGTGGGAAAGAAAAGAATATGAAAAGTACTTGGTCCACAATGTTTTGCAGATGCCATTTGATTGAATCCCTAGATCACAGCAAATATGCTTTCCATTAAAGCTTTGCATAAATTAGTAAAGAATGGACATGGCTGTTTTTCCAAGTCAGGGAATCACTGTCATCCTAAATCTGGACATTACTAAATTCATAGCAATTAAATAATCACAATAGTCTCTAAGACAGTTAAACCACAAACAGAGGCACTGTTAACAAAGTAAATGAAAGATAGTATTCTGCACTACTTCTACATATGAACAATGCCATTAATCAAGCAGGGCATTAATATTAGGTAACCTCTAAAATTGAAAAGCCTTTATATGTGATGTGACTACATTGGTCTCTGAACAAATTTGGATGCATTTCTAAAGTGAATAATCTTCATCTGTTAAAATTTGATGAAGAATAGAAAACAAGAAAGAGAGGAACCCAAAATGTGCCCTATTTTAAATTCATGCATGTTTTATCACTTTTCAAGTGTGTTCCAAGTAGCCCAGTAAGCTCTTCAGCATCTCTCAATACTCCTAGTCATTCTCTAAAAGAGAGATGTGACTACATCATCTCATTATTTCAACTTGTTGAGCTTTCTCACTCCCCACCTCCACAGAAATGAATGTTATTTAGGATAAAAATAAAATTTGAATTTCTACATCTAAACTGAGATTTTTAGATCAAGGCAGCTTACAGAGAGGGCTCAGATTTCCTCAGTGCAAAGACTCTCATGCCACTTTTTGATAAAGCCACCTTTTTTGGAAATGCAGAAACTTTGCAAACTGGTAGGAACTCTTCAGGCATGTCAGTAAATTTCACCAGTTTGTCCAATAAGCACAGATAATCTATCCCATCACTATTTAGTTAGGTGAGTACCAAATGTTTTCCATATCAAAACAAAATCTATATAGACTCTGGTGGATGGCAAATGGCATAAGTTTCTGATTATAAGTTTCTGGTTATGAGTTTCTGTGTGACACAGAATGTCCTCACTTATAACCAGAAACCCATGAAAGCAAGTGGACTTTCTGTTAGAATTTGGATGATTAATTTACTTCTGCATGCAAAATAATGGCTTTATTTGGTATGATTCACACATTGGAATATATTAGCTATACTGTGTGAATAATGATTCCCAGGTTTCCATAATGACAAGAGTAATGAAAAGAAGTTGGGGTCTTTGATTTTGTTCATAGTGACTAACTTGCAAATTTCATAATTAATATTTAATTCTCACCTCCAATTAAATAATTAAAATAAGTCACAATTGCTTCTTTATATAATCAATTGACAAAAAAGTTACTTACTAGATTGATGAAGATTCAGAATCAGATGTGTTTTTTATAATTGAAACAAATGGGGTAAAATTAAACTGCTAAACTGAGACATAATTAAGAAATTTTATAAACTAGAAAATATTACTCCTGATAGAGGCTTTCAAAGTAAAATGCTCTATTCATTCAAATATGAAGTTATTAAATTTCTATTGGTCCTCTAAGCCTAAAATGAAGTCCTATCTTCTCAAAATAAAGCTTCACAGACCAAGTAGAAAAATAAGTGTCTTTGCTTTGCGCTAGAGTATTTAAGAATAGAAATTAGCATGTGCCATTTTGTGCTAGAAGTGTGAAACTTACATTTTGAATTTTATAGGGCTCACCTTTAAAAGAGAATATTTAGAGTCATACATAGTACTCAAATATATTGGATAGTCACTAGAAAAAAATAGACAGTATTGAATCTCATATGAGATATTGGACTTTTGACTAATGTTAAACTCGGTAAAAACTATGGGGATCTTTGAAGTTTGACTGAATGCAATTTATATCATGAGATGGGCATAAATCTATATGAGCCTAGGGCAGAATGTGGTGGTTTGAACGCAAATGTATATCCCCCATAGACTGAGGTGTTTTTGATTAAGATTGAGCAGGTAATTTGAGTCTCTAACTGGCAGAACCCTGCTTGGAAATAAGTATTTCATTGGGGAACAGACCTTGAATCCAGCCCTGTTAGGTGTTGAGAGCCAAGTTTGAGCTCTGGATGTTCCTGCTTTCTGGCTGTTGGTTGTGTTTCTCTGCCATGGATCTATGCTAAAATAAGCCAGCTTCTTCCTGCATAATGGAGATTCCCCTGGAATCTGTAAGCCTGATATAGACTCTCCTCCCATAAGTGACTTCTGGTTGAATATTAGCCCCAGCAACCAAAAGGAAATTGCAACATACACAGAGAATCTATTACACTCTCTTCCATTAACATCCATTTAATTCTTCTACAAAAAAGTCTATTCCTATTAATTTATTTTGCATGTAATTTGGAAATAGAGACAAAGGCAACCTAGATTTTCCTCCCTTCCCCACAAACTTCCTTGTACCTTTTAGAATATTTGATAATCTGAATAGCTAAAATTAAGGTGATGTGTATAGCTAATAGACAGAGAGAAATGAATAGTATCTGTTTAACTGGAATTTTTATTATGTAAGGAGCTTACTTCTGCTATTGCTACATAAAGATGGGAAGAGAAAATGAGTTAACAAAAAGACAGGAATCATTTTAATAGCATTATTGGTATTTTGCAGCAATCTGAAAAATCAAATATTGCCATTTCAATAAAATACATTTTCAGCTAGAAAAAGAGATGACCTTTCCCAGTAGCCATCTAAGTAGAAGGTCAGACAGACCAAGAAAATATGTCATCCTTCTCTGTTCCCATTTACTCTTGTAGCCTTCCTTTGTCTTCATTTCTTCTGTATCTAATATTATATGTACTGATACTCTGTTTATCTTAATGTGGCTAGGGAAAATCATAAGTGTATAAAAATTAAAATTGCATTAATTTAATTTTCAGTAACAATGCATATTCCCTTCATGCCTTAAAAAATTTAGAGAGACATCAGGCAGTCTTGAGTTAAGAGACTCAAGCATTTAAATTATTCATCATTTTGTTATACCACATTTTTCAAATTACTTTAAGTAAGGTATTGCTTCTCAACCTGTAAGTTATATAGCTCATCTATATAACTCATATAGCTTATCTATATTTTTAAAGAAACAAACTTAGAAGAAAAAGTATGCAAGTATAATTTTACATAACTGAGTGGCAATCCTAGCTGAAGCACTTAGCTAGCAATTATATTGCTTTAGTTGAAACATTTTGTGAAATCCACATTTAGGCTACTAAGCTGAAATCTCTTTTCTAAAGAAAAGTAACTCTCTTTTTCAGGGGAAGAAGACTCTTATTACCTCTTGTGAAATAAATAGATAATTTCATTTTCAAAATATGAAGTATTTTGCAAAGAAATGATCTGGTGATGGCCCCTCCAAAAAACAAAAAAAAAAAAAAAAACTGTTGGCTGTGAAAATGTTGACACATCTCTGAGATTTGACTACATCAAAAAGTTTTATTCAGTACCTGTCAACACATCATGTTTCTACATCTCAGTTTTCATATATTGCAAGAAGGCTATCAACATTTGCTTCATTGTACAATACATTTGAGGTATGAAGCCAAAGAAGAAAGTAAAATTGAGTAGTTAGAGGTAATGGTAGCTTCCACCTTTGGCTTTCACCAAGATTTACACTTCCAAACTCCTCCTTCCTACATTCCAGAAACCCAGAAAAATCCATTGTTTCAGGTTCTCCTTGCCTTCTCTGGGTAGCTGTGCTTTTTCTTGGGGATGGGACAGAATTGCTGTGCAGGGAAAGTTTTCAAGGAATAAGAAAGAGTGCCACCTTTCTAGGATTTATGTTTTGCTTGGGGGAGAGGAGCTCTAGTTTCTATGACATACACTGAGGGAAAGAAATTCTGTTTCCTTTACTCACTTATTTTTTCTCATTTGATTAATTTCACTCTAGTAAATCATATTTTCTGAGGTTCTACCATTAGCCTTTACTTGTCTGAGGCCTCACTCCTACAGGGAACAGACTTGTGGAAACCCGTTGTTGTTAGTGAAGAATCCAACTGTGACATTTATTTTGCAATCCTGGCCTCTACCTTCATTTTAGAGTGCACTATTGTATCTGGGGGAGATGGTTCAATGAGTAAGGTTGTTGCTTTGTAAGCAGAAGAACCTGAGTTCACATCCCTGGAATGAACTGGCAAGCATCTGTAATTTCAGCATTCCTAAGTTGAGATGGGAGGCAGAGACAAGTATCCTGAGAAGCTCATGAGCCAGCTAGACTTGAGGATTCAGCAGAGAACAATAAAAACATTCTGGCTCAAACAAGGTGGAAGGTGAAAACCAACACCAGAAGTTTTCCTCTGCCCTCCACACACACACATGTGCATGCCTTCACACACACTTAAAAATTAACTATTTCTTTGATACAAAAGTCCTATGACACTTCTTACTGTCTGTATCTCATTTTTCAAACAATTATCTCATATTCAAAACTGGGTCAGGTGATGATAGTACTTATTCCATAGAGCTTAGTGTTTAGTAGTTATTTACTATAATAATTATTAAAATCTCTAATGCCCACAGTTTTTAATGCAGAGCTATACATATTAAGAATTCTTACAAATGTCATTTAAATAAAGTTAAGTGCATTACGTTGAAGTCCTACACATCTTCCTTGAATAGTAGGCAGTTCTTAGTACTTTATCAGTCATTGATACATGCCATGCACCATCGATACATAACTTCTTTTTCTGTTGTATCCTTTACCAAGCAAGTCTTTCCTATGATTTTTCTTTTCTTTTCTTTTCTTTTCTTTTCTTTTCTTTTCTTTTCTTTTCTTTTCTTTTCTTTTCTTTTCTTTTCTTTTTTTTGAGGCTAACCCAGTAGACTTATCTTTTTTATGTGAGAAAGCAAGAACAAGATAGAGAGAGAGAGAAACAGAAAGAATAACAGAAAGAAAGAACTAGCCTGCCAGGGCCTCCAACCATTGCAATCAAGCTCCGGACACATGCACCCCTTGCCAAATAATTGATCTCTTAGAGACAGATTGCATGATGATGAAAACATTTGGAAAATCAAAGGTGAATAATAAGAGTCAAAGTTTTTTATAAAGCAATAAGAAAAGATGTCACATTCACATCTTGCATTGAAAATTGCTAAAGAGTTTTCAAAATCAAGGAATGGTTATGTCAAGCAACAAATGAGCCTCTAGGATGAATTTAATCACTTCTCTACAACAGCAAAATTGCATAATCATATGCCATCATTTGAAACCTTTTGCTTTGGAGTTGGATAATCTACATTGTGTAACCACTAGGTGGATTTACAGTCTGTATAATGTCAAGATTATCTCTGTAGCCAGAAAAAGATGATTTTTCTGTTTGATTTCATGTAAGTTCACTGGGAAGGGTGAAAAACTGTGGATGAATATACTTGTTGGACTGAGCCTCATGACAACAGGAATATTCTAGAATCAGTAATATAACAAGTAAAATAAGTTCAAAGATTAGATGGGGAAGCTCAATCAAAAAAAAAAAAAAGATTTTGATTTCAATCCAAGCTCATTCAAAAGCTTTTTGTGTGATCATGGGAAAGTTCTTTATTTCTCTGAACATCAATTTCTTCCTCTTTATAGCAAGACAGTAATGGACATTCTCATTGGTGATATCTAGATTCTTATTAATTCTTAAAGATCATATCATAATGCTTAAGGCCAAAAGGAACAGGATGTCATCATCTCAATTCTGCACATAACTTTAAGTTTAGTTGTACTGCACCAAATACCTGTATACATAGCATTTTTTACACTTTAGATTGAGATGGTTTGGTGCCAGCTAGAGTTTGGATATGTGAATCTAAGGTGCACACACTATGATTAGTTAAGTGAAGGGCTATTTGCATGCTCTCTCTTTCTCTCTCTCTTTCTCCATATATATATTTTTTTCTAGAATAACTTGTATAAATTTACTTATATTGGATTCATCTATGTGTTTGGTGCTTAGCAACAAATTGGCATGGATAAATAATTGTTTATACTTATATTCATTTATACTTCTAAATATAGCATAATTAATGTGACCTTTAATTCTAGGTAACATCCATCCTCTTGATCTTCTGCATGGTCAACATAGAAAGTAGTCTATTTTTCCGCTTATAAATATTAAATGCCTTAGTGCTTGGTGTCAGTCCTAGCTTCTTAGTCTGACATAGTCTCTGAAAGGGATGTCATCTAACTAAGTATCTTTGATAAAGTCTATAAGTGAGTTACTTCTAAAATTACATATTTAGACATTGTACTGTCTATTTTTACTACCAATCAACAGTTAGGTATTTAGACTCTGCTGGATATACCTCACATCTCTATTTTCCTTTTTGAATGTTAATAAACAGGTAAAACTTTCTTTTGTCAAAAATGTTTTAGTTTATATCCTATCCTAAATCTTTCTTATGTCCTTATCTCATATAACTCAGTGAATGACATCACCATCTACCCACTGCATAAATTAAAAAAAAATCTAGATTCTTGTTTCCCTGTCTTGTTCATCAGCAACTCCTACTCATTTTGCCTCCAAATTATATGGCTAATCCATAAACTGATATTCAGTTCCATTGTTATTCCTGAAATCACAGCTGCCTTGGATTACCTGTTAACCAGTCTTCTACTTCTCCTCTTTCTCACTACACTTCACTCTTCACCCAACAACCAGAGGGTAACTTTTAAAATGCTCATTAGATTATGACACTCACATATTTAGGATCCTCTAAAAGCATCCCTTCACACTTAGAACAAACTTATTTCTCATTACTACATCCTAAAAGATGACCTGACCACTATTTTTCTAGGTTGAGTTTAAAATGTCCCCCATGGCTCATGTTCTGAGCTCTTGCTATTTTGAAGGCTGTGGAGCCCTTAGATGATGTGGTCTAGCTGGTGGAATTAGGTTTTGCAGGTGATAGATAGCCCCTTTCTTTTTCTGACCTGTGCTCTGCTTACTGCTTGGCTACCACATGATATCTAGGCCTCTTGTTCCCCTTGCCACAGGTCAAACTAACCTTGCCATCCTTGCTATTATAGACTGAGAAGCCTCTAAAACTATGAGGCCAAGTAAATCCTTCCTCTCTCAAGTTGTATTGGTCAGGTTTGCTGTTGTTGTTGTTGTTGTAGTGATACAAAAATAACGAAAACACATACTTTAGTGTCACTCCTTACTCATTCTGCATTGCATCCCTATACAAGGCTAGCCTCACACTGATTTAGTACTTTTAGGTATATTCTGCTCTTTGCCTGGAGGACTCTCCATGTATGGATCTGTTTCTGCAAATAAAGCACAATTATAATATAGCTATGTCGACTGTAGCTGCTTCTGTGTTATAATGGCAGGGTTGAGTTGTTGAGACAAATATCATATTACTCACAAGCACTTTAAGGAAAACCCTGGTCAAACCTGACTAGACCTCACATATCTGTCTTCTTAGTTAAGTTCCTTGTACTATGCATGCTTCCTATCTCTTAATATTTTTCATAGTATTTCTTTGTAATTATTTGGTAAGTTGCTGCCTGCTATTAAAGGACTCTTTCTCTATAATGATCTCTGGTGTATCAGTAGGGGATGCAATAAATCATAGGTCCCAAACAAATTTATATTGGATTAACTGTTAACTTAATATAAATAGGTCACCACCTTCATCCATAATGATGCTATAACAAAATACCATGGGCTGAATAATTTTAAACGTATAAATTAATTTACCACTGTTGTAAAAGCGTGGAAACCTAACCTGAATGGATCAGCAGATGTGGTTTTGGTGATAGTGCAATACTCGAAATGGTACCTTCTTTTTAAACATTTTGATTGAAAATTTTAATACATGAACATGCTTTAATTTGATCATTTTCCTGTCCTTTTCTCTTCTTTTATTAACCCACCTCCAGTATTCCATTGTGCACCCTTCTCTTTCCATGTAGTCCTTCTTCTGTATTAATGTCCCATTCATTTTGTCCTCCTCTCTCTTCGATATCAAAATTTTGATGGGCTCATAATTGTTAAGGTCCTGTGGGGATAACAAGTACTGTGATATCATGAATGTACTATTCAGTTCCTGTTAGATGACAATACCCCAAAGTACTCCTTCTGATCTTGTGGCTGTTACATTCTTTCCATCTCCTCTACCATAATGTTCCCTGAGCCTGGAATGGAGGTATAGGGATGTTTCCTTTAATGTTGAGATCTCAATCGTCTCTCTCTCTCTCTTTCCTCTTTCTATCCCTTTCTCTCTCTCTTTCAGCTTTGTTGCGTGTTGAGGTAAATTGAAACTTCTATTGCTTTCAGAAATGCAGACAATCTCCCTTGAGCTTGTTTGATAAAGGCACCCTTATGACTTAATCACCTCCTAAAACTTGCATATCTTAATAACTACTGTATTAAGGATTAAATACAAACATCACAGTTCCCTTAGCTGTTTACCAATAATGGATCAATTAAGTATCCATATGCATGTACTTAGAGAGTTTGATAAAATCAAGCTCATTTGCAAATGTGTAATAAACATTGAAATAAAAGTGAATGAGCACTAAAAGATGGATGACAAATCACCGTGTGGTAAAACCAACTTCAATTTAATTTACAATTAATTTCATCTTGTACAATCAAATATTTTAAGATCTTTTTTCATAATGGTTAGGAATATCCAATAGAACATTAAAAAGAATCTCCTAGCTCCTTCCATTCCTCTGGAAGAGGATGTAAGATTAACTTGTTGAGTTCATTTTAATCAGCAGATGGAAAGAAGCAGGAGGATAAATGTGGGAGTTGAAAAATGACCATTTTAATAGATTCCTAAACTTGGCTTCATTTATGTCATCTCTTCACTTTTTGGGCAATTATTTTTTTGCTGTTATCTTTCCTTCTAGTGATGTACATTCTTGAGCGCCTTCTTCCCCGCCCCCAAAGCCCTCCATCTCCAGCATGTTGTTGCAATTTGGCAACTTATCATTGCGCGCCCTCTGCTGGCCATATAGCGGCTGCAGAGTCAGTCCAAAAAAAAAATATATATATATATACACGGAATCAAAACGTCAAAAAGTAGCTATTTCTCTCCCTTTTAATTAGAGCAAATAAAATTGGCTGTGATTTATATTTTGGCATAAACAGTAAGTGAGGCATGTAGCCAGTCCAGGTTTCATGTAATTCTATCAAAGTTCACCGTAGCAAACTATTTCTGTATATCTGGTTCAATGTAGTTACATTTACTCTTCTGTAATAATCTATCTGTATTCATGTAGCCTAGGCAGATGCTCTTAGTTTCAGGTACATAAGTAATCAGAGGTGTTCAAGTGTGTTTCCAAAGCAAGAAAAGAAAATGTGATGTAAATATTCATGCATCTTATATATTCACTTAGTTTATCTCTTTTAAAATTGAGCTTCACAACAAACACTGAGGAGGATGTAACACACTCTTGATGGAAGTGCATATTAGCGTCTTACTAGGAAGCAGATATCCTTAAATGCAGTAAGTGTAAAATAAGTTATTAACCTGGAATTTATAGCAAATGATACAAATCTATTAATAAGAAAGGGTGGTGTACTGACAAACATAAATGAAGGTTAGCCATGGGAGGATCTGGGACAAGGGAAGTTAGAGTTGCTTCTTGTCAGTATCTGTACCTATGTCTAGAGAGATAGTATATTTGCCACTTAACACCTGGTTTGGGAACACATGGAGTTGGGAACCAGACATTATGACTTTTCCACATATTTAACCCTTCTGAGAAAACGACTGACATGTTAGTAAGCAGGAAAATGTCCGATTCATTATAATTCCTATTTTCTACTTTAGGAAAAAATATATTAAATGTCTAATTTGCCATTTATTCTAACAATAATTCAAGTAATATGAGCTGAAACAATGCTGCAAGAGACCATAATTACCATACCAGAAAAATAGGTCCATGTTAACTTTCCAAAAAAAGAACAGTATTTTTGGAAGTCCTGATAATCTATCAAATTCTACATCAGGACAAAATAAAGAAATTAAACAACTTGGTTCCAGGGTACTTAATTTTGACTATCCCCATCAACAGCCTCTCATTCTCTACTTTGCTCCCTTGACTCTTGATATCAAATACCCTCTATCCATGATCACTGAACTCTCACAGAATGTCTTTAATAACCTCTGGTCAAGAAAGTAACAAGAAAATGGGGAAATATTTTAAGTACTCTTAGGCAAAGTAATTGTTTCCACTGGACCCAATCATCAATTAACATCACTACAGCTATATGTCATGTACTTTTAATTCATGACTTGCTGTGAGTAGGCAGTTTAACATTACCATTTTCTTTAGACATATTACCTTAGTGATGGAAACTAGGTAAAATCTTTCTAAATTACAGGCAAAGGGGTGATTCTTTTCTTCTGTTTGAACTCTCCTAACTAACATGTGAACATAAGAACTGAGAGACACAGTGTACTCACTTATTCTTCAATATTTTTACTGTTAAGTCACTACATATAGTGGACTGAGTGGTGGTGAACTACCAAAAGGTGTGTCCATGTATCAGCCTGTGGAACTTATGTGTACTATCTCATTTGAAAAAAAAAAAAAAACCTGTGAAGATGTAATTATTGTTCACTGTGTGATACCAACCTGATTATCCTGATTATCCAGGTACCCTCTAAATCCAATGGCAGTGTCCTTAAAGGAGATACACTTAAAAGAGGCCCAGAGTGGGGAGAAAAAGGCATGTGAAGATGGTATCAGAGATGTATCTTATGCAATCACAAGTAAAGAATGTCTCACCGGGTATGGTGGTGCACACCTTTAATCCCAGAACTTGTAAGGCAGAGGTAGGAGGATCACAGAGAGTTCCAAGCCACTCTAAGACTACATAGTGAATCCCAGGTCAGCCTGGGATAGAGTGAGACTCTACCTCAAAAAAACCAAAAGAAAAAGAAAAAAGAATATCTAGAACCACAAAAATCTTGAAATAATAATAAAGGATTTTTCTAGAGCCTTCAGAGAGTGAAATCCTACTCAAATATAGACTGCAGACATTTGAACCCTAGAATAAAGACAAAATACATTTCTGTTGTGTTGTGTTACCATCACCTTTCTGCTTTCAGCCATCACTGGAAACTAACCATGTAGCTCTATATCCACTGATGTCTTTCTTCCCCTCAATTCTGACATTATTTTTGGAAATTTCAGTGGCATGTGAATGACCCATCCAACAACCAACTTCAAATGTTTGCAGGTTCTTTAAGTATGCTAAAATTTACAAAATTTTTCTGTTCAACTAATCACCTGTAAAACCAAACACTAGATTTTATAATTTCATAATTTAGCTCCATTTGAAACCCACATATTAATACCAGTCTCAACAAGTTATCTCATTTGTTTTATAATTATTCTTCACACTCAATGAAAGACTCTCTTGCCAAGACTTCATTATTTATTTCTTGGCTACCAGTCCAACCATCTCACTTTTCCACAATTCTGTCTTGAGTGCATGGTTAATAGTATAGATTTCTCTATCCCTCTTCTTCAACTCTTTCCTACTCCTGTTTTAGTTGTATTTCAGTTTAGTTGACATCTGTTGAAGACTTACTAAGTATCAGGCAATATACATATAGCCATTATTCCATTTAATTTTACCAACTATGTGAGGCAGTTACTACCTTTATTTTAAAGATAATGAACTTAAACTTTTGAGAAAATGAGTTTATAGTTTATATAGCTCACACACTTAGGAAAAAGCAGAGCCAGGTATCATCATTTGCATGTCTAAAACCAATACTTTCACCCACAATACTGCTTTTCCACTGTAGATATATAAATTCGGAGCTCAAATCTTTCTATATTTTATAACCAGATGATAGGACACTGCTAATAAAAAATTCTGGCAACTGTGCAATTGAATGTCTCTATAAATCTTAGATTTATTTGCTTTGATAAATCGCTCATAGCACACATCTCTTAGTGTTAGAGTAATCATATTTCTCACTGTAACTATGTCCAATTTTTGCCACTCCACTAAAGCTCTCTGCCCAATTCCTAACAACCTTACTCTCAAAGTCTCCAGTCTCTACCTACAGATTTCTTTCTATAATCGTCCCTTCTTCTTCCATGTTATATGACCATCTATCTTCCTACTGAAGGCAAGCCCTTCATTTGTGATATGTCTGTTGTTTCTTCATAAACTTGTTCCTTCATATGCTTTTTCTCTGTAGTTTCACTATTTCATTTATTTCTCCTTCTCAGTTTGTCTGCCCCTTACATATTGCTTCTTACACATAACTTCTAGTGCAATGCTTTCATTTAAAGTAGAACAAAATCAAGGACTGTCCATTACCTTTGCTCATTCTCTAGCTTAAATTCCTCTTGATGTAGAACATCACATCTCTACCACCATTGCCTTTTTCTTATGCCATTAACTTATTCAAGTGCTTGAATTAATTATCCTAAGAGTATTTCATGATAGTTTCCTTGTGTCATGTAACTTGTATTTTCATGCATTTTTATGAAGTAGTACATAGAAATAATGGCCTAACAAAATTGGCATATATTTAAATGAATCACTCTAGATCATTTACAGGGGACTATGCACCATGGCTGGAGTGTGGATAAGGAAACAACCTAGAAAGGTACTGTACTGTAAAACTCCAGATGAGAAATGATGAGGTCTTGAAACAGAGTAGCAGCAATGCACATGTTTTATATGCATGTTGGATAACCAATATGCTGGCTGAGAAAAGGTAAGTTCTCAATTCTGTAAATTGTGACATGAATGTCTAAGTAACTTGTGGGCTTGTCAGAGCTACATCAGTTCAATAGCAAACAGCAATCCAACCACTCCCTGTTCAATTTTCACATGCACTAAACTCTGAAGATTCAATTTTAATTAGGCCATTTTGTATGACTTTTAAAGAAAAAGGTCATATTAATTGAAAGAATAGCAAATGCAAAATTCTTGAGAAATGAAATGATTTTGTCTGGAGGGACTTTTTAAGATACACCTCAAACACATATTAGTAAGATCCACCTCCCAGTGACATATCTCTTCCCCAGTAGGGATCTGTCCACAGGAGACTCAGGATTCAAGCCTGAGTCTATGGAGCCATACATTTAAACCTTTACATGGTGGTTTGAATGTGACTGTAGGTCCTCAATAGCCTAAGGGATTGTTAAGATTGAGCTTTCAACTTGGAGCCTACAGCAGGAGAAGCTCTGCTATGGATGAAGTGGGGGCGGGCAGATCTTGTATTCTAGCCCTATTAGGTGTGTGGAGAGAATAGCTTTAGTTAGCATTTGCTGTATGGTAGTGGTGTCTTTATTCTATTGATCTATGGATGTGAACAAGCTTCTTCCACCAAAATAGTACTTCTCCCAGATTCTGTAAGCCTGTAATAAACCTATCCTCCCATCAGCTATTTCTGGACAGGTGTTTGTCCCAGCAATGAGAAAGTAACTGCAATACCATCCATACTGGTTTAGACATAATCATTCTATTATAAGCATTACAGAATCTCCTTGGATTTCTTTTCAGTTGTCATTGTTCATCAATTATAAAATATTCTATTTACACCAGATGCGGTGGTTGACAACTGTAATCATGGTGGTTGAGAGGAAGTAGGTGGGAGGGTGTGAGTTCTAGGTCATCTTGTGCAACACAGAGAATTCTCGGCCAGTATGGGTTACATAGAGAGATCTTGTCTCACAAGAAAGGTTATACTTTTAGAGAAATTTTAATTATGAGGAATAGACAGGAAAGCACTTTGAAAAATAAAATTATAAAGTAACATATTTGTTATTGTAATAGCAATTGCTTTCAAGTGAAAAAGTCTATCAAAAACAGAACATGAAAATAAATGATTGAATTTTTTTGTTGTTGTCAGAGTGAATTTGCCATGAAGAGGACAGACTTTGTGATTCATGTCTCTGATTCATGTGTGCTCTCTGCTTGAAGATCCTGTCTTTAATTTAGCACTAAATGCATTACATTTCATTTTCCCTTGGCCAGTGCCCACTTGGCTTTGGATTGCTAAATGAGCACCATTTTACCCTCCAGGAGGCCAATTACCCAGAGAAAGAGCACTTAGTATATGCTCATAAGAGTATCTTATGCTATGCCTCCTTCATAGGTCAAAAACCTTGGTTGGAAAGTTGAAGACTTGTTCTTCTACCATTGAGAAGACACTTGCTGGTTCTTTGATAATCCTGAGAATTATTTTCAAGTTTATAATTAGATTTTTCTTCCTGTGATCACATAGATGCTCAAATGGCCTACTCTAAGAAACTCTTCCCAGCAAGAAATATGATAAGTATATATTAGAATAATTATGTATAGCCTCTAATCGCTTCCTTTTCAAAAGGGAATTAAGAGTTGTTAAAAGTTTCCTTCTGTTAAGTGTGCTGAGGATGTAGCAAGGTTGATAAAGTGCTTGCCCAACATGTGAAAAGCTCCAGGTTCATTATAGTTAGCACCATATAAACCAGATGTGGTGGCACAAGACCACAATGTTAGCACTTGGGGGATGAAGGAAGGAAGATCTAGAAGTTCAAGTTTGCCTTTGCTATATAGCTAGTTCTAAGTCAGCCTGGGATATATGAAACTTTGTCTAAAAAAAATAGAGAAAAAACTTACTTCCAGTCTAATTGCATGTCATTTTCCATATTAGACAAAATAAGAATTTCTCTTTATTCCCTGGAACACATGATAAAGAAAATTGAACTCTCTACTAAGCATCATATATCAGAAAGATTAGCTTAAAAGTAGGGCAAAAATCAATCTCTGTTGGGTTATTTAAGGATTTTTTAAAATATGTTATTTTTATTTATTTGACAGAGAAAGAGGAGAGAGAAAGAGAGAGAGAGAGAGAGAAAGAAAGGGCATGCCGGGGCCTCCAAGCACTGCAAACAAACTCCAGATGCATGCACTCCCTTGTGTACCTGGCTAACCTGGATCCTGGGGAATTGAACTTGAGTCCTTTGGCTTTGCAAGCAAACACCTTAAATGTTAAGCCATAGGGAACTATTTTTATTTGTATACATATATTTCAATATTCTGATAGAAAAATAATGTTTCAATGGTATCAAAATGTAATGAGACATTTCAGGCCAAAACAAAGTTCTCATTAAGACAAAATATTTATTTCATAAATTTCACAGAAAACATAAACTTTAAGACCCTGATTTCCTATTATGTCATTTGTCAAAATGTTGTTTTGTAAACTCTGTTTGGTCTTTACAAAAACAATGGAAATAACCATAAGAGATGTGGATAAAGGGAATCCCTGCACACTGTTAATCAGTATGGAAATTTCTGTAATAATTTTGAAAAAACAGGATGAAGATTCTTTAAAAAGAAACTGAAAAGGAGCTGGGGGACCAGAGTTCAGATTCCCAGCACCCATGTAAATGTCAGGTGAATGTGCCAGCCTTCGTATAAGCCCAGACATAGGAGACAGGGACACAGAATCCTTGAGGCAAGATGGCTAGTCAGACTAGCTAAATTGGTGGGTTATAAATTTAAATGAGAGAATCTGTTTCAACAAATAAAGTGGCAAGCAACTGAAAAATATATCCATCATCAATCTTTGGCCTCCATACACATGCACATACCCATATATGCCCACATTCATGTGTGTCCTCACACCACACACATATATATGCATGTGAATCACAGCTTAAAATAAAACTACCACATGGTCCAGTAGTCCCACTCCTGGGAAATGAAATGAGTATCAGTAAATGACATCTACACTCCCATGTTTGCTGTAGTACTACTCAGTACAGATGAATGAATGAACAAAAAATCAAGTATACATATAATGGGATATTATTCAGTCATAAAAAAGCAAAGTGAAATCTTGCTATTTGCAGTAACATGGAGTAACGTGGATAAAACTGGAGATCATTATGTTAAATGAAACAAGCAAGACAAAGGAAAACAAGTATCACATATTCCCTTCTATATGTGGAGTCTAAAAACAAATTGATCTCATAAAAATAAAGAGCATAAAGTTGATTACTAGAGCCTGGGGAGGAATAAACAAGGAATGGGAAGGTGGTGATTAATGTACAGAGATGTTGTTGGATGGGAGGCAGTGTTCTCCTGAAACTTAGTGACTATAGTAAATAAAAATGTATTATGTATTTCAATACTTCTGAGGGGTTTTTAAATGTTCTCACTATAAATAAATGTTAAATATTTATAGTTATGGAAAAAGGAAGGCAGAAGAAAACTTGTCCATATCTGGGCCTGGAGAAATTGCTCAGTAGTTAGGGTGTTTGCTTGCAAAGCCTAAGGAACCAAGTTTGATTCCCTAGTACCTACACAAATCCAGATGTACAAGGTAGCACATGTGTCTGAAGTTAATATGTAGTGGCTGGATGCCCTGACATGCCCATTCTGTCCCTCCCGCCCTCCCTGTCTCTCTCTCTCTCTTTCTCTCTCAAATAAATAAATAAATAAATAAAAGTAGTCCATATCTATAACAGGCAGTATTTATGCCTATCAATGTGTTGACAGGTTTAAGTAAATGTTTGTATTCAGTCATTTATAAAATAGCCAAGTAGCAACTAATTTGAATGAATACATATAGTGACTAGCAAGTCACCTTTTTTAAAGAAAATTCAACTATCTCTTCCTTCACATTGTTTGCTTAAGTGAATTCAAGCCAATGCTTTTGATTTTTCTCCCTATAACTATAAAAGTGTATGTATAAAAATGGTTGCTTGGAGCTAGAGAGATGGCTTAGCAGTTAAGTGCTTGCCTGTGAAGCCTAAGGACCCCAGTTCAAGGCTTGATTCCTCAAGACCCATGTAAGCCAGATGCACAAGGTGGTGCATGCATCTGGAGTTCATTTGCAGTGGCTGGAGGCCCTGGCACACCCATTCTCTCTCTCTCTCTCTCTCTCTATCTGTCTGCCTCTTTTTCTCTCTGTCTGTGGCTCTTAAATAAATAAATAAATAAATAAATAAATAAATAAATAAATAAATAAAATACTAAAGAAATGGTTGCATCAGTTTCTGACACATAGCAGGTATCCAATAAATACTTCAAATTGCAAGCAAAATTATCAACTGGCTTAGTCTTTAGAGTCAGATCAACATCCATATCTAGTTGTGATATTTAAATTCTACTCCTGGTGTCAAAGCTATTTACTTTTGCCATTAAGCCAAGATAATTATAATTAATTTAACTGCTCCATGCCAAATTTGGTTTCAAATTCTTAACATCAGGAGGAGGATCAGTGAATTATAAAATTAAAAGGTGTCATGTAGCATAATTGGTCCTTAGCAGAAAGCTTACCCCATTGCTTCCGCAATTAACACACAAGCCCATATGATGAAGACTATTTGTGAAGTCAAGTCATTAACAATGGATTCAGAATAGAATCCAATTTCCTCCTCCATCATGAAAAATTAGGTATCATTGTCATTTTTTCAATAATGAAAAACAAGTATTGCACTTTATGTATGTCCTTGATAATGTCCTGATGACTAAATAGACATTTTAATATAGGACTAAGGTTAAGTTTTATGTTATTATGCCTCCAATACACCTTTCTTAAGACAACAAGCCTCATAATCATAATCCCACCCTTGGAATCAGTCAAGACTAGCATTTACTATGCAAGTAACACAGGGAGATAATAGTTTTCTTTACCATTTCTCAAATGAGACAATAATGTTGGTCAAATTTTTCAATAAGACAGGACAAATATGTTCCCAAAACTTATTGTACCTCAGAGTATTTAATGTTCTATATTCCTGAAAAATTTGGAGCAGTTTTAAATGTTCTAACCATGACTTCTGTATAAAATTGTATATTATGAGTCAGTTAAAGAGAAAAGCTGGGACAAATAACAATATACTACTAATTTGATAGGGGAAAAACGTTTAAAAGACAGAAATAAGCCCAGGTGAGTTTTTCAAAAGAAACAACAAGTGGGTACACAGTCACAACATATTGGTCACATTGGGCAGGGTTCAGTCATAACTTCTATGGAGATATTTTCTTCTCTTGGACATAGGTGCCATAAGAACAGTAAGCTGTGGAGAGACTGAGCAAGCTTGGTACAATGTGAATAGAGAAGTGTGTAGAGCAGTGTCCAGTGAATAGAGAGGTGTCCAGTGCAGGCTATATAGATAGAGGCAGAAGTGTGACACAGATGGCTAGAGATTCTCCATCAGCACCCTAGAATGAATAGCATGAGAAGGAATCTCTGTCCTTACTGCCTTGACAAGTACTAACATGAGGTTGTGAAAAAAGTGCTGAACACTGTCTCCAATGGACAGGAATATTCTCTTGGGAGGGTGGACAATCTGGCATTCAGGAATAGACTACTCAGTGACTACTGTAAATAAAAGCATGGTGGCCTTTCTGCAAGCCCTCAGAGCCTTAGTCAAGAAAGCCCTCTGTGAAATAAAACATTAGAGAAGGGGCTGAAGGGATAGGTTAGCATTTAAGGCATTGGCCTGCAAAGCCAAGGGACCCAGGTTTAATTCCCCAGGATCCACATTAGCCAGATGCATGAGGGGCACAGGGCTCTGGAGTTAATTTGCAGTGGCTGGAGGCTCTGTCCCGCCCATTCTCTCTATCTCCCCCTCTTTCTCTGTCAAATAAATAAATAAAAATATAATATTTTAATAAAAACAACATTAGAGAAGTTGTAACTATCAGCTGAATGAGGATTGCGGGTGACCTTTCAAACTGAGAAGTTCTAGCAAAATGTTGTTCCCACATGGAAACAATTTTTAAAATATTTTTTGAGGCCAGGCGTGGTGGCGCACGCCTTTAATCCCAGCACTCGAGAGGCAGAGATAGGAGGATCACCGAGAGTTTGAGGCCACCCTGAGAATACATACTGAATTCCAGGTCAGCCTGAGCTAGAGTGAGACCCTACCTTAAAAAACCAATATATATGTATAATTTATTTATTTGGAGAGAGAATGAAAGAGAGAGAGAGAATGAGAATGGGCACATGAAGGCCTCTAGCTAGTGCAAACTCTAGAAGCATGGGCCACTTTGTACATCTGGTTCTACTTGGGAACCAAAGACAGGTTGTTAGGCTTTTCAGGCTAGTGCTTGTGCTTTCAAGGCTGAGCCATCTCTTCAGCTCCAGAAACATTTTTCATCTGGAAGAACATAGCCACTGAATTTGTTTCAATAACTGAAACTAGCAGACCTGAAGTCCTCCTCCACCATTCAGGGCCTACAGAGACTGAAACAAAAAGACAATTGAAGGAATGGGAAAAACCATATGCATCCCAAATGGAAGAAATGATGACTGGTTGATGTTATAATATCCACTTCATTTTATTTCTTCTTTTATTTTTTATTTCTACTTATCTACTTTGTTTTATAATGTATCTTTTCTGGATCAACTTTTGTGCCTATATTTTCTTTCATTGCTCTTACTCTAAAATATTTTCACTAGTTTTTATCATAAGACTGAAGTATATACTTTTCTTCCATTAATACTTTACTGTATCTTTCCCCCTTATTCTATCCTCATTTTACTATCTAATCATTTGTATCCACAGCTCTAAAATTCATCTGCTATATTTTCCCCAGTTACTATTCTAGTGCTACAGTCTCTGCACCTTCTTAGGGACACATGTGAAATACATAGCTGTCTACTATTACAAATTAATACTGGAGCTGATATAAAATCTTTGTACATGTTACGATTCAGCATTTACTCTAACTAGTAGTGAGAAATGTAAATCCATATGAAAATACTCTCCAGGTAGACTCACATATAATAAACAAGCAAAAAGAATAGAAAGGAAAGAAATAAATTAAAACCTTCAGTATATCCCAACAGATATACAAAATACAGCAAAGAAACACAAGCTACTATGATTCCCTATGAAATCACAAATTCTCAATACCAGGAAATAAAGGTAATGAGATTGTTGAAATACAGTAAAAGACTTAATACTACTACTTTGAGCCAAAGAAACAAAAATAGCATGAGACCACCACAAAAACAAACATGTTGACTAATAGAATAGAGTATCCAGAAATAAGTGTATGCAGCTATAACCAGCTAATTTTTGACAAAAGTGTACAAGCCCCACAATGGATAAAAGACAGCCTCTTCAACAAATACTGCTGGGAAAACTGGAAATCCACATGAAGAAGGATATTAGATCCATGTCACTTATTTGGACAAAACAATTTAAAATGGATCAAAGATTTTAATATAAGAACTGAAAATTTGAAACTGCTAAGGGGAAACACTTCAAGATAAAGGCAACTATATTCTAAAAAATGACTGCAATTGCTCAAGACATAACCTCAATAATTCAAAAATTTGATTATACATTTTAATAATATATTTTATTTATTTATTTCAGAGAGAGAGAGGGAGAGAGAGGCAGATAGTGAGAAAGAGAATGGACACACTAGGGCTTCTAGCCACTGAAAACAAACTCCAAGTGCATGCACGACTTTGTGCATCTGACTTACATGGGTACTGGAGGATCAAAGCTGAGACCTTTGGCTTGGCAGACAAGTGCCTGAACAACTAAGAAATATATCCAGCCCCACATTGTTTTCTTAAAATTTGCACATCACATGAAGCAATTGACATCGTGAAGAACAGCCAGCAAACTGTATGTCAGACAGATGGTTAATACTGAGAACAGAAATATAACTTTAAAAATTTAATTCCAAAAATCATTTTATAATGAATAAATGGGCTAAAGATCAGAATAGTTCTGAAAAGGAGAACCACAAATGACCAATAAATATAAAATTTCAACATCGTTTCCATGAAAGAAATGTGAATTCAAACTACTTTGAGATTCCATCTTACTCCAGGCAAAATGGATAGCATAAAAAAAAATGGCAAAAAATGCTGGTGAGGGTATGGATAAAGAGTAACTCCTATACGCTATTCATGGGGATGTAAACTTGTGCGGCCTCTGTGGAAATTAATATGTAGGTTTCGCATAAAAAAGACTAAAAATAAGGCTACCATATGACCTAACTATACTTCTCACAGTTGCATATCCAATGGATTCTATGTCAACATACCACAAATATACTTTTACATCTGTATTTATTGTTGCCCTATTCACAATTCAGGAAATGGAACTGACTAGATATGAGTCAGCAGAAAGATGGGTATATAAAATGTGGTCTATACACACAATGGGATTTTACTTAACAATAAAAAAAAATGAAATCATGACATTTTCAGGAAAATGAACAGAACTTGAATTCATTATGTTAATGAGAATAAGTCAGACTCAGAAAGACAAATAGTATATGTTTTCCTTCATATGTAGAACTTAGATATCAACTTGAACATAAGTGTGAATATGTGTGTCTGCATGTGTGTGTGTACATGTGCATGTGTGTATATCATAAAACTAGAAGGGGAACATGAGAGGAAAGAAGATAATGGAAGAAGAAGGAGGAAAACAAACTAAAAACAAGCAAGAATAATGGAATATTTGTGACATGAAAACAGACTTGAAGGGCTTATTTTAGGGAAGAGGGTACACTAGAAAGAATGGGACAAGGGGACAGAAAAAGGGCAGTGGCAGTGGGAGAATCAGAACAAAGTATGTATAAAATATCATAATGAAACCAACTAATAGTAAATAAGAAAAACTAATAACAAAAATAAATATTCTTACCACAATACTATAATTATGAGGTGCTTAATTTTCTAATTAGCATGATATAATCATTCTTCAGTGCTTGCATAGTTGATATGTACAATGCAATTTATTATTTTATGAAGAAAATTAAAGAATGAACAATATTGAAAAAACAATCAGGAAAGAAAGAGACAGGCAAAATTTAAGTTGCAATGGTTGGTTAGTCCTATGTAAAACACAATTAATATTCTACCATATCTATTTGGCTGTATTTCACTATACTTTGTGTGGTATAACTCTATGCTGATTGAGAGCTCAATAAAAATTGGCATTTTCCTGCTTTATGCAGTTGGCCTTAACTCAGAGGATAATGAGAGAAAAAGTTCTACTCCTAGGTTCCTAGGAAATTGGCAACAACAGATGATATTCTAAAAAACTGGGAAGCAGAGACCTAGGGCCATGAGCTGGAATCCTCACTCACTAGTTTTTAAAAGGTCGTTAGAAATTCATATTTAAATGCAAAAAAAAGAATTTTCAAAGCAAAAATCAGCCCTCTTTGGAAAAATTCTATGATTTCTTCAATAGAATTTTATACTTTTAATTTTCTTAAAACCCTGTTACCTGAACTAAAAAGTATACTCTAGAAAAATATCTATTCCACTGTTGAAATTTTCTCTTTCTAAAAACTTGTGATAAGTCACATTTAAATAGGAACAAAACAGGTGCGTTCTCTAGATAAGTGTATTAAATTCCTTCATCATTCTTTCTTCCAATTATTCTAAAAGTAACATAGCTAGAGAAATGATGAACTTTTCATTTTGGATGACACTCAGCAATTGGTTTAATTGGCTTTCTTATGATGCATTTCATCGGCTTTCTTGAAATGAACATTTAATCGTACAAGTCTTTAAAATGAGAAAAAGTTAAACAGCAGTAAACTCACATCTGAAATTCTCAATAAATCTGTGAGCCAGGATGCTATATTAAATGTTTTTACCATACCCTGTAGCTAGGTCAATGCGCTTTCTCGAAAAAAGAGTTCTTATGGATATTCTGCCACCGACTACATGTATAACCAAGAGCAAGTATCCTAATTTTTTAAATCTGTACAATGTCATTGAATTCTTACAAGAATCAGTAATGTAAAGGTTTTGTAAACCATGGAATGTTATGCATAAAACTTATGCAAAATGTAGGGTAGGATACTATGCACACAAGCACCTTGATATCCCATTGAACCACTCATTCTCAATGATCAAGGTCTAAAAGAAATGGGGGTGGAAGTAAAACAACTGTTTTTTTTTTTTTTCTGGTCAAATTTTTAAAACTTTTAATTTCCATTTTATATATGTGCAAAATGCATTTTGATCATGAGCCCCCTCCTCTCTCTCCCCCCAAACCCCCATACAACATTGACTGAATACTTCTCTCCCTCCCTCTAATGAGACCCTCTATTATTTTATGCCTTTCTTCATTTTATTTTTGTCTTCTTTCATCATCCATGACAACATAGCAATGGACCCAATACTGTGCAGGTAATGAAAGTGACTGTGAAGTCTTGAATGTAGTAGTCACCATAAATTTGGAATACAATGTTCCAAAGCCTACCTCTTCACCCTCTGGCCCTTATTCTATCTTACATACTACTCTGAAAATACAATGCTACGATCTGTATATGGGAGACAACATGTGGCATTTGTCTTTGTGTTCCTTGGTTACCTCAGTATAATATTTTCCAAGTCCATACATTTTTCTGATGATTCCATAATTTCATTTTATTTACAGTTCAATGAAATAACATTTTTATATTTTTATATGCACATTTTCATCATCCATATATCCACTGATGGACATGTAGTTTATTTCATTTCTTTGCCATTATGAATAGAGCAGCAAGAATCAGGGATATTAAGGTGGCTATAATAAAGAGTAGAGTATTTGGGGTATATGCCCAGAAGTGGTATGAGTGGGTCATATAGGAGGTATATTTTTAATTTTTTGAGGAAACTCCACATTAATTTCCACAGGAGCTGTACTAATTTACACTACAATCAACCATGAATAAGGGTTCCTTTTTTACTACACTCTTACCAACATTTGTTGATATATTATTTATTTTGCTGATAGCCATTGTGACCAGAATGAGATGGAATATCAAGGTGCTTTAAATTGTATTACCTCATAGATAAATATATTGACCTTTATTTTTTTAAATTTATTAGTTTCCTTTTCAGCAAATACAAGCAGTTAGGTATCATTGCTTAGGCTCATCCATGACCTACCCCCTCCCAATGGACCCTCCTTGTTGATGTAAATGGGTTGTGCATTGCGGATTTAGCCCACAGTTATTGGTATGATAAATGTCTCTGCATATCATGACCCAACATGTGACTCTGACATTCTTTCCGCCCCCTCTTCTGCAAAATTTCCCTGAGCCATGTTGGGTTCATTTTTTTTTCTTTTTTTTTTCTTTTCTTTCTTTCTTTTTTTTTTAATTTTTATTAACATTTTCCATGATTATAAAATATATCCCATGGTAATTCCCTCCCTCCCCACCCCCACACTTTCCCATTTGAAATTCCATTCTCCATCATATTACCTCCCCGTTACAATCATTGTAATTACATATATACAATATCAACCTATTAAGTATCCTCCTCCCTTCCTTTCTCCACCCTTTATGTCTCCTTTTTAACTTACTGGCCTCTGCTACTAAGTATTTTCATTCTCACACAGAAGCCCAGTCAACTGTAGCTAGGATCCACATATGAGAGAGAACATGTGGCGCTTGGCTTTCTGGGCCTGGGTTGCCTGACTTAGTATAATAATTTCCAGGTCCATCCATTTTTCTGCAAATTTCATAACTTCATTTTTCTTTACCGCTGAGTAGAACTCCATTGTATAAATGTACCACATCTTCATTATCCATTCATCAGTTGAGGGACATCTAGGCTGGTTCCATTTCCCAGCTATTATGAATTGAGCAGCAATAAACATGGTTGAGCATGTACTTCTAAGGAAATGAGATGAGTCCTTTGGATATATGCCTAGGAGTGCTATAGCTGGGTCATATGGTAGGTCAATCTCTAGCTGTTTTAGGAACCTCCACACTGTTTTCCACAATGGCTGGACCAGATTACATTCCCACCAGCAGTGCAGAAGGGTTCCTTTTTTTTCCACATCCCCGCCAACATTTATGATCATTTGTTTTCATGATGGTGGCCAATCTAACAGGAGTGAGATGGAATCTCAATGTAGTTTTAATCTGCATTTCCCTGATGACTAGTGATGTAGAACATTTTTTTAGATGCTTATATGCCATTCATATTTCTTCCTTTGAGAACTCTCTATTTAGCTCCATACCCAATTTTTGATTGGCTTGTTTGATTCCTTATTATTTAACTTTTTGAGTTCTTTGTATATCCTAGATATTAATCCTCTATCAGATATATAGCTGGCGAATATTTTTTCCCATTCTGTAGGTTGCCTCTTTGCTTTTTTCACTGTGTCCTTTGCGATGCAAAATCTTTGTAATTTCATTAGGTCCCAGTGGTTAATCTGTGGTTTTTTTGCCTGAGCAATTGGGGTTGTATTCAGAAAGCCTTGCCAAGACCAATATGTTGAAGTTTTTCCCCTACTTTTTCCTCTAGCAGTTTCAAAGTTTCCGGTCTGATGTTAAGGTCTTTAATCCATTTGGACTTAATTCTTGTGCATGGCGAGAGAGAAGAATCTATTTTCATCCTTCTGCAGATATTTATCAAGTTTTCAAAACACCATTTGCTGAAGAGGCTGTCTCTTCTCCAATGAGTATTTTTGGCATTTTTATCGAATATCAGGTGGCTATAGCTACTTGGGCTTACATCTGGGTCCTCTATTCTGTTCCACTGATCTACATGTCTGTTTTTGTGCCAGTACCATGCTGTTTTTGTTACTATGGCTCTGTAGTATAGGTTAAAATCAGGTATGGTGATACCACCAGCCTCTTTTTGGTTGCTCAGTATTATTTTAGATATTCGAGGTTTTTTGTGATTCCAAATGAATTTTTGGATTGTTTCTTCTATTTCCATGAAGAAAGCCTTTGGAATTTTGATAGGGATTGCATTAAATGTGTAGATTGCTTTAGGTAAGATTGCCATTTTCACGATATTGATTCTTCCAATCCAGGAACAAGGGATGTTTCTCCACTTTCTAGTGTCTTCTGCAATTTCTCGCTTGAGTGTTTTAAAGTTCTCATTGTATAGATTCTTTACTTCCTTGGTTAGGTTTATTCCAAGGTATTTTATTTTTTTTGATGCAATTGTGAATGGGAGTGATTCTCTGATTTCATCCTCTGTGTGTTTGTTGTTAGCATATATGAAGGCTACTGATTTCAGTGTATTTATTTTGTATCCTGCTACATTGCTGTAGGTTTTGATCAGCTCTAACAGCTTGCTAGTAGAGTCTCTAGGGTCCTTTATGTATAGAATCATGTCATCTGCAAATAATGATAACTTGATTTCTTCCTTTCCAATTTGTATCCCTTTTATGTGTGTCTCTTGCCTTATTGCTATGGCTAAGACTTCCAAAACTATATTAAATAGAAGTGGGGACAGTGGACACCCTTGTCTTGTTCCTGATTTTAGTGGAAAAGCTTCCAGTTTTTCCCCATTTAGTAATATGTTGGCTGTAGGCTTGTCATAAATAGCCTTTATTATATTGAGATATGTTCCTTCTATTCCCAGTCTCTGTAGGACTTTTATCATGAAGGGATGTTGGATTTTGTCAAATGCTTTCTCTGCATCTAATGAGATGATCATGTGATTTTTGTCCTTCAACCCGTTTATGTAATGTATTACATTTATAGATTTGCGTATGTTGAACCATCCCTGCATCTCTGGGATAAAGCCTACTTGGTCAGGGTGAATGATCTTTTTGATATACTCTTGTATTCTGTTTGCCAATATTTTGTTGAGAATTTTTGCATCTATGTTCATGAGGGAGATTGGTCTGTAATTTTCTTTTTTTGTTCTATCTTTGCCTGGTTTTGGTATCAGGGTGATGCTGGCCTCATAGAAGGAGTTTGGTAGAATTCCTTCTTTTTCTATTTCCTGGAAAAGCTTAAGAAGCAATGGTGTTAGCTCTTCCTTAAAAGTCTGGTAAAATTCAGCAGTGAATCCATCCGGGCCTGGGCTTTTTTTAGTTGGGAGATTATTGATAACTGTTCGGATCTCCATGTTTGTTATAGGTCTATTTAAGTGATTAATCTCATTTTGATTTAATTTAGGTAGGTCATATAGATCAAGGAAATCATCCATTTCTTTCAGATTTTCATACTTTGTGGAGTATATGCTTTTGTAGTATGTCCCTATGATTTTTTGAATTTCTCTGGAATCTGTTGTGATGTTGCCTTGTTCATCTCTGATTTTATTAATTTGTGTCTCTTCTCTCTTTCTTTTGGTCAGATTTGCTAAGGGTTTATCAATCTTGTTTATCCTTTCAAAGAACCAACTCTTTGTTTCATTAATTCTTTGGATTGTTCTTTTTGTTTCTATTTCATTAATTTCTGCCCTAATCTTTATTATTTCTTCCCATCTACTAATTTTTGGTTTGCCTTGTTCTTCTTTTTCCAAGGCTTTAAGGCGAAGCATTAGGTCGTTTACTTGTGACCTTTCTAATTTCTTAATATAGGCACTTAAGGCTATAAATTTACCTCTTAGAACTGCCTTCATTGTGTCCCAGAGATTTTGGTATGTTGTGTTCTCATTATCATTTGACTCTATATATTTTTTGATTTCCTTTTTGATTTCTTCATTGACCCACTCATCATTTAGTAGTGTATTGTTTAGTTTCCATGATTTTGTGTATGCTCTATAGCCTTTCTTGCTACTGATTTGTAGTTTAATTCCATTGTGGTCAGATAGAATGCAAGGAATTATTTCAATTTTCCTGAGTTTGTTAAGATTTGCTTTGTGTCCTAATATATGGTCTATTTTAGAGAATGTTCCATGTGCTGCTGAAAAGAATGTATATTCTGCAGCCTTTGGATGAAATGTCCTGTATATATCTGTTAGGTCCATTCCTTCTATGACCTCATTTAGTCCAGATGCCTCTCTGTTTATTCTTTCCCTGGATGACCTGTCAATTGATGAGAGTGGGGTGTTAAAGTCACCCACCACCACTGTGTTTGGTGTTATCTGTGACCTTAGTTCTAATAGTGTTTGTTTGACGAATTTGGGAGCCCCCATGTTAGGTGCATATATGTTTAGGATTGTAATGTCCTCCTGTTGGAGTGTGCCCTTAATCAATATAAAGTGACCTTCCTTATCTTTCTTGACTAACGTCGGACTAAAGTCTACCCTGTCTGATATTAGGATAGCAACCCCTGCTTGTTTTCTAGGCCCATTTGCTTGAAACACCGTCTTCCAACCTTTCACCCTATGATAATGTCTATCCTTTGGAGAAAGGTGAGTTTCTTGGGGACAACAAATTGTAGGATCATGGTTTTTAACCCATTCTGCAAATCTATGTCTTTTAGTTGGGGTATTGAGACCGTTGATATTAAGAGATATTATTGAAAGGTGTTCATTTTTGGTCTGCTTCAGTAGTGAGGTGTTGGGGGCCTCTGAGGCTCTGCCTCTCTGGTTTGGTAGGAGTTGATTTTTCTCTGTGTTGGTCTCCTTCCCCCTTGTGCTGGTATCTGGTTCATTAGGAAAACAGCACACTTGCTTGTTCCGCCAATTTTCCTTAGTTTCAGCCGGGGCCCTTTTGAGGTATGATGGGGCAGCTCTCTCCTTAGGACATGCATCTATCTGAAAAAGAGAAGCAGATTCTACAACAGAGAGTAAGTTAGCACCCAGAAAATTGAGATAACACTTACTTTTTTAATAGAGAGTTTAATAGATGTAGGCCATCTTGTACCCCATGATTGATGGTAGCTTGATATTGGAGACTGGGCTTATGTTTGAATATGGTTCTGACATGTTTCCAAGCTCCAGCTATGGGTCCCATACCACTGAGGGGATCAGTTAGCCAAATCAAGAGCAGTTGGTTCCCCACCATGACTGTGTGCCACTATTGTACTTGTGTGGGCATCACAACAGGTTATTTGCTGCTAAGTAGGTTAGACCATGAGTTGCTTAGACAGATATTGGTCTTTTCCCCCAGTCGCCCATGTAGTACCTTCTGGCACTAGACATGCTGTGTGTCTGGGGAATGACTCTATCCTGGCTTCCAGCCATGCCGTTCCATTTTACGTGTCAGCTACATGGAGTCTTCAGCAATAGGGTCTTACCACTGACCTTTGGTGGGTCATCAAGTACTCTGACAGAAGTCTGTCATTGTTTTAGGAAACTTTGTAGGTTTCTCTGATCAAAAGCTCATTGTGGATGATAACCCCATGCTGGTAGTGGGGGTTACAGGTCAGTGCCCACTAAGAAAATGAGGAAAAAATTTACTAATATACAAGAGTTAGAGAAGAAAGAGAGAGGGGGGAGGGGGAGAGGGAGGGAGGGAAGATGTAGAAGATTTAGGTTAGACTTGACCCTACCCTCTCCAGTGTCTTGTGGTTCAGGTGTTTCCTGTAATGGTCTAGTGAAGGTTCAGCCATTTGGTCTGACTTTTAGGAAGTAGAATTTTATGGTACCATTGTCGTTTGGGTCCAGATTAGTGTTTCCCACCCCTTCGATGCCCTCCCCTCCCTCCCCATCCATCCTAGTGTCTAGTCCATGAGGTGCTTGCTGGGTATGTAAGGTATCTTGGTTAGATTCAGGTTAGGTGTTGTAGATGAGTGAGACTATGCGTTGATTTTTTTTCTGTGATTGGGCAAGTTCGCTGAGAATGATCTGTACCAGGTGCAACCATTTTTCCTCAAATTTCTTTGTGTCATTTTTTCTTACTGCTGTATAGAATTCCATTGTGTAGATATACTACATCTTAGTTATACATTCTTCTAGTGATGGACATATGTTGATTCCAGCTTTTAGCTATTACAAATTGAGCCGCTACAAACATGGTTGAGCAAATCTCTCTGGCCTTTGGTTTGAAGGTTTTAGGATAGATGCCCATTAAGGGTACAACTGGGTCTATTGGTATCTCTATCGTCAGCTTTTGCAGGAGTCTCAATATTGCTTTCCAAAGTGGTTGTACCATCCTATATTCCCACCAACAGTGAATGAATGTTCCCGCTTCTCCACATCCTCGCCATCATTTATTTTCATTTGATTTTTGATGTTCGCTATCCTTATTGGGGTAAGGTGGAATCTCATAGTTGTTTTAATTTGCATTTCTCTGATGATTAGGGATGATGAATATTTTCTTTTTTTTAATTTTTATTTATTTGAGAGCAACAGACACAGAGAGAAAGACAGATAGAGGGAGAGAGAGAGAATGGGCACGCCAGGGCTTCCAGCCTCTGCAAATGAACTCCAGACGCATGCGCCCCCTTGTGCATCTGGCTAACATGGGACCTGGGGAACTGAGCCTCGAACCAGGGTCCTTAGGCTTCACAGGCAAGCGCTTAACCGCTAAGCCATCTCTCCAGCCCATGAGTATTTTCTTAAGTGTGTGTTTGCCAGTTGTATTTCTTCCTCTGTGAACTGCCTGTTCCTCTCTTTCCCCCATTTTGTGAGTGGGGTGTTTGTCTTCTTGTTGTTTAGATTTTTGAGTTCTTTGTAGATTCTAGGGAGTAGGCCTCTATCAGTTGGATAACCCACAAATATTTTCTCCCATTCTGTGGGTAATCTATTCACTTTGCTTATTGTATGCTTGTCTGTAAAGAAACTCTTCAGCTTCATATGATCCCATTGGTTGAGTGATTGTTTAAGATCGTGAGCCACTGGGGTTTTGTTCAGGAAGTCTTTTTCCAATCCTATATCATGGAAAGTACTTCCTAAATTTTCTTCCAGTAGTATTCGAGTTTCTGGTCTTATGGTGAAGTCTTGGATCCATTTTGATTTGTGTGTAGTGCATGGTGAAATGTGCAGTTCAAGTTTCAGTTTCCTGCACGTTGTTATCCAGTATGTCCAGCACCATTTGTTGAAGATGCTCTCTCTTTTCCAGCCTTTATTGTTCAGGCCTTTGTTAGATAACAAGTAGCTATAGTTGCTTGACCAAAAATCCGGGTCCTCAAGTCTATTCTACTGGTATATACTCCTGTTTTTATACCAGTACCATGTTTTTTTTTTTATTCCTATGGTTTTAAAGTATAGCTTTAGATCAGGTATGGTGATGCCACCAGAGGTATCTCTTTTGCTGAGGATATGTTTGGATATGCGAGGCCTTCTGTTTTCCATATGAAATTTGAGATCATTATTTTCTATCTCTTTGAAGAACCCTGTAGGGATTGTAATTGGAATTGCATTAAATCTATATATTGTCTTTGGTAGGATTGTCATCTTCACCATGTTAATTCTGCCTATACAGGAGCATGGGAGGTCTTTCCATCTTCTCAAGTCCTCCTCAATTTCTTTTTTGAGTGTTTTTATATTTTAGTTATATAGATCTTTTACTTCCTTAGTTAACATTATTCCAAGGTATTTTAATTTTTTGTTGCTACTGAAAATGGGACTATGTCCCTTATTTCTTTTTCTGTATCTTTGTCATTTGCATACAGAAATGCTACTGATTTTTGTGCATTGATTTTGTATCCTACTACTTTGCTATAGAGTAGACACAATAAAATTCAAATTGCATTAAAACACCAAAACACATCTACCACCACAACATGGCAGGGATCAAATCAAACCTTATAGTCATTACCCTAAGTATTCATGGCCTTAATTCACCCACTAAGAGACACAAGCTAACATGGTGGATCAAAAAATTAGACCCCTCAATCTCTGCCTTCAAGAAACCCGCCTTACCACTAAAGACAGAAACCTCCTCAGGGTGAAAGTGTGGAAAACAATATTCCAAGCAAATAGGAATAAGAAACAAGCAGGTATAGCTATATTAATATCGGATAAAATGGATTTCAAACCAAAAATAATCAAAAAAAGCAAAGAAGGCTACTTCCTACTTATCAAGGTAACAATCCCTCAAGAGGATATTACAATCATAAATCTCTATGCACCAAACACAGGGGCACCACAATTCATAAAACAAAGCCTACTTGACAATAAAACAGAAATAACCACCAACACCATCATAGCTGGGGTCTTCAACACACCCTTATCATTAATAGACAAATCATCCAAACAGAAACTCAACAGGGAAGTAAGAGGTCTCAACAAAACCATAGAACACTTAGACCTAACAAACATCTACAGAACTTTCCATCCCAAATCCACAGACTACACATTCTTTTCAGCAGCCCATGGAACATTCTCTAAAATAGACCATATACTGGGTCACAAAGACTGCCTCCACATATTTAGGAAAATCAACATAATTCCCTGCATGACATCAGACCAGAATGCTATACTGCTAGAAATCAACAACAAAAGACCCACCAAGAATCTCAACTGCACCTGGAAACTGAACAGCACACTTTTAAACAATAAATTGATAGTGGATGAAATAAAAAATGAACTTGCAAAATTCTTGGAATTGAATGACAATGAGAACACATCATACCAAAACTTATGGGACACAATGAAGGCAGTCCTCAGGGGAAAATTCATAGCACTCAGTGCCTTCATAAAAAAGACAGAAAGGGGCTTCTGGTTAAGATGGTGGCATAGGTACCACACCAAAGCAGCCTGAGGGGAAAAAAGATGAAAAAAAAACCCACCAAAATACAAACTTTTACTAAAAAGTGAGGTGTACAGGAAATTGAAGCAGCAGTGAGGAAGTAGGAGAGATCCAGAGCATCCAGAGCCTGCACAGGCCAGCAAAAGCGGCCTCGGCAGCTCTGCCAACCACATCGGTGGCAGCGGCAGTGCACCAGCAAGCCACCAGACTCGGCTCCAGCCACAGGAAAAGCCAGGTGCAGGATTTTCCCCTCATACCAGTACTCTCCGCAACTCAGGACACGTGAAGGGAAAGCGGCAGTGAGCAATGGAGGAGCAGACTGAGAGGTAGAGGAACACATGGAACAGTGAGAGAACTAGAGCAGCTGTGGCTCCCTCCCCTCCCCCACCGCCTGAGCCCAGCTCCAGAGAACACAGCAGCAGTCCCGGGACTGGCCACGCCAACTTGGGGTGACAGCGGGACCCACCAGCTCTGACACCAGTAACAGAGGCCCCAACAGCAGCAGACCCAAGAGTGGCAGCAGTGGCAGACGCAGCAGCAGCAAATTCAGCAGCAGCAGTGATTCTAGAAGTGGCAGCTACAGCAGCAGCAGCAACAGAGGCAGCAGCAGCAGTGGGCCCAGCAGCAGCAGCTTCAGCAGCAGTGGTACAGACCCAGCAGTGGCAGCTTGAGCAGCAGTTCCAGCAGCAGGGGTGCTGATCTGCAGGCCCACACTTGCCAGGCTCAGTTTGCCCCGCAGGAAAAGCCAGTGCCCACCTCCAGAAATCAGAACAGCAGCCCAACGACCAGGCAGCAACTTGAATGAGACCAAAATCATCCAAGGTAACTGGGATTGCACCAGGGAAGGGCCTCACGTGGTCACAAGCTGACTTGGATCCCTCAACAGACCAGAAATCTTAACCTCTATAGAGGGTGATAGAGATAGAGGATCTTGTTGTAATAATAACTACTCTGGCATACATAATTGGGGCTGTTTTTGATTGAATGGGTACAGTGTTTAGATAACTTTTAGAATCTACCTGTATTTTATTCCACTCAGCCTAATTGAATACTCCCATAGCAGGGAAACTCAACCCCGAGGAACACCTTTGTAGATACTCTGAGAGCCTTAAGAGCCACACCTAATACCTTAAGCTTCAACCCTGAAAATACATAACATCAAATCAACTGATACAACTAAGAATACCCAGCTAGCTAGAAAATCCAAGCATTAACTTAATCCAAGATGCAAAAATATATACATTATAACACAAGGGACGCTAAAAGGCAAGATGATATAAATACACCTAAAAGTATTAATGCATCAGAAATGACCTCCAGTGAGAATGAGTTAGAGGAAATGCCTGACAAAGCTTTCAAAAGAATGATTGTAAATATGTTCAAAGAAGTCAGAGAACAAATCAAGGGAGTCAAAGAGGAACTTAAAGAGGAAATCAAAGGAATCAAAGAAGATGCAGGACACCAATTTCATGAAATAAAGAAGGCAATACAAGACATAAATAAGGAAATAGAAATAATAAAGAAAAACCAGTCAGAATTACTAGCAATGAAGAACACAGTTAATGAATTTAAAAACTCTGTAGAAAACCTCACCAGCAGAATGGATGCAGGAGAGGACAGAATATCTAAGCTAGAAGACCAGATGGCAGATCTAATACAGTCCAACAAAAATAAAGACAAACTTATAGAAAAGTATGAGTGGGAATTTCAAGATATTCAGGACACTATGAAAAGATCCAATATAAGAATTCAGGGCATAGTAGGAGAAGAATTCCACTCCATAGGCATAGTAGGTGTCTTCAACAAAATCATAGAAGAAAACTTCCCCCAAATTGGGAAAGAAGTGCCAATGCAGATACAGGAAGCCTTTAGAACCCCAGCCAGACAAAACCTGGAAAGATCCTCTCCTCGTCATATTATAATCAAACTACCAAACACACAAACCAAGGAAAAAATACTGAAAGAAGTTAGAGAGAAAAATCAAGTTACATACAAAAGCAAGCCCATCAGGATTACAGCAGATTATTCAACACAAACTATAAAAGCCAGAAGGGCTTGGAGTGATATATTCCAAGTTCTGAAATATAACAACTGTCAATGAAGGTTACTTTATCCTGCAAAGTTATCCATTCAAATAGACGGAGAAATAAGGACATTCCATGACAAAAGCAGGTTAAAGTAGTATTTGAAGACAAAACCAGCTCTATGAGAGAATCCTCCATGCTGAAGAAAAGGAAAAAGCACACATATAAGGAACCTAGCAAAAACAACCAATACTCAAATACTAGTTAACACAAGAGAGCACAGGTAGAACCAGAACCACACACACACACACACACACAAAATGGCAAACATAAATACACACCTTTCAATAATATCTCTTAATATCAATGGCCTCAATGCCCCAACGAAAAGACATAGGTTTGCAGAATGGGTTAAAAGGCAGGATCCTACAATTTGTTGTCTCCAAGAAACACACCTTTCTATAAAGGATAGACATTATCTTAGGGTGAAAGGTTGGAAGACGGTGTTTCAAGCAAATGGGCCAAGAAACAAGCAGGGGTTGATATCCTAATACCTGATAAGGTAGACTTTAGTCCAATGTTAGTCAAGAAAGATAAGGAAGGTCACTTTATACTGATTAAGGGCACACTCAAACAGGAGGACATTACAATCCTAAACATATATGCACCTAACATGGGAGCTCACAAATTCATCAAGCAAACACTATTAGAACTAAGGTCACAGATAACACCAAACACAGTGTTGGTGGGTGACTTTAACACCCCACTCTCATCAATTGACAGGTCATCCCGGGAAAAAATAAGCAGAGAGGCATATGGACTAAATGAGGTCATAGAAGGAATGGACCTAACAGATATATACAGGACATTTCATCCAAAGGCTGCAGAATATACATTCTTTTCGGCAGCACATGGATCATTCTCTAAAATAGACCATATATTAGGACACAAAGCAAATCTTAACAAACTCAGGAAAATTGAAATAATTCCTTGCATTCTATCTGACCACAGTGGAATTAAACTACAAATCAATAGCAAGAAAGGCTATAGAGCATACACAAAATCATGGAAACTAAACAATACACTACTAAATGATGAATGGGTCAATGAAGAAATCAAGAAGGGAATCAAAAAATTTATAGAGTCAAATGATAATGAGAACACAACATATCAAAATCTCTGGGATATATTGAAGGCAGTTCTAAGAGGCAAATTTGTAGCCTTAAGTGCCTATGTTAAGAAATTACAAAGAGCGCAAGTAAATGACCTAATGCTTCACCTTAAAGCCTTGGAAAAAGGAGAACAAGGCAAACCAAAAACCCATAGGCGGGAAGTAATAATAAAGATTAGGGCAGAAATTAATGAAATAGAAACAAAAAGAACAATCCAAAGAATTAATGAAACAAAGAGTTGGTTCTTTGAAAGGATAAACAAGATTGATAAACCCTTAGCAAATCTGACCAAAAGAAAGAGAGAAGAGACACAAATTAATAAAATCAGAGATGAACAAGGTAACATCACAACAGATTCTAGAGAAATTCAAAAAATCATAGGGACATACTATAAAAGCATATACTCCACAAAGTATGAAAATCTGAAAGAAATGGATGATTTCCTTGATTTATATGACCTACATAAATTAAATCAAAATGAGATTAATCACTTAAATCGACCTATAACAAACATGGAGATCTGAACAGTTATCAATAATCTCCCAACTAAAAAAAGCCCAGGCCCAGATGGATTCACTGCTGAATTTTACCAGACCTTTAAGGAAGAGCTAACACCATTGCTTCTTAAGCTTTTCCAAGAAATAGAAAAAGAAGGAATTCTACCAAACTCCTTCTATGAGGCTAGCATCACCCTGATACCAAAACCAGGCAAAGATAGAACAAAAAAAGGAAATTACAGACCAATCTCCCTCATGAACATAGATGCAAAAATTCTCAACAAAATATTGGCAAACAGAATACAAGAGTATATCAAAAAAAAAGTATATCACATGATCATCTCGTTGGATGCAGAGAAGGCATTTGACAAAATCCAACATCCCATCATGATAAAAGTTCTACATAGACTGTGAATAGAAGGAACATATCTCAATATAATAAAAGCTATTTATGACAAGCCTACAGCCAACATATTACTAAATGTGGAAAAACTGGAAGCTTTTTCACTAAAATCAGGAACAAGACAAGGGTGTCCACTGTCCCCACTTTTATTTAATATAGTTCTGGAAGTCTTAGCCATAGCAATAAGGCAAGAGACACACATAAAAGGGATACAAATTGGAAAGGAAGAAATCAAGTTATCATTATTTGCAGATGACATGATTCTATACATAAAGGACCCTAGAGACTCTACTAGCAAGCTGTTAGAGCTGATCAAAACCTATAGCCATGTAGCAGGATACAAAATAAATACACAGAAATCAGTAGCCTTCATATATGCTAACAACAAACACACAGAGGATGAAATCAGAGAATCACTCCCATTCACAATTGCATCAATAAAAAAGTACATTGGAATAAACCTAACCAAGGAAGTAAATAATCTCTACAATGAGAACTTTAAAACACTCAAGCGAGAAATTGCAGAAGACACTAGAAAGTGGAGAAACATCCCCTGTTCCTGGATTGGAAGAATCAATATTGTTAAAATGGCAATCTTACCAAAAGCAATCTACACATTTAATGCAATCCCTATCAAAATTCCAAAAGCATTTTTCATGTAAATAGAAAAAACAATTCAAAAATTCATTTGGAATCACAAAAAACCTCGAATATCTAAAATAATACTGAGCAACAAAAATAAGGCTGGTATCACCATACCTGATTTTAACCTATACTACAGAGGCATACTAACAAAAACAGTGTGGTACTGGCACAAAAACAGACATGTAGATCAGTGGAACAGAATAGAGGACCCAGATGTAAGCCCAAGTAGCTATAGCCACCTGATGTTTGATAAACATGCCCATAATACTCATTGGAGAAAGGACAGCCTCTTCAGCAAATGGTGTTGGGAAAACTGGGTATACATCTGCAGAAGGATGAAAATAGATTCTTCTCTCTTTCCATGCACAATAATTAAGTCCAAATGGATTAAAGACCTTAACATCAGACCTGAAGTTCTGAAACTGCTGGAGGAAAAAGTAGGGGAAACCCTCCAACATATTGGTCTTGGCAAAGACATTCTGAATACAACTCCAATTGCTCAGGCAATAAAACCACAGATTAATCACTGGGACCTCATGAAATTACAAAGATTTTGCACTGCAAAGGACACAGTGAAAAAAGCAAAGATGCAACCTACAGAATGGGAAAAAATCTTCGCCAGCTATATATCTGATAGAGGATTAATATCTAGGATATACAAAGAACCCAAAAAGTTAAATAATAAGGTACCAAACAAGCCAATAAAAAAATGGGCTATGGAGCTAAATAGAGCATTCTCAGAGGAAGAAATACGAATGGCATATAAGCATCTAAAAAAATGTTCTACGTCACTAGTCATCAGGGAAATGCAGATTAAAACTACATTGAGATTCCATCTCACTCCTGTCAGATTGGCCACCATCATGAAAACAAATGATCATAAATGTTGGTGGGGATGTGGAAAAAGAGGAACCCTTCTACACTGCTGGTGGGAATGCAATCTGGTCCAGCCATTGTGGAAATCAGTGTGGAGGTTCCTAAAACAGCTAAAGATTGATCTACCATATGACTCAGCTATAGCACTCCTAGGCATATATCCTAAGGACTCATCTCATTTCCTTAGAAGTACATGCTCAACCATGTTTATTGCTGCTCAATTTATAATAGCTGGGAAATGGAACCAGCCTAGATGTCCCTCAACAGATGAGTGGATAATGATGATGTGGCACATTTATACAATGGAGTTCTACTCAGCGGTAAAGAAAAATGAAGTTATGAAATTTGCAGAAAAATGGATGGACCTGGAAACGATTGTACTAAGTGAGGTAACCCAGGCCCAGAAAGCCAAACGCCACATGTTCTCTCTCATATGTGGATCCTAGCTACAGATGACTGGGCTTACGCATGGGAATGAAAATACTTAGTAGCAGAGGCCAGTAAATTAAAAAGTAGACATAAAGGGAAGGGAATGGAAGGAAGGAGGTTACTTAATAGGTTGGTATTGTATATATGTAAGTACAATGAGTGTAATGGGGAGGTAATATGATGGAGAATGGAATTTCAAAGGAGAAAGTAGGGGGGAGGGAGGGAATTAACACGGGATTTTTTTATAATCATGGAAAATGCTAGTAAAAATTTAAAAAAAAGACAGAAAGATCCCAAATCAATAACCTAACCATCCACCTAAAGGCACTTGAAAATTAAGAAAAATCCAACCCAAAGAGCTCTAGAAGGACAGAAATAATTAAAATCAGAGCAGAAATTAATGAATTGGAAACCAAGGAATCAATTAAGGCAATCGACAATACAAAGAGCTGGTTCTTTGAAAAAATAAACAAGATTGACAAACCTCTGGCCAATTTGATCAAGCAAAAAAAGGAGAGGCTCCAAATTAACAAAATTCAGAATGAAAAAGGAGAGATCACAACAGACATAAGTGAAATTGGGAGAATCATCAGGACGTATTTTAAAAACCTCTACTCCACAAAACTGGAAAATGTGGAGGAGATGGATAAATTCCTGGACGCATACCATCTACCAAAGCTAAACTCAGAGCAGATTAATCACCTCAATTAACCCATCACACTCATGGAGATTGAAAAATTAATAAAAAAAAATCTCCCCAAAAAGAAGAGTCCAGAACTGGATGGATTCTCAGCTGAATTTTATCAAACCTTCATGGAAGAACTCAAACCAATCTTCCTAAAACTGTGCCACACAATTGAAGAACAGGGAAAGCTACCCAACTACTTCTATGAAGCTAGTATCACACTAATTCCAAAACCAGGCAGAGATGCCACAAGAAAAGAAACTATTGGCCTATTTCCCTAATGAACATAGATGCAAAGATCCTGAACAAAGAAGAGATTGAGTAAAGGAATGGTGGAGGGAAGACTAATCAAAATCTAAAAGGATATAAATAAGTCATATGGAATTCTACTTTTTTGGACAACGGAACATTCAAAAGCAATAGATTGTTGCTAGAAAATTTTCAGTGCCAGGGATGGGATACCTTCCAGTGAGTTGTTGGCCAGGGAGGTCTCTGGTGCCCCCCAAACAGTATAGGACATTGCCAAGGCCCTTGGTTTCCCACCAGAAATAGATGGCAAGACCCTATTGCTGAAAACTCCACATACTTGGGCTGCTAGTCCACTGAGAAATCCTGCTGGAATTGAGCTGATAACCTCCTCCATGTAGACCAGCTGAAGGAAAGCTGGGAGAAGCCATTCTGCATGCAGTTCAATGGGAGAAAGAGAAATCACCAGTGAAGATACTCAACAGTGGACACCACAAGCCTTATATTTGGCCACCCAGGCCAAATAATCCAATGGGTGCAATAGTGGCACATCTATCATGGTGGAAACCAACTGCACCCTAATTGGACTAAAGGCTTGCCCCATGGGAGGGTATATATCCCTGATACTGAAAACTTAAAACAGAGGTAGTCATGAGCCCTAGGGGTGTAACATCTGCTGTTGTCTGGCTAAATGTATATAGTATGCTTATCAACCTGCCCAGTAAGCACTTCTGTTAATGTTCATACACTTATCTCTCACTTTTGGTAGAGAATCTTCTATTTTCAGATGGCAGTGACCTTGGGACGACTCAGAAGGTATCATAGTGCTGGAAAGAAATGACCACAGTGCTCAGTACTGCAATATCTCTATCACACCTTCCAAGGCTCAGGGTCTAATGCAGAAGAGGTGGCAGAAAGAATATAAGATCCCAAGGAAGGGTAGGACTCCTTACAACGTGCTCCCTCCAGACACAAAATGGTCTGGATATCCATGACCTCATAGTGCCTGACACTACCTACACAAGACCATCATAAGAGGAGGAAAGCATCATGAAATCAAAATAAAAGAGAGACTGATTGAGAATGGGAGGAGATATGATGGAGAATGGATTTCAAAGGGGAAAGTGTGGGGAGGGAGGGTATTATGTGATTTTTTTGTAATCATGGAAGTTGTTAATAAAAATATGAAAAAAAATTCTTGTCCTCATTTATCTCATGTCTTTAAGTTCCTAAAGAGTTTCTCAACTCAAAAAGCTAATTCCTCATGATCTCTTCAAGTTCTTTCCTTCCCTGTGCTGAATTTATCATGCCAGGTGTACTAGGGTTGTGAGGCATAGCATAAGATATATAGTGAAACTGAATTTTCAAGTCTACAATGATGTGGGGGCATATATGTATGTGCTACACAATCTTTAGAAAAATACATACTATAATTTTGGTTATTTATCTGAAATTCAAATTAAATTGAATATCTATATTTTCATTTGCTAAATCAGGCAAGCCTAACTTGTATTTCAGCATAACCACCTGGATGGTGTTCCCATTCTCTAGGGCTAACACTATAAACAGATGTCCTGGGAACCTGAAGCCTCCATATTCATTTGTGTGCTCTTGCTCTCAGTAGAATTAAAGATACAATGTCTCACATACAGCATACTTTGTCTCTCTCTCTCTCTCTCTCTCTCTTTCTCTCTTTCCTTTGTAAATCTATATTTTTGAATCATTCATGTTCATGGCAATGTTGAGAGGCAGATACAAAGATTTTCTGCATACTTTCTGCTTTATCTCATTCCCTTATTATCAACATCCTTATCAGAGTGATCTATTTGTTACAGTGGATGAACCTACCCTGACATACTTTAATAGCCATCACTTCTTTTTGTACATTCTATTGGCTTGGGCACCCATCATGGATTATACAGTCATTTCACTGCTCTAAACATGTGAAATTCCTCGTGAATGAAATTTTCCAACTCATTGTATATTTCTAGAGCTGAAATTATAAGCTATAGAAAATATCCACAGAAGGCTGGAGAAATGGCTCAACAGATAAGGCATTTGCCTGCAAAGCCTAAGAACCTGGGTTTGATTCCTCAATACCCACATAAAGCCAGGTGCACAAAATGGCACATGCATCTGGGGTTTGTTTACAGTGGGTAAAGGTCCTGGCATACTCATTCATTCTCCCCTCTCTCTTTCTTTCTCTTTCTGTCCCTCCCTTCCTCTCCTTGCTAATAAATAAATACATTCTTTAAAAAGAAACTCTCAAGCAAATCTTCAAGATAACTAAACGTAAAGAAAACCTTTGTATAAGTTACCAACTCAGTGGCATGAACAAATTGTTAAACAGAAGCAGCTTATGGAAGAAAACACTTGAATTCAATTCCAAATTTCAGGGGGAAGGTTCATAATAGAGGGGAAGGCCAGCGTAGGAAGCTGATGTCTTATTGCATCACAGGAAACACAGATAGAGAAGAGCACGTGAGGCTTTCCCCCATTGACATATTTCCTCCATCAGGACTTCACCTTCTAAACTATACACAGCCTTCTAATACAGCACTATATCCAGTGTTTAAGTATACAAATTCATGAGCCTACAGAGGGGGAGGAGGAGAAATTTTATATTCAAACCACTACAAGCTCAATCAAATTAGGGCACATGTGAACACTACATATATATTTACTAAAATGACAACCCATCATAAGTACATTAATAAGTACATTAATTGACTCAGCAGTGCTTCACTAAAATATCCCTTTTAAGAGACATAATACTGGAAACAGTTATAGATGATAAAACAGTTTAATGCTCAGAATTTGCTTAAAAATAATTTAGTGGATAAGGATATTGAGAGTTATTATATTATTTTCCCCACCTTAGTGTATAATGGCATTTTCTAGAGCAAAACATTTTTAAAATTTAAGCCAACTAAGGATGTACATTGGATCTTCTTAGAAAATGATGAGCTGTAAACAAGCCTCTACCATGACAGCACACTATGGAAATGGGGCTATCTTAAGGATACTGGAAATTAGTGGCTACTGTAAATGATCACATCCCAAATCATTACCTCCATTTGACCACCCCAACTGAAGAAAGCTCTCTAACTACTTGGCATATAAATCTTTAAATAAATTTTGCAATAGCCAGCCAGAAAAAACCTCTCTGCAAGGGTCACATGTAGAAAGCAGCATTTAGATGAAATGCTTGGCAGGTAGAACCTCTTAGAGTCAGAGTCCTGGGCGCCACTCTATTTCTCTCAAAGTGTCTGGGAAATGCTGGGTTACACAGCTTCGCTTCCAAAATGCTATTTCACTAGAATTCTACATCACATTGTTGAAATCTTAGTCCTCTATTTTTAGGAAGAAAAAATCTTTATGATGAACATCCCAGGGAGAAGCCAAATCATGACAGCCACAGAGACAGCTGTTGTCCTGAATAAAATGTACCTTACACGAGATGCATACAGAAACCTCTCTCCTCAACTGCAGAGGCAAACTTTCCTTTATCTACCTTTGGCCTCCATTCTTCAGTTTTTTTAGCTACCAATACCCACACCCCCACACACAGAAGTTAAATATTTTTTCAGTATGTTAGAAGCATCAACAAAAGGAGGAGAGATTGTCAAATTGTAATCCAATGAACCTGGTTTTTTAAATTCAATATAAAAATTTTCAAACCTGCAAATGTATAAAATACTGTTGTATGTAGTCACAGTGCTTGTAATAAGGTATTCATTTCATTCAGTCCAACTATAGTATTTATTAGACAATACTTGCATGCAAAATGTTGAGTTCTAGTGTATTTTTAAAACTTTCTATCACCAATCAGAAAATAGTCCCTGTGTTGGAAGTTACCAGGTGACTTCTAGGATTCTATAAAAGATAAGAATCACTGAAATTTACTTAGATAAGGGCAGACATGGAAGTCTCGTCACTAGCTTTGGTAGGTTTGGCAAATTCTTTGCAAATGTCTCTTTGTTTAGGGCTGAATATTGGATATAACTGTAAATTTGGGGGTGAAAAATTAAATATTGACTTGTTTGATTACTGGATCCATTAATCAGATATTATACCTGTAAGGCACATACTCATGAACAGCCAATAGCCCAACAACATATCTATAGTGTATATGAAGCAAGACCAAGAACAGATTTGAGCCTCCTAATGGGTATAGTGTGCAGTAGTAAATTATCCTCTCTAAGCAGTGTGTGAGCTCAAATACCAAACCTGAATTACAGATCTATATTGCAAATTCCACAATGGTATTTTTTTCCTTTAAGGGATACTTAGCTTTGTCCCTGTCCACTAGTCTCATTTGAGAATACGTTATTACAAATATATCAAAGATATCCCCCAAAAATTGTGTGTCAAAAATGAAAGCCAAAATTTAGGCCTTCTTCAGTTTTTTGTTTGTTTATTGTGGTAAAATATGCATAACTCAAAACTTGTACCTATATCTAATCTTACCAATTCAGTGGCCTTGCATGCACACATATTATCAATGTAAACATTATACGATTCATCTCCAGAACTATTCTTCTCACAGTGATACTCTATACTAATTAAAAGTAATTTTCTATTGCCCCCATCAACTACTGTTTTTTTTTTCTGTCACAGTGTATCCTCCCAATATAATACTCCATATAAATATAATTATACTTCCAGTGTATCCTCCCAATATAATACTCCATATAAATATAATTATACTTCATTTCTTATATGTGTGGCTTCATTAGAATAGCAATATTATGTTGCCAAGGTTCATCTATGACATGGTATGTGTTAGGGATCTTTAAAGCTCAATTATATTCCATTTCACGTATATGATACATTTCACTTATCTATTTGCCCATTGAGAAAAATTTGGGTCCTCTCAACCCTTTGCTTTCCAGGTCATTTTTTTTGTTTGTTTGTTTTCATTAGGCATACTTCTTTAGGTACCTCTATATAACCCTGCATAGTCTCATTCTTATTACTTAAGAGGCTGTGCTGAAGAATTGCTTATTCATTAGTCTTCTCTATTCAACTAGAAGCTCTACCTGCATAGTATTGCTTTTTTTCTTAACTTCTAACACATCACTAAACACTTGGTGGGCATTTGGGAAATGACTGATTACTTTGCATAATCCTAAATATATATTTAGCTTGGTTTATGGTCACTTCCTCACAGTAGATTATCTTGTTGCTTTACTCAAATGTTTACTAAAAACATTCCCTTCAATGGGTTTCTGCAACATCAATATTTTCCCTACATTCACATCTGTCCTAGAATGTCAAGAAATGTTTGAGGGACAATATTTCCCATCTTTAAAGGCTATGTTTAGACAGTTCTAAAAGCTGATCAATTTGTGACTTACTGAAATGGCAAACTTAGTCATGCTAATACAATATTATTTTGAGCTACTAATTTCAGAAGCCATAATATACTCAATTTTAATGAGATCCCAATTTCATCTCATCTGCTTCTCAAGCTGTTAGTCTCAAAGGTACAAGGTTAGGTTTGCTTTATTATTTAGTGAAAATGAGAGTCGACAGCTCTATCCATATTAATCACATTAATGAGAAACTTTGGAACAAGCAGTAACAAGGCACCTCACTCTCTACATTATGTTGCTTTAATGGACCCAAGGGAGACTTGCCTATCCACCCTCTGCTCCCCTAGCAGTGGATAATGAAGAACTAGCAATCAGAAGAATGGGATGGTTCTCTACCATTCCTAAGTTGAAGTATAAAATTTTAAGAGAGTTCTTTTTTTAATTAGGCAAGTTACTTGGGAAACAATAATATCAATTTTAAAAGCAGCTCACTTTAACTGATACAGAGCACTTCTCAAACAGCTCCAAAGGGAAATACAAATATATTAGAGCCTTGACGCACCTCCAGCAAGACCACACAGACCTGAGAGTCAAAGGGCTTAAAAACAAAAACAAATGATGGCCAGCAGAGCAGAGCACAAAATACAGAATTGAAGGCAGAACTTTTCCAAGCTTCCCAGTTTCCCTCAGAAGGTGAGCAGATATTCATATGTCACTTTCAGATCTCACTTTTGATTTTGCAGATACGGAGATCTTAGCTAGTCAGTAAGATTAATATGTTTCAAGGTTTCAGAAGAAGTTTCTTGTGAACTTTTAATTAAAATAAGACTGATATGTGGAAATATAAAATTTGCATGAAAATTTATGGACCTGGACTGGAGAGATGGCTTAGCAGTTATGTGCTTTCCTGTGAAGCCTAAGGACCCTGGTTCAAGGTTCAATTCCCCAGGACCCACGTTAGCCAGATGCACAAGGGGGCGCACACATCTGGAGTCCATTTGCAGTGGCTGGAGGCCCTAGCGTGCCCATTCTCTCTCTCTCCCTCTTTCTCTCCATCATGCTCAAATAAAATAAAAGGAAAATGAGCAAAAAAAGAAAATTTATGGACCTGGAAAAAATAATATTCAGTAATGTGACCCAAACTCAGAAAGACCAAAACCACACGTTCTCTCTGATATGTGGGATTTAGCTTGTAATATCTATATCTATGTATTTCTAGAGGGACAGATGTGGATGAAACCTAATAAAGTAGATTTATAAAGTGAGTATAAACAGATGAGCTGGAGGAGGGGTGAGGGAAAGAAGGGGAAGGATAATAGAGGAAGAAAGGAGTTGTGTACATGAGATTGGGGATAAAATGACAGATAAGAATGAACCAATACAAAGAGTATTTGAAAATGCTAAGATAAATGATATCTAGCTCCAAATATGCCAACTAAAACAGATATTTTAAGTTAAAAAATTAGGATGGGTCTAGAGAAGATAGCTTAACAGTTAAGATGGGTGCCTGCAAAGCCAAAAGACCTCAGTTCAATTCCCCAGGACCCATGTAAGCCAGATGCAAAAGGAGGCACATGCATCTGGAGTTTGTTTGCAGTAGCTGGAGGCCCTGGTGTGTCCATTCTCTCTCTTTCTCACACATTATCTCTCTATTTCCCTCTACTTCTCTCTCCCTCAAATAAATAAATGAATAAAAAAATATATCTTAAAAATTAGGACTGATAAAGATAATGAAAATAATTTGAGGCTAAAAATAAGAACTAATGTCTTATAAGTGATTACTCTGTTATGGTTACTGTTTCAGCACTGTGTCTGGATTGTCTCGCACTTACAGTGAGTTACTGTACAGATAACAACTAAGATGCAGAGGGGTTAAACTGAGCAATATACCAGAAGCCATAAAGGTAGGAGACTGTGAAGCTATGAAGAAGCAGGATATCTGTTTTACAGTGTTAACTATCTTCAGCATGCCCGTATTACAGTTTTAGATGAATTATGTGATAGAAAGAGATATGTGCAAAATGAAAGTAACAAAGATGTATTTAGTAGTGACTTTGAACATTATTTTCCACTTCTGAAAATGAAGGCATAAGAAGAAATTTGAAGACTTTTCTAGAACAAATCTGTTCTATTACTTTATTTATTATAGAGAAAAGCAATTTATTCCATTATAAACATTTAAAACATTAGTAATGGATAGTAAGAGACTTCATGGTTAAAAAAAAAAAAGTTACTCAAAATGGAGATAGTATCAAAGTTGTGATCAAGGACTAAGCCCTAAAAATAAGTAACTGTTATCAAGCATTATTTAAATTTTAATTTTTTTGTTCATTTATTTATTTGAAAGTGACAGACAGAGAAAGAGGCAGATACAGACAGACAGAGAGAGAATGGGCATGCCAAGGCCTCCAGCCACTGCAAACGAACTCCAGACGCATGTGCCCACTTGTGCATCTGGCTAACATGGGTCCTGGGGAATGGAGCCTCGAGCCGGGTTCCTTAGGCTTCACAGGCAAGTGTTTAACTGTTAAACCATCTCTCCAGCCCAAGCATTACTTTAATTTTAAAAATAAATACAAACTATCAATTCACTCTTTTTGATGTGACAGTTTGGTTGTGGTATAGTCAGGTAAAAACATAATCTTTACATTTTCGTGGTCCCAACTTAAGAAAAAACAAAACACCAAAAATTATTTCATAGAAAGGAAAGTTATATATGAAAACAGCTCAATAAAGACACTAATGAGTCTGGAGAGATGGCTTAGCAATTAAGGCACATGCCTGTAAATCCTAAGGACCCAGGTTTGATTCTCCAAGTCCCACTTAAGCCAGATGCACATGGTGGTGCATAAGTCTGGAGTTCATTTGCTGTAGCTAGAGGCCCTGGTGCACTCATTCTCTCTCTCTCTTGCCCCCCCCCCCACCACATACAAATAAATGAATAAATAAATATAAATAAATCTTAAAAAAGAAATAAACTAATGAGAAAAATTATTAGGGGAAAGAGAAACATGTAGTCTTCACTTAACTGAAGAGGCCAAGAGACTGGACTATATGATAAAATGTGCATTCTTCAAAGGCAGGCACAAAGACTTTCAAGTAAGCAAAGACTTTAGAGTAAGAATTTCTATGACTTGGGTTTTCTGATTCCTGAATAAAAATGATGCCCTGTAATATTTATACTCCATGGCTCAGAGATCTGCCTTACTTGGCTCTATTCCTTACTCACTCTGTCCTTCACTTAAGAGTCTTGAGATAGAAGGAATTTGTCTAACTGCATTGCACCTTCCAGGGAAAGAAAGACAAGACATTAAGGGTTCATTGTGTCTTTTAGGGAGAGCAAGACATTCAGGGTTTATTGGGTTTTCTAGGAGGAACAGTCTCTAATAGACCTCCAGCAGGAGGGCACGGAGGGGGAAAAAGGGAATTCGCTGAGTTCCACACTCTCAGGTATCCCACCAGTCCTCATACCCTCTAGCAGCCATCCTAGCCATAGTCACAGCCATAGGTTCCTCTTTCACTAACTGAAGGCTAGGGGACCCAGGCTGGCATAGATCCACCTGTGCCTTCGTGAGCAGGTGACCTTCCAAATCCCCCCACCCCATGCAACTTCCATCCCACTCGCCGTCCCCATTTGCTGGCTATCCAACTGATGGAGGCCTAATTTCTAGAATCTACAAAGAACTCAAAGACCTAAACAATAAAAAGTCAAACAACTCACTCACAAAATGGGGCAAAGATCTGGACAGGCAATTCTTAGAGGAAGAAATACAAATGGCAAACTACATTTAAGAAAATATTCATCATCCCTAGTCATCAGAGAAATGCAACTGTGAGATTCTACCTTACCCCTCTAAGGATAGCAAACAAAAAAAAATCAAATAAAAATAAATGCTGGTGAGGATGTGGAGAAATTGGAACTCTCATCCACTGTTGGTGGGAATGCACGATGGTACAACCACTTTGGAAAGCAATATAGAAACTCCTTAAAAGGTTGACTATAGAGTTACCAACAGACCCAGTTATAAATGCTTTACTGGGCATTTATCCTAAAAGCTCCATGCCTGAGTTCAGAGAGATTTGCTCAACCATGTTTGTAGCTGCTGAATTCAAAAGCCAAGAGCTGGAATCATCCCAGATGTCCATTATTTGACGAATAGATAACCAACATGTAGTATATATACATGATGGAATTCTACACAGAAGTAAGGAAAGATTACACAATGAAATTTGAAGAAAAGTTGTAGGACCTAGAACAGATCATTCTCAGAGAACTCACCCAATCACAGAAAGATAATTGTCTTATAGTCTCTCTTATCTACAGCTCCTAACCTGAATCTACCCATGATGCTGACATACCTAATTAGTATCCCAAGAACTGGACAATAGGGTTGGTGGGGTGGGCGGGGAGGTTTAGGGTGGGGGACTCAAAAATGGACCCAAGTGACAATGGTACCATAAAATTCTACAACCTAAAAGACAGACTAAAAGGCTGAACCTTCATTAGGCCCTTAGAGGGAACACCTGAATCACAGGCCCTGGAGAGAGTATGATGAAGACTGACCTTAATATTCTCCTGTTTCTTTCTTTCTCTTTCTCTTGTCTTTCTTCTTACTGTGTCTTTTATATTTTTTATCTTTTACTTCCTTATATTCTTGGGTGCTGACCTCTAACTCCCAGTACAAGCATGTGGCTAACATCCACAGTGAGCTGTTGATCAGAGTGACCTACAAGGTTTCCCAAAAGAAGACAGATTTCTGTAAGAGTACTAGATGACCCACCAAAGGTTAGTTGTAAGATCCTACTGAAGAAGACACAATATGCTATTGGTAGGTAACATGGAGTGACCTTCCTGGAATCTGGAAAAGAGTCAGTCCCCAGTCAGTTAACTTATCTAGTGCCAGAAGGTGCTCCATGAGTGACCGGGGGAAAATGACCAACATCTGCCAAGCAACTCATGGTCTAAGCTACTCAGAAGCAAACAACCTGATGTAATGCTCACACAAGTGCAATAGTGGTGTATAGCCATGGTGGGGAATCAACTGCTCAGTGGAACAGAACCTATAGCTATATCTGGGAATCAAATCAGAACCATATCCAGAAATGAGCCTGCTCTCCATTATCATGCTCGCACCAATCGTGAGCTAAAAGAGGGCCTACACCTATTAAATTCTATTAAATTCTCTCTGGCAAAACAAAGCTTATCCCATTTATCTGGTGCTAACTCCACTCTCCGTTGAGAATTTGCTTCTTTTTCAGATGGACTCAGATTGTAAAGAGAGAACCAGCCCATCACACCTCAAAAGGGCCCCAGCTGAAACTAAGAGTAAGTAGGGGAATGAGCAAGAGTGGTGCTTCCTTGGTGAACCTGGTACCAGCACAAGGGTGACGGACATAGACACACAGAATACTCAACTCCTGCCAAACCAGATATCCAGAGACACAGAGGCTCCCAAGACCTCATAACTGAAATAGACCAAAAAGGAACCCAACTTGGGAAATTTGTGGAAGAGGGGATGAAAAGAATGTTAGAGCCACACTTCTAGTCATTATGCACAGAGACATTGCCTTTTACCCATAAGTGATGGCTAACCCCACAATGCACCACCCATATTCCCAAATGAGGATGGTCCTTGTGAAGGGGGAGAACAGGGAAGAGGCTTAACGATGGTACCAACATGACTGTATTCGCTGTGTTCATAACTAATACAAATAAATAAATAAAAATGAATACATGAATAAAATATTCTGGAAAACTTGTAGACTTATCTGAAGAGGAAAAATAATCACAAATAATATTCCCCTTTCTGTAGCTACTTTAGACCTTAATTTGTTACTTGAAAGTTACTGAAGAAATTTTAAATGTAAGTGTGTTGTTTTTGTTGAATTAAGTCCCACAGCTAAGACTTAACATTCTTGGTGGCACCTGTTATAGAAATAGCTGAACAAATTTTATGTCTCAAACCAGTGTTAAATGAATCTCATGGATCAGAGGAACAAAGGGGGTTTCTCAAGTTACAAGTATAGACACATTCTTGTCCTTCTGTCCATGCTATCTGCAGGGTCTTCATGATTATAAAGGCTCTCTTGCTTTCTGCCATATTTGCATGATATGGTCTTTTGGTACAGAGCTCATCACCCATTTTTCATTAGAATTCCAGGAGAAATAGTTATGTTGATAGTATTACCACCATGTGTAAAAAAAAAAAAAAACTCCAATGAGCTCTTCTCTATCTTGTGGAATTTCTTCTCCAGGTTTACTTAAATTTCAAATATTTAGTTTGCAAAAGTGCCACACTTAAGATATAATAATCTAATTGTGAGGTGACCACTGAACCTGTATTCAAAGTAATGTCACTCAAGTTTCAGGTTTCTCAGGTCCCTCAAGGTAACAGTCTTGTCAGCTGTTCCTGCAGCAAGAATGATGCTACTATGTGGATGGAAAGACAGGCAGTCACTTCAGCCATGTAAGCATCAATGAGTCCTTAGTTTGGAAGTATTTTTTGAACAAGTATCCCAAATCATCAGTTTCTGATCATTGGCAACTGATACAAACAGACATGAAACAGATACAGGTAAATATCTAATATGCCCTATATAGAAAGGTATCCACATGCATAACTTGCCTTCCTTTGGAACAGCACTGATGGGCAACAGGCATGCATATGGTCATCTGAAGTACGAAGAAAGTGCCCACTGAACCAAGTGTGGTGGTGCATGCCTTTAATCCCAGCACTTGGGATGCAGAGATAAGTGGATCACCATGGGCTCAAGGCCACCCTGAGACTATATAGCAAATTCCAGGTCAGCCTGGGCTGGACTACCTTGAAAAATTGGAAAAACAAACAAACAAAAAAACCCCCAAAATTAGAAAGAAAGGAAGGAAGGAAGGAAGGAAGGAAGGAAGGAAGGAAGGAAGGAAGGAAGGAAGGAAAGAAAAGAGAAAGAAAGCAAGATAGTGACTACTGAGATTTGGGTTCCAATAAAACCCATAGCCTTTCTTCTGATTTCCATAGAGACTCAAGTCTGGGTTACACTCTCCAGAAAGGACTGATTTAGAAGGGGGGTTTGTGTGGTTACAAACAAGGACATCAGTGGATGGGGCCAAATCTAGAAATAGCTAAGATGGTCTTCAAATCATAAATGAACATATTGTACAACATAATATATATATATAAAGTAGTATTAAGTACTTCAAAATGAATTATTGTTTTACACAATGTAGAATAATTTTAAAATTATTTTTTGCAATGTGAAAGAAGTTGACCTCCAATGGCATTCTAAAGATAACCAAAACATTAAGGAATGAAAACAGAATCACCAGCATTTTAAGAGGATAGAGGAATCAACTGCCAAAAACTACACAAACTGATAGGACAATGGAACTTTGAGATGGCACAGCATGGCATACACAGAGCTCTAATCATTTATAAAAACCCCATAGAGCTTCACCTCACAAAGAACAGCATTAAATGTGTGAATTTTTTTAGAAAACAGGCAGGAATTAATTATAGTAGGATTAATGCAACTTATTGGCATAATGAATACCAATAACCGTCCACCTCGTCGGGACCTTCAATGGAATAAGAGCAGGGAACAAGGGATATAAAAAATAACATGAGGGTTGGAGAGATGGCATAGCGGTTAAGCGCTTGCCTGTGAAGCCTAAGGACCCCGGTTCGAGGCTCGGTTCCCCAGGTCCCAAGTTAGCCAGATGCACAAGGGGGCGCACATGTCTGGAGTTCGTTTGCAGAGGCTGGAAGCCCTGGCGCGCCCATTCTCTCTCTCTCCCTCTACCAGTCTTTCTCTCTGTGTCTGTCGCTCTCAAATAAATAAATAAAATTAATAAAAAAAAACATGAGGGGCATGGGACCATCACATAATTTATTCATATGGTAAAGTTCTTAGTAAAAAAAAAAAATCCCAAAAGATTACTCAAATGGATGTCTGGATATTATAAAGATAAAGGTTAAAACAGCTGCAAATATTTATCACAAAATTATTATTTTTTGAAATAGAGTCCTGTTATGTAGCCTACACTGACCTCCAGTTTATAATCCCTCTGCTGCAGCCTTCCAAGTTTATGGCCATACTATCTTAAATCAATTTTTTTCATTAAAATTTCTAGTATACAATACAATATTAACTCTTTAAATTTCATTTTCCTCTACTCTTTCCTGGTAACTATTTTTCTACTTCTCTTCTTTTGAAATAAATTAACCCCTGTTTTGCTTGACAAATGTAACAGTAAATTCTACTAAGAAACCAACAAACCTTGTTCAAGCTCTTTCTCCCTCCACTATTAAAATGGTTCTTATGCTTACTAAAAGGTGAGAAATGTTTTTCATTTTCTAAAATCAATACAAAATCTCCTACCAGTTACTTACCCTTTCCTCCATCACTTTCTGAAAGGCAATTATAGTTAGAATCTAAAACCTCCTGGCAGTATTATGGACTCTCTTTATGGTAATGGAAAATTAATTCTAATGGAGAATTTATGATATAGGGCCACAAAGCAGTGGGTCAATCTCATTGCCATGAGAAAATGTCTGATTAAATTGAGTTTAAGGGAGCTGGAGAGATGGCTAATCAGTTAAGATGCCCAAGAACCCATGTTCAACTCCCCAGATCTGGCTTAAGCTAGATGCGCAAAGTGACTTATGTGAAACATTTCCCATGCACACAAGGTTGCACATACATCTGGAGTTGGATTGCAGTGGTTGGAGTACTCTCTCTCTCTCTCTCTCTCTGTCTCTCACTTTATTTCTATCTCTTTCTCATAAAAATGAATATAAGTTTAAGGGCTGAAGAGAAAGCTTAATGGTTAAGGCACTTGCCTTTGAAGCCTAAGGACCCAGGTTTGATTCCCCAGTAAGTATATAAGCCAGATGCATGTGGTGGCATAAGCATCAAGAGTTCATTTGCAAGTGTCTAGAGGTCTTGGCATGCCCATTCTGTCTCTCTATCTCTCCCCCCGTCTCTCTCTCTCTCTTAAATATTATTTTTTTGATCAGTTTACGGGCTGGAGAGATGGCTTAACGGTTAAGTGCTTTCCTGTGAAGCTTAAGGACCCTAGTTCGAGGCTCGATTCCCCAGGACCCACATTAGCCCGATGCACAAGGGGGGCGCACTCATCTGGAGTTCGTCTGCAGTGGCTGGAGGCCCTGGTGCTCCCATTCTCTCTCTCTCTCTCTCTCTCTCTCTCTCTCCCTCTCTCTCTCTCTCTCTCTCTCTCTCTCTCTCTCTCTCTCTCTCTCTCTCCCTGTCTGCCACTTTCAAATAAATAAATAAACAAAAAGAACTTAAAAAAAATCAGTTTACGGGAGAACAGATTTATTTCAACTTACATTTCCACGTTACTTTTCATCATGGTGGGGAAGGCAGAGCAGCAATAGCTAGAGGTAGCAGCTCACATTCAGTCCCCAGAGAGGAAGCAGAGACTGATAAATGTTGGAACTTACCTGGCTTCCTTCTGTTCATTTCAAGACCACAGCCTATGTAATGGTGCTGCCTATAGTTATGGTGGGCCTTCCCATTTCAATCAACCTAATCAGGATAATTCCCCACAGGCATGCCCAGAGACTAGTTTCCTAGGTGATTGTAAGTCTGGTGACCTTGACAATCAATATAAACTATCACACCATGTCAGCATATTCTTCTGACCTAACAAGAAAATTCAGTTTGTGATACAATACTTAAGAACTCTATTTTGCTAAGGAACAAGGTAAGAGCAGAAAATAATGATGGTTACATATACACTATTATCCCTTAAGAAAGTGAGCCAGAGGAATAAAGCACAGTGGCAATAAACATGGGGGATGAGGGAAGCAAAGTAGTTAATGTAGAAGAGAAGTTGTGGATAAATTTCTAAATTCAGCTCTTAAGATTTACACTCTTTTTCTTTTGGAAAAAACAAACAGGTATTTAGTTATGCTATATGCTTTAAATACACAAAAGTATTACATTAGTTGGGAGGAGAAATTGAATCAGCAGCTGACTTGGGAATATTTTGAAAGCCTGTTCAATTGCATCCATTTCTATAAATATTATTTTGACAATTATCTTCCAATAGCCATGGTAGGTGATTTTTAAAAAAGTCAATTTTGGGGCTGGAGAGATGGCTTAGCGGTTAAGCGCTTGCCTGTGAAGCCTAAGGACCCCGGTTTGAGGCTCGGTTCCCCAGGTCCCATGTTAGCCAGATGCACAAGGGGGCACATGCTTCTGGAGTTCGTTTGCAGAGGCTGGAGGCCCTGGGCCCATTCTGTCTCTCTCCCTCTATCTGTCTTTCTCTCTGTGTCTGTCTCTCTCAAATAAATAATAAAAAAATTTTTTTTTAAAGTCAATTTTGTTTTCAGAATTCATTCCATGTGTTTCTTATATTGTATTCTCATTAAGGCTTCTTTAAAAATACTTTCTTATGGACCTCTCATACTTTCTCATAAACTTCTAGTGTGTTTTCTTTATGCAAAATGTATAAGAAAGGATTTAATTCTTCCATTATGCTTATAATATAATTTTTCTAAATTCGTACTATTTAATTGGCATATTTTTCTTTTTTTTTTTTTTCAGTGTAGGGCTTTGCTCTAGCCCAGGCTGACCTGGAATTCACTATGCAATCTCAGGGTGGCCTTGAACTCATGGCGATCCTTCTACCTCTGCCTCCTGAGTGCTGGGATTAAAGGCGTGCACCACCATGCCCAGCTCCTTTCAATTTTCTGTGAATGCATCTCACTCTATCTTCCAGGCTGACTTGGTACTCACTATATGTATAGCCTCAAACTCAGAACAATCATCCTGTCTCGGCCTCTTAAGTGCTGCAGTTACAGGCCTGTGAGCTACTACACACACACACACACAGACACAGACACACACACACACACACACACACACACACACACTTTTTCAAAATGTGTTTGCACTCCTATGGGCTATTTGGTTGATTTCTTTTTCTTTGTTTGGTAATAAGATCCTACAATTAATGGTAAATACAGAATCATGTAAAATTGATAAAGCACTGTCTTCTCAATGGACTTATATGTAGCTCCTATAATTCTAGGCAGGTTTACTACTGAAGCAGCCCTTTTTAAGCTGAAAAATCAGTTGTATCAGTGTTTTTCGTGGGCAGTGTAATAATATTGTCTGTGCTCTATCAGCTACACAATAGCTGCACAGTGTAGAGTTATAGTGCTGACTTGTAAACTTTAGCAGAAAAAATTATTTAAATATTAAGATGTGTCTATGTCTAATATTCCATCTGAGAGACACAATGAGATACCATATATTTTTTTAAAATATACCCTTTTATAAGTATGTTGTATAGCATAACCCTCAAAAACATCAACTTGAAGAGAGCTTTCATGAAATAGTATTCAGCCTGCAGCACATTTATGATGTTTTAAACATAATCCAGCTCAAGAAAAACTTATGGCATATTATTTATCAAATCAGGGAGCCAACATCTTAAGGAGCAATAAGTGGCTTGCTGTAGATACCTAAGATATAAATAGTACTCTTTTCATAGGCTTGACCACAACTTAATCAGAAAATTGCTTCTGCATGTTTGGGGTTGGGATTGTTATGGGTATTGCTCATAATTATTTAGTCTTTTACTTATCCTCCATAAATGCCAATGCAGATGCATTTCAGCTTTCTCAATAGATCCCTTTCTAGTTATATGAAAATAAAATATTTCATATTTTACGTACACTAAGAACTTTAGCATTTCAAATGAACCTTTTGAAGAGACTCCCAGTAAAGCAAGACATTTTATCTATGTAGCCATGTACTACTTGGAAATTTGCCAGTTGGATACTCACTAATATCTAGTGCTTCTTTGAAACTTTGACCAGTCTATGAATGGCTCCTCCTCAACCAACCATTTTACCTTGTTTAAAGGACTCCATATTTTGCCCAGAGCATAAATCCCCTTTCAATTCATCACCTCTACCTATTTTCTTACAGGTTCTTTAAACGATTCTGATGAAGAAATAACCACATATCCATCCATGGAGAAAGAGGAGAAGTAGAGAAAGAGGGGAGAGGATGTACAGTTTGGGTCAATGGCTTATAAAAAATTAACTCCATTTGTATAGGTCCCTCTGCATGTCAAAAATTAGAATCATCATACAGAATGATGTACCTAGAATTATCTATGCCTAAATTCAGTTTACATAGTGTATCTGTTCTCTTATTTTCCACATCTGAGTTTAGTTGCTTGGTGCAATACTGTTGAAAACCAACGATCCCTATGCCTTTTGAAATCACCCCAATTTGGTATCTATGTGTATAAAGTCTTCCTGTTTAGTTACTCTGGATTCAACCATCATGGTTTGTCCTTCCTAATCCCACATACTAAGAAGTCATTATTTACATATTTCACATTGTACTAAAAGATTCTCTTATCTATGGATTTATCTCTACTGTCATCCCTTCATTCTCCCTGTATAATGGCATGTTACTCCCTTCAAAAAAGGGCAATTGCAACCTCCCTCCCCTCAGTAATATGACTTTATATATCTTCTTAGTAGAAGTAATCCTACCTACACAGGTTGGGAGCAAACCTGGGACATTATTCCATTATGAAGTATGACTATTCCTCCAGTTCCTGAAATACCACAAGCTTGTCAATGCCATATGGCTACATCCAAGGGACATTTCTTCCATCCTTTGACTCAGTTACCTACTTCTTTCTTGAAATGTTTCCTGTCATTATTTATGTCATTTTATTATTTATTTGATCTTTATATGCATTTTTCAATTTTTTCAGTCATCTTTCTTCTGTCTACATTTTAGATGTTTCTCTCAAGTGTCAAGTTTGGCTTACATTTCTTTTTTATACAAGGTCTATCTTTGTAGCCCAGATATACCTATACCTCACTAGGTATCAAAGACTAGCCATGAACTTCTGATAATCCTCCTGTCTCAGCCTCTTACATAATAGGATGATAGGCATGCATCACCACACCCAGCTAGCCATTTTTTTTAATTGAGAAATTTAAATAGGGTAATATGTCATGAACTACTATGATTTTATCTCTCACCAATATATTTATCATCCTAAAAACTGTACTTTCTGTCTAGACTCTCTCCTGAGTGGTAGACATACCCAAGTATGCTGCTGTATGTGCTATGTATCAACAGGACAAAATTTCTAACTTCATATAATAATCAACTCATCACCACCCCAACTTCTAATTTGGTCCTCTTGTTGTGCTATTCATTACCAAATCTACCTCTTCAGTAGATTTTTTTTTCTATTTCATTGCAGTATTTCAAACATTTATTGTTTCTCAAATAGACCATAAAATTACTTCAGTTACTTATCCTACTTTCTAATCTATTTACATAAACTAGATTATAATTTTGGCCATTTCAATCTACTGCTTAAAATGCTGAGGAAGAACTTAGGTGCTTACAAAATAAAGTCCAATTCCTTCAGCATGACATTTTAGACCCTTATTATTTAATCTGATTGCCTCTCCCACCCACACAATGCTCTACTCTTTTCCCAAATATGTTACTCTATTTTATTCTTAAGCTTTCCTTTCACTAGAGTATTTTATTCATTTTCTTCACTTGCTGAACATTAATTATTTTTCAAAAGTTGCTTCAGGAATTAGCTCCTCCAATATGCCCTTGTTTGGAACTCCATCCTAAATTTGTATTTTCATGGTATATGTAGGTACAACCATAATTTATATTTGTTGAATGCATTTATTAAGCATTTCTCATGAATTGTAAGTATTTTGTCAGAATGCAAGGATGCTGTATTGGTTAATTTCTTGTTGCTGGAACAAACAATTTGATCTAAAGAAACTTTTTCAAGAAACAAAGTTTAATTTGGATTAGCATTCCAGATAGTAGAGTCCATAATGGCAGGGAAAGTATGGTAGGCATGATCAGTAAACCTGTATCATATCAGCATATCATCATGGAGGAAGGAGACACACACACACACACACACACACACACACACACACACACACACACGGGGGGTGGGGGGGGGAAGTAGGGTCAGATTGTTATACTTCAAATCCTGTCCCGAGTGACACACTTGCTCCAGCAAGGCTCTAACTCTTAAGGCTCCACAATCTTCCCAAATAGTGTTACCTTGCTGGGGATCATGTGTTGGAATATATTAGTCTATGGAGAAGGCATCATATTCAAACTTCTACTAATGTTATACTTGTCAGGTTATATATCTGTCTTTAGACAGCTCTCTTTCTCTCTCTCTCTCTTTTGTTTATTTGAGAGAGAAAAAAAGAGATTTGACATGACAGGGTCTCCAGCTGGTGCAAAACAAACTCCAAACATATGCACCACCTTGTGAATATGGCTTATGTGGTTCCTAGAGTATGGAACCTGGGTCCTTGGCTTTGTAGGCAAGCACCTTATCCACTAAGCAATCTCTTCAGCCCTAGACTGTATTTTCTTAAGTCCAGAGCATTGTCTCATATGCCCTAAATCCTTAGCATCTTAAAAAGAGCCTGATAATATAACAGGAGGATTCATGTATATGTAGTTTAGTACAGTCCTTTTACACCAATTCATCTTTTTGTGCAGGTCAAGCTTAAGTACATCCTCAAATTGATAGGAAATATGGCAGTGATATAGGTAAACTAGTAACCATACCTACATTAGGAAATTTGTGAATTAAGAATATGAGAGAAAATATAGCATTTCAGTTTGTTTTCACAGCCACTGGTATAGCCATACCTTCTTCCATATCATATACAATTTCTCTTTCTGAATGACTTCAAACTCTTGTAAACAATAGAGTTACTTAAACTTAATTGAAGAAATGGGTTTATCAGACTTTATGATGGTGACTAGAATTAACAATAATTAATGGGGAATCAACATGTTGCTGTGCTCTATCAGGAGGGGAATTGTGTAGATCATATTACCAACAGAAACCTACCACAGGTCTAAATCTGCACCTTGATTTCCTGATCTATGCAGTGATAACTAATTTGGGTAAGAAAAGGAAATGGAAATAATTAAAATGTCCTCTTAATACTGCACTTGTTTCAGAACTATTGTTTGGCAGAACTAGAATGGAGACTGAATTTTAGCAGATTACCATAAACTTAATCAAGACATAGCTCTAATTACAGCTGTTCTTCCAGATGTGTTTTAGTTAATGAAGCAAACCAGCATATTCTTTGATGGTAGAAATGCAACACAGCAGACTTTGGATTCTACAGGCATTTAGATCTTTATTTTGGTTCTTATTTGGTTCCAATGCATCCAATTTTGAAAAGATTTAGTTAAAATAAGAGTATTCCTAAGGTCTTAACTCTTATACAAGTTACTTAGCCACTTAGGCTTTATGAACTAGCATATCTGACTGTGCTTGAAGTGTCAGGATCAGATACATATACATATACATATACATATACATATACATATACATATACATATATATATTGGACTTCTGTCAGACTCCTGTTCGTAAATCACAGCATGCACAATTTTTTTTCTCTTTTCTGGAAACCACATAGCCTATTTCTCCAGTTATGCTTGCCATTACCCAATATTGGTCTAAACATAGTGGCTGTCCTTGTAGAATCAGAGGCCATGCTTGGGTAATGCAACTTGGACTTCAATCCAAGAAAAGTTCATCTGATAACAGGCAATTATGAGTGCCCAACATACCTAATGCAGAAATCAACAGTGATCCCCTAAAATGGTGTCGTTTCTCAGAGGAATCTTTTATATTTCTGGTGGTATATTTGTTGCATTGGGTTATCTGCATTAATGCAAGATGCAGTATAAGTTTACCCTGGAATACTTTTCTGGATGTGGCTTTACCAATTTTATCTCTAACCACTACCTGTGTTTTCTTACTCCTGTTTGTTTGTTTGCTTGCTTTGTTTTTCTTTTTTAAACAAAGAATTGCTCTGACCAAGGATTTCATTTGGTAAATAATGAGGTATAGTGATGGGCTCATGTGGTGAAGTACTTGTGACTTATCTACATCATTGAACTTGTTGGTGATGAGAGAGATAAAAGTTTCAGTTTACTTCACTGTTTCCAGATTGTATTCACAAGTTCATTTGCTTTTGGGATTTTCAGTTGTGGCTTAACAAGACAATTTGATTTTCATACATTCTGGCTGAGTTTCATGGGTTCCAGTTTTTCTCTCCTCTCCAGTTCATGGCCATCTTTTCTCCTATTTTCCTATGTCTTCATGTCAAATATTAGAGGCAGAAGCAACAGCCTTCCAATGAAACTCGGCCACACTATAGCATGCCATAAATTTTTCAAAATGAATCTCTTCTTTTGCCTTATTTCTAGTAGTTCTGGTTCTCTGGTCAAACTTTGACTCAATATTCAAGCTTGTTAATTTTCCTATGTGTTTTCCCATTTTTTCTGATCAATTGGTTTATTTGAAAGAAAGCATGTCCTTTTGTTTTGTTTTCTTTACCTTTATGAAGGAAAGGGTCATTTCTGCTTGTGACAATATAAGGATTTTTGTTCTTATAATGTGCTGCTTTTGAGCAAAACTTAACATTTCAGGTTCTAATTAAAATGGAAATGGACTGAAGCTTAAAGCAAAACTGAAAAATGGTTTGTCCCTTTGGCCTAAGTTTTCACATGGGTCAAATCAGTTCATGGCTGTCTTTACATAAATTGCCACCTCTTGATGTCTTTGTGGATTTAGAAAAATAACTATTTTGCTTGTGAGTAAAAATGCAATAATTACCAAAATGGGCACACTGGACTCTGCTTAATTATGGGTTGCAAAATATACATTATAGAGAATTTGAAATTAATCCCCTCACAGACATTCTACATGGGCTTTGTCTTCCTCTTGAGCTCAGTTTAACTATCCCTTGGTGATTGTAGTCAGCAGGAGCAACCATAGCAATTCCACAGATCATTTGGTAAGATACTTTGCTCTAACACTGTTGTTTCATTTGAAGAGGAGAAAGTTAAAAGCTTAAGTTCTCATGGGATGTTAAAGGTATCTTCTCTCTCTTCTGCCAGGATGTGAAAAGATCTCAGGGGAGCCATGAGATCTCTAGCTCTGGAATTACAAAAATGTTACACTAACTAAATCTCTTGCATCCATCCACCTTTACTCTACAAGCGAGCACATAAGTTGAAAGATCAGTATTGAAGTTAAAACTTCTACTAACTAGTACTTAAAAGATGTCTCAGTACCAAGTTAAAGAATTCCAGGAACTGATGGGGAAATAAAGGTGACCGTCTCAGTTTTCTTTCACTGATCATGTCCTGGCGCTGCCATGGGCAGGTCATTTAACAAACTACTATCCAAAGATGTTTGCATTCTAATTTCTAAGACCTGCAAGTAGGTTACATGGCAAAGGGGAATTAATGTTGTAGAATGAATTAAGGTTGCCAGTCAGTAAGTGAGTTTATTCTAGATTATCCGGATGTACTGAATATAAAATTGGACTTTAAAGGTGGTGGAGGGCAATGAAATTTAGAGAGCAAGTGAGAATAAAACAAGAGAAGGACTTAAGTGAATGTTGCTGGCTTTGAAAGTGATGGAAAAGGCCAGGAGAAAAGGAATGTAGATAGCATGTAGAAGGAAGAAAAGACAAGAAAAGACATTCTACCCTAGAGGCCCAGAGAAGAAACCTGGCCCAGGCATTGATTTTTAACAGGCAGTGCCAGTTTGGAGATCTGAAAACACAAAATGTAAGAATAATAAACACCTTATGTTTTAATAACTATTTTCTGACAATTTTTTAAAATTATTTATTTATTTATTTGAGAGCAACAGACACAAAGAGAAAGACAGATAGAGGGAGAGAGAGAGAATGGGCACGCCAGGGCTTCCAGCCCCTGCAAACGAACTCCAGACGCGTGCGCCCCCTTGTGCATCTGGCTCACGTGGGACCTGGGGAACCGAGCCTCGAACCGGGGTCCTTAGGCTTCACAGGCAAGCGCTTAACCACTAAGCCATCTCTCCAGCCCCTTTTCTGACAATTTTTATGCAAACACTTAAAGCAACAAACTTATTTCAACCTCCAACTGTATCCTGACTATGTTAATCATGATAAGGGGACTTCTTTCTGACGTTTTCAACTCTATTTTGTGTCAAATCTTATTTTTCAAAGCACTTTTGTTTAGTTCAAACAATTTTACTTCAATATTCTAAGTATGCTGTAACATGTTGTCTTGCAATTTCACCTCACTGAACCCAGACAATGCTTTTTGTATATGTCCTCATGTCCACACTAAAGACCACTGAGATTTGCCCATTCCTTAGTTCTCATTCCACTCCAGTTTTACTCTCCCACTGTATTAAAATCCTATTTCCTTTGCTTAATTAGTGTTAGAAAAGCAAGTTGATTAATCTGGTTCACACTGAGAAGGTTTCCACCAGCCACCTGAAGAGTGATATGCTAAGGAAGAAGAAAGAAATGAGGCATGTGTTTAGTGGTGTTGAAGTATGGAATTAGAATAAAAACATTACTTCGTTTTAATTTTATAGCATGTATTTAGTGCTAAAAAAGATACTTTGTCAAATTGCAGGATTATCACTTCACATTATCTCCCTCTTCAATTTTTATGAAACCAAAAGTTTCCTCTGATTTGATAGACATCCTAAACTACAAGTTATTTACCCACTAGAGTGATTTCTCCATTCCTCTTCCTATTACACCCAAATTACATCAGCAACACTATGTATTCATAAATTTACTCATTCAGCCACATCCAATGAATGTCTCTTCCATGTGAGGAGCTATCTGGTTATAAGAACTACAATGTTTAACAAATACCAAATCTCTAAAATGAATGCTTTTACTTGGCTAGGGGAATATGCAGCAAAAGAAAAGTGTTTTAAGCAGAGGGATCTTCACTGTAAAATGTAGTATCTGGAAATAGATAGATGTAACTAGAGCAGTTCAGAGAAGAAACTTTTTTTTTTTTTTTTTTTTTTTTTTTTTTTTTTTTTTTTTTGGTTTTTCGAGGTAGGATTTCACTGTAGCCCAAGCTGACCTGGAATTCACTATGTTGTCTCAGGGTGGCCTCAAACTCACAGTGATCCTCCTACCTCTCCTACCTCTGCCTCCCGAGTGCTGGGATTAAATGCATGCACCACCATGCCTGGCAGAAGAAATATTTTATTGGTAAATTATTATAATTATACAACTTGGACAAAAGGGAAGATATTTATAGAAATCACTTAATAAGCAAAATTAGAAGAAGTGATTGAATGAGAAAAATAGAGGCAGTGAAGAAACAGAAGATTATTGCTTTCAACTCACTCTTTAGGTACCTGGGAACACTGAGATGAAATTTACTAAAAAGGGTAGTAAGTAATGAGCTCAGTTAGAGTTCTGTCTAGATTAAGATATAAAAACTATGAAATATAGCATTAGGAATTTGTATCTAGAGCTCATGAAAGATGTTTGAGCTGAATATCTTATTGGATATAACATCAGTCAAACAAGTTAAGGCAAGAACAGCCAGTAAATAGAGAGCAGTGAGCTAAGGAGGGATGCTGAGGCAAAGAAAGTTTTAAGGGACCAGAGAGTTCCAATCATGATTCTTGAGTTTACCTAGCCCCCCAAAAATGATTGGTGAGTAAGACTGCAAAGAAAAGTTCAGAAAAATGAGAAAAAGGCTTAAAAACTGGTATTATAGATGCCAAAGAAATTGAATATTTAAAATAAAAGGAAGTAAAAACTAATGTCAATCATTGAAGAGAGATCCAATCACTGACATTAGATTTATCTTGTTTAAATATGTTAGCCTTGCTGTAAGTGTTTCAACAACAAATGCATGACAGATGAGAAAAATTGAGTAAGCAAGTGTAGAGAACCATTTTAAGATGAAAACGAAGAAGAGAACAATATGATGAGGAAGAAATATAAATGCAAGGGAAATTTTATTTATTTTGCAAAGGAAAGTGAATATCCATGCATATATGTATGAATAAAGAGAAAGTTGGAAATGGCAAGGACAGACAGATTATGAGGTAATTAGTAGAGAGTAACAAGAACAGATAAAATAAAGAATAATTAGCCCCAGAATAGTAATTGATTCTAGTTGGAAACAAGAAATAGGATCCAGAAAATGTTTTTGATGAAAAGAAAGTTGTGGTCTAAATCCACAATGAGCTGATGATGAGAGGAACCTACTAGGTCTCCCAAAACAAACAAGAATGACTTCTGTCAGAGCACTTGATTGTCCACCAGAGATTAATGGTAAGACCCTACTGCTGAAGACAACAAATGCTGTTTTGCAGGGACCATAGAGAGACCTGGTTGGAATCTGGAGGAGAGCCAGTCCCCAGACAATTAGTCCATCTAGGGCTGGAAGGAGCTACATGAGCTACCAGGGAAAAGTGGGAAACATCTGTCCCAGAAACTCAAAGTCTAAGATACTCAGAAGAAAAGAACCTAAAGTGATGCTTACACATGCGCAATAGTGGCACACAGCCATTGTGGGTAACAAACTACTAACTGATTGGCTGACAGATCCACTCAGTGGAAAAGAAACCACATCTGGAACTGGAAAACAAGTCAGAATCATATCCAGATAATGATTCTGCTTTCCATTGTTAAGGTCCCACTAAGCTTAGACTATAAGAGTGTCTACACCCTTTTAACTCTCTCTAAATCAATAATGGTAACTACTCTTGATTTCATTCCCCCTTGGAGAATCTTCTTCTCTTTTTCAGATGGGAGCTGGACCTGAGGAGATAAATGACCAAGTGAACTCCATCCCGACCCCAGCTGAAACTGCAGAGGAATTGGGAAAATGAGCCAGAGACCTGCTTTCTCAATGAATCTGATATCAGCACAAGGGTGAAGAAGATAGACATTGAGGACACCCAACACCTACCAAACCAGAGATCCAAAGGCTCCTGAGTGCCCATAACCGAATTAGACTTAAAATTCTCCTAGAATGGCTCAGGGAATTTTGTGGAAGAGGAGGTGGAAAGATTGTTAGAGCTAAATGACCCACAATCCTTATGGGGTTGACTTGCATCCCCAACAAGGAAGGCTTCATTTACCATTGAAAATGAAAAAAAAGAAAGATTGGGGAAAGAGGAAGTATAGTACAGGAGAAGGAAGAAGAGACTGCAGAAGCTCATATCTGATACCTAAGTCTCTTGGTGAAATAGTATAGAAACATCTGCTTAGGCCTAGATTGGTAGATAACTTGGGATACTAAGAAAAATTTGGAAAAAATAGTGACAGTTTCCAGCACTTGGGAGGCAAAGGTAGGGGAATCATTGTAAGTTTGAGGCCACCCTGAGAATACAGAGTGAATTCAAGGTCAGCCTGAGCTATAGTGAGACCCTATCTCAAAACCCCATCCAAAAAAGTAGTGACAGAAATAACATGTAAAAATGATGTCCAAGGACCATGGAAAACCTACCAGAGATTAAGATATCTTTTGTAGAGCAAACATGATCTAGGGAAAGTCCAAAGTAATGCACTGGGGAATTAATGTCAGATAATGTCTCACCTGAAGAGTCAAAATAGGAATGCTGGTACTATTCATTCAGAGGAGTGATCCAACAGTTTCTTCAAGCAGACGCTTTGGAAAAGAAAAATAGCAGACAGAAATATCAGAGTCAATGATTCTAGTTCTAGCAGGTGCTAGCTCTGAGCCTTGGACAATGCATTCCTGTCTTTAGGTCTTAGTTTCTACATTTAACGAGGGGTTAGATAATTTCAAAAGTACCTTACAGCTGTTAAAGGCTATGACTAAAAATATATGATGATTCCTGGAATCAAGACCAAGGAAATCTAAAAGCTGTGTGTGTGCATACTTTATACAACCATACTCAGACAATTTTACTGAACAATCTCATGACTGCTCTACCCTCTTCATTGATACAGATCCCTTTAGTCTCTCAAATCTCTAAGCCCAAGGCTGTAAGTACGGTTCACCACAAAACAATATGCAGGTCCCCACAAAAAAGGGCCTTTTCAAGTTGTAGCAATTACATAGTCCATGACTAAGCATGGTTGACATATTATGGAAGGTCCCAACATACAGACATACAGAGGCCAAATGCTCCCTTCTGCTTCTGAATGAGTTGTGACTGTGCTGCCCCTAAAGCCCTTAATCCTGTGATTTCATAGACACTAAGTTTACCCCAAAAGTTTGTTTTACTGGGATATGGCTAAGTTTTAGTTATGAGAAGCAGAATATTTTTCAGGGTTTCTGGCCTCAGTAGAATTTATCAAGACATTTTCAACTTTACTTGAAATACTAAGCCAAGAATAAAATGATTATCTCTGAGGTCACACATCTCTTAAATTGTATAATCTCTTTGAAAGATTTGAAATATGAAATTTATCTTCCTTAAAGGGTTGAAGGACTAGATATTTTTGTTCACTACTGAAGTGCTAAGGAAAATTCCTGGATGCATGTCTACTACTAAAACAAGTCTGATGATCTGGGTTGGATTTCAGACTTTACTTACCTTAGATGAAGTATTTCCTGAGTGAACTTGTTATGTGTTATTCAAAATAAGATAATCATCTATAGTCTGCTTCAGTCAATATTTTGATCTATGGGTGTTAACAAACCTCTGCTTGGCTTTCCCATTCATTCAGTTATCTAACTTGATAGCATGCACAATAGCACCCTACTATGTATTAGGTGCTAGTCTAGATGCTGAACCTACTTTTATTAATAAGATATTGCCTTTAAGTAGTACACTAGGCACTGGTAACTACAAGCACAAACATATGTCTTTATATTATAAGGGAAATGATAATTGCATGTGGTTAATAATCAGACCAACCTAGGTTTGATTTTAATACAGCTATTATGAGTCATCTGACCCATGCTAGGTACTTATCTTCAGTTAGTCTTAAAATCTTACATACACTTAAAAAAAATAGTGTTAAGGTTTATGGTAGAGCCTTGTGTTGAGGATTAATAGTTGGCATATGTTGCAGTCAGGTTCATATTGCTGGTAGAAATCACCCAACCAAGAGCAGCTTGTGGGAAAAAAAAGAGGTTTATTTTAGCTTATAGGCTAGAGGGGAAGCGACGATAGCAGGGAAAAACCATGGCATGAGCAGAGGGTGGACATTATCCTCTGGCCAACATAAGGTGAATAATAGCAACAGGAGAGTGTGCCAAACACTGGCAAGGTGCAACTGGCTATAATAGCCATAAACCAGCCCACAACAATACACTGCATCCAGGAGGCTTTAATTCCCAAATCTCCATCACCTGGGAACCTAGCATTCAGAATGCCTAAATTTATGGGGGACACCTGAATCAAACAACCACATTCCTCCCCTGCCCCCATAAACTGATAACCATCCATGATTTAAAATGCAATGAATTCAGTCCAACTTCAAAAGTACCCATAGTTTTTTTATCAATCCCAATGATGTTCAAACATCCCCATAGTCCCCATAGTCCAAGATCTTTTAACTGAACCATAATACCAAAAAAAAGAAAACTTTCAAAAAATCCATAAGGACACAGAAAAATAAAAATATTCACAATGCAAAAGATGGCATTGGACATAGCACAGAAATACTCAAGCAATACATTATTTAAACAGGGAAAACACCAAACTCTGTAGCTCCATGTCAAATAACTGTAGCCAGTAACAAGTCTCCAAGTCCGATAACTCTAACCAGCAATAAGTCTCTGGAGTTTCAATTCCGCCCCTTTGGCTAGGTTACTCTGTCCTGAAAAACTTCATCATGGCGGACAGCTTTATTTAGCAGCCATCTTGTGGTCCCAGCATCTCCACTGGGTCTGTACTGCAATCCATGGTTCATCCTCATGGCCCCAGGGTTCTCTGTTTAGGCAACCAGTAAAACTGCTTCACACCTCCCATGGCCATTTCCAAAAATCAAGACCGTGTTGCAAACACAATGACCCTCTCTTTCCTGCATTTTCTATACTCCACAATACCAGGTAGGATGCCAATTACTTAATCCGGGGTGGGGGGGATAAAGCACACTGAAAAACAGGATACTTCTTGAACACTCAGGACCCTTCATAAGAGTCTACATTCTTCCTGTTGCCCCAGTGCAGGTCAGCTGGCCCAATCTCAAAGGTTGTAATCTCTCAATTGCAGCTGAACAGGCTGCAGTTCACCCAAAGATTTTTCTTTCTGTGCAGTATCCCTCTGTTCACACCAGTTCATTTCTCCACAAAACAACCCTGCACAACTTCTCAGGACACAGGCATAATAGCAAGCCTCACAGAAACTGCTAGCTGCTCTTTCTAACCCTCGTAAGTCAAACCTCACAGTCCATAGTTCTTACTGCACTCAGGTCTTTCAACTCTGGCCAGAATAATCCATCAAGCTGTACTTACAGCACTCTAAGGCATCTCTTGGGCCAAGGTTTCAAATCCTTCCACATTCCTCTTGAAAATATTCTCCAAAAGGCAAAAGCCACACAGTTAGTTTTCTAACAGCAACTTCACTCCTCAGTACCACTTTACTGTTGCAGTCAGGTTCTCATTGCTGGTAGAAATTACACAACCCAAAGTAGTTTGTGGGAAAAAGAGGTTTATTTTGGCTTACAGGCTCTAGGGGAAGCTCCAAAATGGCAGGAGAAAACCATTGCACGAGCAAAGGGTGGACATCACCACCGGCCAATATAAGGTGGATAATAGCAACAGGAGAGTGTGCCAAACACTGGCAAAGGAAAACTGGCTATAACAACCATAAGCCCGCTCTCAAAGATACACTCCCTCCAGGAGACATTAATTCCCAAATCTCCATCAGCTGGGAACCTAGCATTCACAACACCTAAGTTTATGGGGGACACCTGAATCAAACCACCACAGCATATAATACTATCTAATAAATGATAGCACTTCAATTCTTATTAATAATAATGGTAACAAAAAGAATACTGATTCTTCTATGAAGCATGACTGATGGTAATCTTTACCACTTTTGAGTATGCACAGACGACTAAATGAAGTTTTCCACAAAGACAAGAAAGCATAGGTATTTGAAGTTTTTGCAATGATGGATGAAAAAACTAAAAATAGAAGTACTGCATGATCTACTTTTACCATGGCTAAGTATATACCCAAAGTAAATGAAATTAGTATATCAAAGAGGCACCTGTGGTTGTGACTATTACAGCTCTATTCACAATAGCTAAGATAGAAAATCAGCTTGGATGACCATCAACAGATGAATGGATAATGTTGTTTGTATATACAATGAAATTTTATCCAACCATAAAAAGGAATGAAAGTATGTTGTTTGAAGCAAAATAGATGGTACTAGAAGATAGACACCACGTGTTATTTCTCATTTGAGGAAGTAAAATAGCAATTACTAGTAATTGAGAAGGGTATAGGGCTAAGAGGAAGGGAGGAAGAAAGGAGGTTGGATTTGATCAATACATATACTCAGATATCACAGGAATCACATTAATACAAGTAATTTTTGTGTCAATAAATAAACAAGAGTATTAAAATATATGTAACTGTATTCCATATATTCAAAAACTTTAAATAGAGACATGAATAATTTAAGTGACTCGTATATGATCTTCATGGAAAAATGACAATATCTAAAAAATAAAAATATGCTGAACAAGATTAACAGTAGAAAGAATAATAAATTTAAAGACATACCAGTAAAATATACCCTAAAGAAAACATATGGAAAATATATTGCAAACCTGAGAGTCAGATCTCTCAGTGGAATGGGGGTTTGCGAGATGGAACATAAGAGCAAAACCCAATGGTAATATGATCAATATACAGTATGTTCATACACTATAGTGCTCAATAAAAATAGGGCCTGATTGGACCTAAGAGTGCTCAACTTTGATTCCCCGGCACCATTAAACAGCTGAGCATGTCCATCCAACCTATTACCACAGGTCTGTGATCTGAAAGTGGGGAATGGAAATGACTGGGGCTCACTGACTAGAAAATCCACAAAATAAAGTGACAAAACAAGAGTTCTGTGTCTCTACACACACAATCTCCTTGTGTCTCTCTGTCTCCCTACAACCCTCCCTTTTTCTCTCATAAGTAAATAATCAATCAATAAATAAAAATTAAATGTAAAATATGACAGGGTAAAATTCTATATAAAGCCAAGTTATCATTGAAAAATGAAGATGGACATATTTCAAGATGGTCAGAAACACCCAAAACCCACCTGACCATGAAAAGCTATGAGAACACTTGCAAAAACAATCAATACAGCAACGGTTTCAGGACTCTGGAAATGGTAACAAAGGATTTCAGTTATCACAGAGAGAGATTTTTTTTAAATAAAATATACATAAATCTCAGTAAGAGCTAAGAACTTTCTAGCTTTCTCTTTTCCCAATTCCTATCCCTCTTTCCTGAGTTGAAAGCCAATCTCCTCATAAACATGGTAGTTATGAAAAAACTGGTAGCCTCTTCAGAGGATGAATTGTGTTTGGAGTTCCCCAAAATCCCTACACAAGAAGATTTTCATGAATCATCCTGGCTATAAAATGACTAAAAATATCTACATTGGGGTTTTAACTTATTCAACCTGACTCAAAGCTCTTTCTCTTAGGAAAATTGGATATCCACATGTAAAAGAAGGAGAATGACTTCTATCTTATAGTAAATACAAGAATGAACTCCCAGTGATTTAAGGAATAAACCATATAACCTCAAACATGAAACTCCTATAAAATCATAAGGGAAAATTTCCTCTATGTTGTTCTTGGCAATACTTTTGGGGATAGGGTAGAGAAAGCACAAGCTATAAAAGCAAAAATGAGCAAATCAGATTAAATCAAACTGAAAAGTTTCTACACAGGAAAGGAAATAATCAACATAATGAAATTCAATCTATAGATTGAAAGAAAAATTTAAAAGAATTTATAATAATGTATTATAACACTATATATGTATATATAACTCAATAGCAACAACAAAAAATAATCCTATAAAGAAATTGGCCAGTTACCCAGACACACTTCTAAAGAATACATACAAGGGCTGGAAAGGTGGTTTAGCAGTTAAGGGCTTGCTTGTGTAGCCTAAGGACCCTGGTTCGAGGCTTGATCCCCCAGGACCCATGTTAGCCAGATGCACAGGGGGCATACACCTCTGGAGTTTGTTTGCAGTGGCTAGAGGCCCTGGTGCACCCATTCTCTCTCTCTCTATCTGCCTCTTTCTTTCTCTGTTTGTCCCTCCCAAATAAATAAATAAAAATAATCCATTTTTTTAAAAGAATACATCCAAATACTCAACACATATGTGAAGGATAATGAATCTTGGGAATCATGAAAGAAATTCAAATCAAAATCAGAGTAAGATATTACCTTACACATGTTAAAATAGCTATTATTAAAATAAGAAAGGTAACAATAGTTTCACATGATGCAGAGAAAAGAAAACTTTTGTACACCTACACAATATATGGGTACGTAAAAATATAGCCATTAAAGAAAATGGTAAAGAAGACACTCAAAAAATTAGGCCCTGGAATACCTATTCTCTGTCTCTGTCTCTGTCTCTGTCTCTCTCTCTCTCTCTCTGTCTCTCACTCTCTCTCTTCCTGACTCTTTCTCTCTCTCAAATAAATAATAAAATACAATCAAAATATATTTAGTGTTGATATTATCATTCTCTTTTACAAGAAAGACTGAAATGTTTTTGAAACATTTAGATAATAAGAACAGTGATAACTAAAGCTGAGGGATTTGGGGAAGTTGACTAAAATCTGTCTTGTTAATGTACTTTATAATGTTTTTCTATTATTAAAACATCCAAATCTACCTGGTACACACAGGAATGGGGACATATTTTTAAAATATATATTGTATGTCTCTAAGATTTAAAAATGTCACCCAAACACAAGGTTTTGAAAGGAGCTATTTTCCTTAAAATAATTTTTTTACTCAGTTTTTATGAAGAAACACACACCATGCTAAGTGCTTTTCCTAGCTAGGTAAAATAAAGCAAACATGCCCTAGGTCCATATTTTTCTTATCAACTTTGGCAAATGATAATACCAAATGAAACTCTTATTGCTTTAACCTACTCTACAGCAAAATATGAAGTGTATCTGTGACAACTACATGGGATGCATGTATGAATGAAAGACCAATAAGATCCTATGTTGATATTCAGTCAGAAAGTCCATATAAAATAATCCATTCCCTTTCCAAAGGTTTACTAGAAAAAATATTATTTCTCCCCCAAATAATTTCAAAAATGCTAAGATTTATTACTTCATCTCAATTAAGAAATCTCTAAGTTTACCAAACCCAGTGAGTATTCATCAGGAAAATGGTAAGGTCTTCTTTTCCCTCTCTTTCGAGAGAAATATCACACAATATTTGTTGAGGACATGTGACAGACTTTCATGGAATATGCATGGACAAGTAAGGAGTTTAAAAGGAACTTTGTGTGATGCCCACACAAGTGCAATAGTGGCACACAGCCATGGTAGGGAACCAAATGCTCTTGATTTGGCTAACTGATCCCCTCAGTGGTGCGGGACCCATAGCTGGAGCTGGGAAACAAGTCAGAAACATATCCAAACATAAGCCCAGTCTCCAATATCAAGCTACCATCAATCATGGGGTACAAGAGGGCCTACACCTATTAAACTCTGTATTAAAAATGTAAGGGTTATCTCATTTGTCCTGGTGCTAACTTACTCTCCGTTGGAGATTCTGCTTCTCTTTTTCAGATTGATGCAGATCCTAAGGAGAGAGCCAACCCATCATACCTCAAAAAGGCCCCGACTGAAACTAAGGAAAATAGGCAAAACAAGCAAAGGTGCTGTTTTCCTGATGAACCAGATACCAGGATGAGGGGGAAGGAGACCAACACAGAGAAAAATCAACTCCTACCAAATCAGAGAGCCAGAGCCTCAGAGGCCCCCAACACCTCATTACTGAAGCAGACCAAAAATGAACCCAACATACCTCAGGGAAATTATGCGGAAGAGGGGGCGGAAAGAATGTCAGAGCCACATGTTGGGTCCTGATATGCAGAGACATTTATCGTACCAATAACTGTGGGCTAACTCCACAATGCACGACCCATATACATCAACAAGGAGGGGCATTGGGGAGGGCTTAGGTCATGGATGAGCCTAATAATGGTACCAAACTGCCTGTATTTGCTGAATAGAAAACTAATAAAAAAGTTAAAAAATAAAATAAAAAAAAGGAACTTTGAAGAAGAGTTAAAACAAATGGATTTGGAAATGAAAGAAATGACCTAGAATCTCCACTCCCTTTTGTAGTTCAGGACTCAGCAATCAAATGTCCAAACATTTGACTTACAGAACTCAAACTTTGAAAACACTTTAGATCTTATTCATGGAAATGGCTTTATTTTTAAGTAGTTTTTTTTTAATACCTCTATGTATACAAAAATATTTATAAAACCAGCATGCCTTGAATGAAATTGGGAGTGGAGGTCCCCACATTCACAGCCACTTCCCAATCAAACTCCACCACCTCTTTTTGGACCCATAAAACGGCTAAAGAATATGCAGCCTTTTTGTCTAATAAGGAAAATGTGTCCCATAGAGAAGAAGAAACTTATTATACAGCACTAAAGCTGTAACAGAACTGTGACTAAAGACCAAGCTTTATGCCTAGAGAATTTTCTGTCATTACCACATGTGCTGGCGTCAATCCATTACTTATATCTCCTGAATGCTTGGTGTCTGTCTGATGGAAATTTGGAAGGTAGAGCCTTGGTGGAGGATGTGTGGGGATGGGGGTGGGCTTAAAGGTGTTATAGCCAGTTCTCCCTTGCCAAATATTGGCTCACTCTCTTGCTGCTATTTTCTGTTCTGTGTGGCAGAAATGATGTCCAGCCTCTACTCATGCCGTGCTTTTCCTTGCCATCATGAAGAATTCCCTTGAAACTGCAAGCAAAGGTGAATCATTTACTCCCATTAGCTGCTTGTGGTCCGGTGTTTTGTTGCAGCCACAGGAAGGTATTACACTACCATATCTCTGGAAAGACTACATATTTTTCAGAAAGCACACATTAATTTCTATTCACCTGATTTAGGGACAGTCCCTCAATGAGTGCTTTCATTCCTAAGTCATGGATTTGTATCTCATTTCCCTTGCTTATCTTTACTTGAGGTTCTTAACTTTCCTGGGTAGAAACATCCATATCATTTTAGGGAGTCATACATCCTAGTTAAAAAGCTTTCCTGAGCATTAAAGAATTCATCATTGTTAGGCTGGTACTTAAGTTGATTTTTAATAAGTAGACCAGAATAGTGTCTGGCACATAGTGGATGTTAAATAAATGTTAGTGCCATTTCTTTCTCCTCTTCACTTGACAAATGATCAATTGGAAGCCATTGTCCCAAGTGTCACCAAAAGCAAAGCACTTGTGAAGCAATTGGACTCTGATTGTCTAGATAAACACCCTCATTGGAACCCTCAAGGTCCCAGAAGGGCTGAAATATTTTGTTTAAAGTAATACAAGCAAAGATTTTCACATTTTTCTCTTCCCATCTGGCATCTAAGTGGCTCTCTCTCACTGCAAATATTCTGTGTTGGATAAATACTCCAGATCACAAAACAAAAGAAACAGCTAGTGTTACTTTCTTAAGTGCTCCATTGTGCTAATGAAATTAATCAGTAGCAATGACAGTCATAGAGCAGCAGGGAAGCTTAAAAAATGGTAGCAGTTAAGAAATGGATGCCGGGGAGAGAAGCAGAATGCAATCAAGGATGAAATAAAGTAAAACAAGATTGCATTTAAAAAAAAAAAAAAAAAAACAGCCAACAATCAACCGTCAGTAGAGCTTTACCATAATGGGAGTATTATAGAAGTCAAATGAAGAAAGGGTCTTCCGAGACTGTAAACCCTTCATTGCTTTAATGTTTGTTTGACAGAATTGCTTTATTTTCTGTAAATCTAACACATAGAAAAAATATTGTCATTAAAAGGTATGATTTTGGGTCCATGGTTAAGTTTGGTAAGTCAGCATGTAGAAGGAAGGAGATTGCAATGTGGAGCACAAGAATGGATTCTGCCACTTGTCTCTTTTCCATTGAACAAATTCTTTCTGCTTTTTAGGCATCAATTTCTCATACTTAAAAAAAAAAAAAAGGACATAGTGGACTAGACACTCTTAGATAAATCTTTCTAGTTTTAACATCCCTAAAATCTGGGCACATGGGAAACATTTTTATTATAAAACTGACTTTTCAGTGAGTCACAAGTACTTTTTGTAAGGTGGGCAGCTTTAGCTCTAAGAACTAAGCTCAACTTTCTTGATGAGGTTATGGAATATTTATACATTTGAGATCAAAATGCCCCATGAAGTAAATGGGTTAATGGTTATCTAAATGGGTTTGTTTTGAGTCTTACTTACATCTTGTTTTCCATCCCCAGACCTCAGCTCCTATCTCTAGGGATTGTGCAGCATTTTCCAATTCCACAGCTAATAGACTTCACTGCCAGGAAGCTTTGCATGGTGCTTATCGTAAATTTTCTCTCCTGCAATTTCGTCTGTTTTCTCCATCCCACAGCTTCAGCCCCTCCCTTTCTAACATCAGCAGAAGGATGACTCTTTGTTTTAGTTTTTCGGACTGCTATTCAGTAGTAGTCCAGGAAACTATAAGGGGAAATCTAGGAATGTAAGAAATATGGAATTTTGCACCATTAAAGAGGTGGAAAGGATCCAAGAAAATCATAAGTCTTTCTCTGGGTCCCTATTAGAGCTGGAAAACCACTGTTCAGGCTATATAAATCCTAAATGTGGGTAAGGGGAGGTGGTTCCAAGTGTGAGAGATAAGTTTCTGGGATTATTTTATCTGCATGTAGGCCTGGAATCATCTCTGAGGGGAGTTCCTAAAGACTGCTGGTTTCATTGTGCATACAAAGTGTATAGGTTCCATTTAGGGAATACTGATGACAGAATTGTAGAATAAATTTCATTTGGAGAAATTCAAATTTTGAATTTTTTGATTTCTTTACTGAAAAATCAAAGAAATTGATTGTTTTCTGCAGGATCAAGGGTTACTGAACTTCATTTTGCAGAAGTTTTAGGAACTTATATTGATTTGTTAGAGAAGATACTTTCACCAGTGGAAGAATAACTCCAGTTCTGACTTCAGCATACCAGACTGAACCTGGAGAAAGCACATGTGGTGTACAAAGATGACTGTTTGTTTCACTAGTACCTTCCTCCATTGGTATATTTATTCATTGGTTCAATAAGTAATGATAGCATTCCTTCAGTTTTGCAACAAAAATTATTGATAAGAAAAAAAAATCACCAACAGCATGAGTGAGCAGGAAATCCTGCAGACTACAAAGTCAACCAGCTACTCAAAAGGTACACCACTTGTGCAATAGTGGCATGCTGCATCTACTGGTAACCAACTGTTCTCCAATTGGACATGAGGCCCACTCAGTGGGAAAGAACCCATATCTGGTACTGGAATCCAAGTTACAGTATCATGGTCTGAAACCTCATACTCCAGAAAGAAGTCCCCACTTATCTCTTTTTTTTTAATGAAAATAAGCTTTATTACATCAAGCAATAAATACATACAAGGATGCAAACAATTTTAGTCACTTTCTTCCAGATGTTTTGACCAACTTACCATAAACATAGAACTGAAATCTACACTCTTAGTATGAAAATGTTCAGGGTACATGGTAAGTTTGGTAGATTGCTCTTTCTTTGTATTTATAACTTGTGCATCTTTAAGATTGACTTCAAAGCACGCAGTCATGCAAATGCTTAAGCAAAGCTCTGTTGAGCAGGATCTAGGGTGTGACAAGTGAACCAGCTAGGAGTGAAGCGCGCTGTTAGTGTGCACAACAGTCCTCAGAGTCAGACAAGATTATGAAAAGGAGAAGACCAATTCAGGTGATGGAAATGTGCTCAAAGAAGGTTAAAGGGAGACACTGGCTTTAGGACAGTTTGTTGTAAAGTAATGCCACATGCATCTTTAAGTCAATGCCAAAAATAATAAAATAAAGTAAAATAAACCTTGGGTCATTCTAACGACTTAAAATGCAAATTTTACTGCAAAATCTTTTCCCAATCTTTGAGGGTGTAGGTATAGAGATAGTGAACCATGGTAGAAAAAACTAAACGGTTACCATTTTGAAAACAAAGTTTTGTCTCAACAGGAGAGATGAACTGTGACCTCCCATCTTGTGGAAAGACAGGACCTTCAGATCTAATGAGACTAGGACCTGGCATTGCGTTCTGTCTCAGCCAAGCACTCCCGAACCAGCCCTCGGGCATGGATGATGCCTCGTTTGAGCCGCTCCATGGCACTCTTGCTCCCTGCATATGTGGGTCTGATCTCCTTTCCCTTTTCTTCAATGATGGCTAGCAGCCCGGTATATTTGCTGTGAGGCACCTGGCTGTTCCCGGTTCCCTGGGTACAGCCTAACGATGGTGGTCCATAGTCACTCAACAGCTGACGTTTCTGGGAGGATGTCACCCTGCTAGTGGAAGGCCAGTGGACGCTTCCTGAGGCATTGAGGGGGGCGGCGGGCATGTGCGCGGTCAAGTTCGGCTTGTAAGACATCCCCCCGAGGGGCGGGCTCGCCGGGGGCAGGCGGGCCAGGCCACGAGGGTGGCGGCGGCGAGGACGGGCGGCTGTGTGGTGGGCTCTGAGTCCCAGCACCCGCCCGTCCGCGCGTCGGCGGAGCGCCTGCTCAGGCCGCACCAGCAAATATCCATTGCTCTCTTGAAAAGACTGGGCTTGCATACCGAAAAATATCTGTGAAATAAATTTGCATACCCTCATTAACCAAAGCTGCTCTCACTCTTGTTTGGAGTGAATCTGCTTTATTTTACAGATGGCAGAAAAAACTAAGGAGAATCAAGATTCACAAATAACACAAGAAGATAACCAACTGCTAAAAACAAAATGTTCCACCTCTACCACAATTACCAGGGCCCAGGAGAAATTGCAGCAGAAGTGGTGACATGAACACTGCCCTTACTGCTTGCCTGACAAAAAGTTCCATGGCAATGGTGACAGACACAGTGATCAATCAAAACCTATCAAAGCAGAAATTGAGAGGTTACAGATAACTCAACACTAAATCAGACTGCCAAGAGGTTTGCTATGGCTCAGGGAACATTGTATAACTGGGGCAGAAAGACTATAAGAGAGAGAGAGTGGGTAGGAATACCCAGAGGCACAGTCCCCTGCTGCCCACAGGTGCTGACTGAGGCCTGATATGACCCCACAGTGAAAACCATAACCCAACTGAGAAGGGCCACCAGGACAATGAAAGCAGGAGTGAGAAGACCTGTTATAATTTATATGAAATAAAATAAAAAAATTAAATTAAAAACTTACTCTTCCCTAGGCACTAAGCAATCATTGTTAAGTAAAATAAATATGTCCCATAAAGTTATAATCTAATTAGGCAGACCTACTTTAATTTTAAAGTCTAAGTAATTACTGAATTTTAATTATAACACGTACTGTAATTTCAGAATGTTATCAGAGCATACAATAGGGAGTTCTGGCATAGGTTAGCCAGCACATGGAAATTTTCTCTCAAGGTGTGAAATTTGTCATAGCATCTGAAAGGCAAATAGAAATTAACCAGGTAAAGCAAAAGAAACTCTTTACAAAAACCTTGAACTTTGTTTAGATTGTTTGGGGCCAGAGGGTCTAAAGACAATGGAAATATGCTGCTAGCAAGAATTTCAGGTTTTATTAGAAGTGATGAAAATGTTCTGAAATTAGATTGCAGTGATGGTTATACAACATTTTGAAAATAGTAATATACTTTATTATATCTAAATGAAACTGTTGGAATGCCACTTGTTTCTTTGTAAACTATTCCTCCTGTCAATCAGAGCCTACCTGTGACCACAAGTGCTCAAGTCACTTCCTGTGTGAAGGAGAGGAGCTGCATCTTAAATTGTCCTGTGGCACAGGCGCAGAGCACCATCCAGTCAGTTGGCAGCCATTGAGTCTTAAGAGTGGTCAGTAGAGGTGGTAAGTAAGGAAAGCTCACTTTGGACTCAGAAATTCTGTTCCTTGCCTGAGAATAGGCAAGAAGGTTGCTCTAGGTTCCACTCCTAGCTCAGTTGGCTGGCTTTCCCTGGGCAAGGTGTAATATGGAATTTGTATTTTCATATTTGTGGTGGGTACTAGGAGCCTCAGAAAAAGTCAAACAAGGCAGATGGAAGAATCTGAGGCCACAGTGAAAGACAAACTTTAGTGCCAGCATGATGAGTAGTAGAACATGTGTAACCATGGTTGTGTCTGCACTGAGCCCACTCGAGAGTGCTGTCCAGGAGCTGGAAGCCCTGGAACAACCATTCTATCTTTCTCTTTCTCCCTGGTTCAATTCTCCAGGATCCATGTTAGCCAAATGCACAAGGGGGTGCATGCGTCTGGAGTTCATTTGTAGTGGCTTGAAGCCCTGGAGAGCTCATTCTTTCTCTTGCTCACTCTCTCTCTCTCTCTCTCTCTCTCTCCCTGTCTCTCTCTCTGACTCCAATAAATAAAAACAAAATAAATTTAAGAAAAAGGATACATGCTTATATTTGCTTCTATTATTAGAGTATAAATAAAATTTAAAACATCATATATCACATTAATTGAAAATCTATTCTTGAGAAGGCTTTAGACTTTATACTGAGGATGTTTAGTTAAAATCACCCAGTACCTCCCTTTGCCTGTATTTTCACAGATGTCCTCTATATGGAAGAGGGTGAAATATATTTCCAAATAAAGTAACAATAATTACAGTAATAATTCCAGTTTAGATGGATACTATTTTTACATTCCATTCATAGCTTCTTATGACTTAAAAATATTGTATTTTTATATATTTATTTGAGAGAGAGAGAAGGAGAGGGAAGGAGAGGGAGATTGGGCATGCCAGGGCCTCCAGCCACTGAAAACAAATTCCAGACACATGTGCCACCTTGTGCTTCTGGCTTATGTGGATCCTGGGGAATTAAGCAGAGGTCTCTTGGCTTTGCAAGCAAGAACCTTAACTGCTAAGACATATATTTTATTTTTATTTGTGATAGAGCACAAATTCTGTAGTATCTTATAAATGAACAGTAAGAAATATGGATGAATGATAATATATCAAATTGTCACAAGAAGTACCTTTTCCTCATAAGGCTATGAAAATCACACTCAAAAAAAAAAAAAAAAAACAAAAAAAAAAGTGCATTTAACACCTACCTTCCTTGTCCTAAAAGGAGAATCCCAACTCACTTTTCAGGAGAGATAAAAAGAATTAACCCATTTTGTGTTGTGTCCAATTTTGTCGGACTATTACTTGAAAGATTCCAGACTAAACCCCTTTTCTAGAGCTGAAATTTTTCCACTCTTCATAAATTGAGGTACTTAATCAGGCTCAACTAAATTTTCTTCAAAATATTCCAAGTGTGCATTAGTTTATATAAAGTATGACCATATGACAAAATTACTAGATCAGAATACATATCTTCTCAAAGAAATATAAATGGATTGTACAGTTTTGGGATATGCCCTATATAATAGGGCTGTTACTTGAAATGGTTGAAACTAAACTTCTTCTCTATAGCTGACAGATACAGTTGTACTTTTCCTAAGTTGTGACATATATACAGGTTGTCAGCTAAATTTTTTCAGCATATTCCAAATTTGTGTTTATTTCTATAAAGAATGATCATCTGACCAGTGGTTCTATATCAGAATGCATAGTTTGACCAAGGAGAATGTAAAAATACATGCATAAATTAAAGAGTAATGTATATTAAATGACAGTGTACGTTTACTATTTATTTACATTTTCAATTTGCTACACAACTGGAAATTATAAGTCACTCCTAAAATCTCCTTGTTAGGTCAGGGTGGGTAGCTTCATCATGGAAGCATTGTCTGGTGTGGCTCAAATTTCACTCAGAAACTACAGAGACAAAATTCAATGCAGACATCTAATTTTCTGGAGAAAAGAAGACTTTCATGGGATAAGTTACATGAAAATCTAATGCTGGGTAATAATTATGATTGAGTCTACTTTAAAATTGTTTCTTCATTTATTTGGGAGGGAGGTGAAAATAGAGAGGCACACAGGCACTGGGCATTCCAGGGAATCCTGTCTCAGCAAAGGAATTCTAGATTCATAGGCCACTTTGGGCATGTAATTTTTTGTGTCTACTAGGTAACTGAACCTGTCCCTTTAGGCTTTACAAGCAAGCAACTGTAATTGCTGAGCTATCTCTCCAGCTCTACACATTTTTCATATCATATATCCAATTATATTCCCTAGGTATTCTGAGGTGGCTATCTTGTCCTACAGTAGCACCATTTCACACAGCTCCAAGAATAATGAAGTGCATGGGGACATTTTCAGCAAGGTTGCAGAGGAAGAATGAGGCAAGGGTTGTCAGGGTTTGGCATTTACAAAAAGTACCTAGTACATGGGACAGACATGACATTAAACCTTGGATTTGAACACAATTATGCTACAACTGGAACAAGAACCCCTTAGAATATAAGTGTGTCACTGAGAGTTCTGTCTCAGGTAAAATTGGTAATTCCAGGAACTCTGCTCATATACTTGATGCTTTTGAAGGATCTAAGAGTAAAGGGGTAGGAAGTTCAGTTCAAATAAGATAATATCTCAGGTTTTCATATTGTTGCACTCATTGCCTCATTGCTGGACACACTATCTTAAAAAGCTTATGGGAGCAAAGGTGGTAATTCACATAAACAATGGATCATAGGAAACTTAAAACCACACTGTGGACCTGTAATTTTAAATTAAATTCAATTTTTTCCTGAGCCAAGTACCAATGAAGATCTCTTTTCACCCTTTTTAAAAGTAGGTTTGAGAGAGCCAGGCGTGGTGGCGCACACCTTTAATCCCAGCACTCCAGAGGAAAAGGTAGGGGCATTGCTATGAGTTCAAGGCCACTCTGAGGCTACAAAGTGAATTCCAGGTAAGCCTGAGCTAGAGTGAGACCCTACCTTGAAAAAACAAACAAACAAAAAAATGTGAGTGTTAGAGAGATTATATAAGAAGACACAGGGAATCTCTCAATTCCAAGACACTAGGCATGGAACTCACTCTATGTTCACTGGAGCAAGAAAGTTGGGGAAGAAAGAGGAGAAGGAGGGGTATAAGGAAAGGGAGGATCCATGAAAGGGTGTGGGAAATTTTGCATCATGAGAGGCTCAGGCAGGAAGGTGTATATATAGTAGGATGAGGAGGAGGAAAGCAGGGTGACATACTTAAAGCACAGCGAAGGATTCCAGGCTCCCCTGCATACTGAAACCAGAACACAGGCTTCTTAGCAAACTGGCACTGCTGCCAATCAGAGCCTCCCTGTGACCGAAAGTAGTTAAAGGTCACTTCCTACGTGAAGGGGTTGGACTGTGTCATAGTAGTTCTGTGTCTCAGCAGCAGTACACCAGTCACTTGGCGTCCATTGAGTCCTACAAGTGGTCTGTCGTGGAGATAGGTAAGGAAAACTCACTTCGTACTGAGAGAACATGTTCCTCTCACAGTCAAGAGGGATACTACAGTTTTTACTCCTATCAAACTTGGCTAGATTTCCCTGGACAGGAGGTAACATGGAGTTTGGCTTTTCAAGTTGTTGAGAGGTCACAGGGAACCTCAGAAGAAGCCCCACAAGGCAGGTGGAAGAGTCTTCGGTTATAGATAAAAACAAGCCTTGGACCCAGTGTGATAAGAATTAGAACATGGGTCATCAATGTTGTCTCCACACTGAGCCCACTCCAGGTTGTTGTTCCCGAGCACTTTCTTGGAAGACACTGGAAAAAATATAGCAACCTAACTTCATCACCCTGGAAGTTTGAGAGGTAAATCTCCCTTCACCCACAAAAATGTTATAAGTAGTCCAAGAGAATGTTGATCTAAAAAATGGAGAACACATGGTTTGTGCTCAGTATTCCTGGTACGACATTGACTGAGTGCACCATGTAGAGATTATTGTCAGACTTGGCGACCATCTTGATCCCAGAAGTGATATGTACAGAAAGAAATGGTGCCTGAAATGTACTTCATTTGAAACTGAGCATGCATAACATGTGTGAAGCCTTCCTTCAATGTTCAGAATGACATTGAAAAAGCAGACATGAGGTACAACTTCTTTTCCCAACACTGGAGACATAGGGGCTAGAGTATGACATGCAAGTAGCTACATGGCTACGCGCCAGTTCTTGGGCACGTTGGACTTCATGAGAACATGTACCTAAAAGAAAAAGCGATAAGATTGTGTGTGTGTGTGTGTGTGTGTAGATAGATAGATAGAGAGAGAGAGAGGGAGGGAGGGAGAGAGAGAAGAACTGTATCTCTTTACCAAATGTATGTTAGAAATTGGAGGTCTCATGGTTCAAGCAAGCCTGAGGATTCTGGTAGAGAAGAATGTGGGCAATGGGAGTGAGAATTATCAAAGGAATATTCATATGTGTATGAACATCATATTACCCAAATTAAGTGTATGGGTCATTTGAAAGGAAATAGTAAACTTAATACAAAAAATCATTTTGATATTGTTGTTAAAGTGGTGGAATATGATAGCAAGTCTTGGGGTAGCCTAGAAATTTCAAAAATTTTCAAAGTGATGATAACTAAATGAGATGTCCTATTATATCCCTGGGAAGTGGTCACAAATGGGCAGGCTTGGGTAAGGAGAATTGGTACACTTATGTGAAGCTGACTGATACCTGAGCATATTGAAATAGGGGAAACCCAAGAATGAGGGAAGAGAATCCTGAGGGAACAGAGGCATTTAGAAGCCTGGTCCTGTTGTGGTAATGGATGTGAGGGCAGGGTTAGACACAGACATATTGGATGGCACTTTCAACCAAAGAATGGGAGAGAAGGGATAGAGTGTTCAATATCCCCCCACTCCTTGAGTTCATTCCTGAGAGAGATATCCTCATTCTGAGGCATGCATACAGTATCCTGAGGAGGATAGTGCTGAACAGCACACAGTGTCAAAGAAAGAAGGCTTCTTGATATTGTAGGACACCAATGACTACTAGGACTCTAAAGACATCACTGAATTCCCAGCAGTCTGTTACATTTGTTAAGGAAGTAGATTGATGTTTCCAAAAGCTACCATCCTCTGAAATACAGGAAAAATTACCTATACAGGACACTATCACAGTACTATGAGTAGAAATGACAGGGCTGAAATGTCAGAAGACAAGGAACCTGGCTGTACCTCAGCAGAAATCATGGTCTGATCAGAACACTGTATGTGTGGGGAAGGGCAGTGGGTTCCAAGAGCACTGTACTCATGGAAATCAGGGAAGGGAAAGGGGTCAATGAGAAAGACAGTCTGCCAACATGATGAATGGATTCACACTGTCTCCTTTTCCCAATGCAGGTTTCTCAGTCACCTGCTCTGCTACCAAGTTTTCTGCCAGCTGTCATCCCTGGTCATACTCATCATGCCCCAAGGAAAGAACAGTAAGGCACTTGCTCAAGAGAGATGTGACAAAAACAGAGTTCAGCACCAAGAGCTCAAAGATGCTCAGCCCAGTGCACCAGAAGAAGGAGAGTCACCCTACTGCTCAGCACATGCTTCTGGAGATTCTCTTCCCAGTTCATCTACTGCTGGCTTCCTCCACACCTCTCAGTTACCTGTACCTCCCAACTATGCTGGTATAGGTATTACTATCACAAGGTCTGGTAAAAGGATCAAGAACCAAGTCATATCAAGGGTCAGATCAGCTGGGTCTCCCTCCTCTAGTGGACCCCAAAGAATGTTATTTTAAAGAGCAAGACAGAAATGCTAATGTATTACATGCTCAGCAAATACACAATTAAGCAGCCCATGATGTGGGGAGATATGGTGAGAGTTATCAACAACAGACTCAAGGAACAATTGTCCTAGATCCTCAAAATAGTTTCCCAACTGTTATATTTGGGTTTTGGCCTTGAGTTGAAAGAAGTGGAGCCCAGTGGAAAATATTTCATGCTAGTCAGCAAGCTACATTTCAAAATTAATAGGAGCAACGTCCTCCAGCTGGGTGTCCCCACCATGAGGATTCTGATCCCTCTCCTGAGCATCATCTACTTAAAGTACTACCTTGCCCCTGAGGAGAAATCCAGCACTACATGAATTGCATAGGTGTCTATGATGGAATCCCACACATAATCTTTGGGGATGCCAGGAAGCTCATCACACAGTTCTAGTTCTGGAAAAGTACCTGGAGCACCACCAGGTGCCTGACAGTGATCCTCCCCTATATGAGTTCCTGTGGGGTCAGAAAGCCTGGTCTGAAAACTGCAAGGAGGAAGTCCTGGATTTTCTGATCAAGAACCATGAGTCCATCATAAAGGCCAATGAATTCCCTCATGAAGATCTCACCTGGGAAGAGGATGACAAAGACCAAGCTGAGAATGCAGCCAAGGGTGGCACAAGATACAAGACCAAGGGACTAAGGACAAGTCTTGCTGCCTAAGCTCAAGTGAAATCTCTTGATTGGTATGTGTTAGGAAAATCTTTATAGAAGGTCAGAATTTTACCCGTTTCATTATTGTTGGCCCACATGAGTGATGCAAATTTTTCTCTCTGTGTAATGTACATTTCAGTTTCATAAGTAGAATACATAAACGTTGTGGACAGTAGGACAATAATATTTGAAAATTTCTTAGGTCTTTTCAGATCAGTCAGGTAGTATGTCTTAACAAATATTACAGATGTGTTCCTATATTTGCTCTGTTTATTAAAGAATAACTTAAACACATTACGCTTCAGGTCTTTTGGGTTACTTTTGCACCTTCTCCACGCAAATGTTGAGTATCTCTTTTGCAGAGGTCTTCACACTTTGTACACTGGTTGTTTAGTTCAAATGCACCAGGTCCTACCTTTGACTAGATTTTCAGATGCCCTCACTATGGAAGAGGGTGATATATGATCTATTTGTAAGAAAGAAAAATACATCATTTGAAATTTATGGGCAATACTTTTTATGTTAAGCTACAAAACAAACAGCTTTTTTCCAAGAATAACATTTTACTTGTGATACAAAATGTACACATTTTGTACTGTTTTCTAAATTAACAGTAACAAATTTAGTACAATGTGGATGGATCACAAAGAATAGGTGAAATCTATCACATCAATTAGTGTCTCTCATAAGGCTTTACATTTTGTGATGTGTCAAATTTCATAGTCCTGTTTTGAGTTTACAGTAAATCCTTGTCTAGAGCTGACAGACATAGGTCAACTTTCCCTATGTTGATGAACATATCTGGGCTTTTAACCCAATTTTTATCAGCATATTGTGAATGTGTGTTACTGTTTATCAAGCACTAGCATGTGACAAAAGGTTTAGTCCTAAATTCATAGAGTGCCCCAGGAAAATGACAAAATGCATGCATAAGTAAATGGAAAATCAAGTAGTAAAAGACACTGGATGTTATAAAGAAAAACTGCTTGGCTTCCATATAAGCAAGTTTCACTCCAAAACTCTTTCTCTGTATAATGTAAACTTCTCATAGCAGAAGTCACAAGAGAATCTAAAGTTGGAAAATAAATTCAAGGTTTCAGTATACTTCTTTATTTCTTGGTGCTGTTTGCATTTTTTGAAGTATCTTGAGCAGGCTGTCCTGTCTCATGGCTTCTACATGTCACACAGCTTCAAGCAGGGTTTGGCCTTTCCAAAAAGGAGGTAGTCCATGGGGCAAGTATGACATAAAGATTGGGATGCAAACATACTTAAATACCACTGGGACAGCCACAGAATCAGAATATGAAGTGTATCACAGAGTTCTGCCCCATCTATTCTTTGAGACAGAGTTTCTTGGAATTGGTAAAATAAGCAAACCCTGCATATACTCTTGATGCTCCTGAAGGTCTTAGAGTCCTGTGGTAGCTTTCCCATTTCAAGAGAGAAGAAATCTCAGGCTTACATATGGTTAGGCCATAAACTAGTATGAGGGTGATATATGCCCCAGCAAGAACAGAGATGTTCAAAGGGGAAGCTTCCTGAATAAAGCTAATCAGAGAACTGGGGAAGCATTACACATTTTACCCCAGGCTTCCCAGGAGATGAGCACATCATTCCAGTGGAATTTGGCAGATGAGAGGTGGACTCAGAAATAGGAATACTTGGCTGAAGAGATGGCTTAGCAGTTAAGGTGTTTACATGCAAAGTCAAAGAACCTTGGTTCAATTCCCCAGGACCCACATAAGCCAGATGCACAAGGTAGCACATGTACCTGGAGTTTGTTTGCAGTGGCTAGAGGCCCTGGCATGACCATTCTCTCTCTCTCTCTCTCTCTCTCTCTCTCTCTCTCTCTCTCTCTCTCTCTCTGTCTGTCTCTCTTTCTCCCTCTTTCTCACATTCTGTCAAATAACTAAATATATAAAAATTTTTAAAAAATAAATAGGAATACTTAGACTTGCAAGGGAGGCTACACTGAGCAGAGGCAGAATACTGACCTCACACTTGCCCATGTAGTGATAGGAAGTGTGTGTAAAGAGACCTCCCAGGAAGAAAAGACTCATATGTGACCATAAATCTGCTTACAGAACTAAAATTCATGGTGAAATTCACATCAGAATAGATTTGGAATTCCAGTCTAAAGATATGCAAGGTACAGTAGTTTTGATTAAAGTTCTGCCTTGTGCTCCTGTAATGTGCTTTCTGGTGAGGTGATGTTTTGATCTATAAAAAGGGTCCCAAGTGTTTGTTGTTGTTGCTGTTGTTTTTGTGGGGTTTTTCTTTTGCCATCTTGGAACTTACCCTGAATCAGTAAACTTCAAATAAATTTCCTGACTTCCATAACAGTGACTCATTTAGGAGTACATCCCAGTGACCTGAAGCTGTCTACTACATACATAATTTCTTTCTGCATTTATGTATAGTGATAATACTCATGCATGAATCCATTATCAGAATAATTTTGTTCTATGTCTTTTTATGATAAATATTTCATTGATGAACCTAGAGCACAAAGCAATTTTTTTCATGCTCATTTTATGTCAAGGTTGTTTAACCATAAGAAGCATTTTTGTGAGCTGGAGAGATGGATTAGCAGTTAAGTTCTTGCCTGCGAAGCCTATGGACCCGGTTCAAGGCTCGGTTCCCCAGAACCCACGTTAGCCAGATTCACAAGGGTGCACATGCACCTGGAGTTTGTTTGCAGTGGCTGGAAGCCCTGGCACGTCCTCTCTCTCTCTCTCTCTCTCTCTCTCTCTCTTTCTCTCTCTGTCACTCTCAAATAAATAAAAATGAAAAAAACATGTAAAAAAGATGAAAGAAGCATTTTTGTGTTGTATACTGGATTTATTCATGTTCTGTTGAACTGTCTATATTTTATTGTGGAAACAAGTGGTATTTCAAAATCCCAACTACAGGATACAAGAGTTTCATGTTCAGCACAGACAAAGCAATATTTATATGTACTTAATTTGTTTTTGCTCTGGCTCCCTTCTAACACTACAACCTGCAAAATCATCCCACAATTCAAGTTGCATTCAGTTCTACTTCATATACCACTATAGTCTTTGCCAGCTATTATTTTGTCCCAAAGTCCCAAGTTTTATCTGATATTTAAGACTGACACATGCAGATATAAAAGAGATGTTACATACATGCAAAGGCATCGTGACAGAGACTACACATTCCCATTGCAAAATGGTATAAAAACAAAATTCTCTTCAGTGGAAGTGCAACAGATGTAAGCAGTGAGGAAAGATTCCCAATTCCACCACTCCAACTGGGATTGTCAGAGCCTGGAAAAGATTACTTCCCAAACCAGCAGTTTCCCAGTGCTTGTGTATTCAAACATCTTTGGGTCTACACTGCAGAACACAGTCCACCTTCACAGCTTGATACAGTCGCCTTATTTGAACTCCATTAATGCATCTACACCATGTTCCATACCACACATCACCATCAGCTTCTGGACCCAATTCACCATAATGCCATGGCTTTCAAACAGGGATTTCAATCTTTTTTTCAATTTCCAATTTCAAATAATAAATAAGGTCCATTTTCAAACAACAAAATCATGTTGTACTTCATGACATGCATCTGTGCACTTTTTTGTGATTCCAAAAGCAGCACTAGGTGTAAGGTATAGCCAAATTTTTAACTTTAGGGTTAAATAAATGTCATTGAATAGAAGAAAAATCGTCCACCAGACTTTCTTTCAAGCCACCTCCTTTAAATGGTTCACACCCAGGACATCATTTCCATTGTTTCAATGCAAAGAGTTGGTCCAACATAATGGTAATAGTCAATGCAAACAGTAAAGCTTAGGTTACCTAAAACCAGTCTGTATCTCTATAGCTATAAATTTGGTTCAGTTCTTCCTGTGATGAAGGCTACATCATTTATATTTTCTGATCCCTGTTTTTGGGTGTTTTTTTTTTTTAAGCACACTAGCCAATACTTTTTCTTTTAAATTCAACCTTGATGAAATTCTTTGAGAAAGGGCAGAATACAACTCACGGTTCTGCTAGGAGCCTATTTCCAATATGGTTCTCAATTTACCTTTTAAAAATGCATGGACAAAGATTTTAATTTCCACAATTCTTTCTGAAGTTAACATTTCAAACACTGCCCAAGTAACCCATCAAGTTCTGTTTACAACACTGAAAGATTTGTCCAGTCCAAAGCACCAAATCCTTCCATATAACTCCTGTAAACACATTGCACAACACAAAAACCCACATGGGAAGATTCTTCACAGCCACAGCCTCACTTCTCACCATCATTTTTCCTGTTACAGTGACATTCTCAATGCTTGTACAAAAAGTTGACAAGAAACAACTTCTTGGAAAAATGGCATGATTGCAGGCTTATAAAATCCATGGGAAGCATCATCAAAATGGCAGAAGAAGCACTTCCAAAGGAGAGAGACACCAGCAAAAGTCATCCAACAGGAACAGCAGAGTGCAAAGAGTTCTTTACACTTACTTAGTAGGGACAGATGAAAGGAGTACCCCCAGTGACACACCTCTTCCCCATCAGGCTGCTGGAGACACAAGAAGAAAAAATAATGAAGCAATAAAAAATCCCTGAGGGCACATGTGGCAAACATTCACAAACACAGCACCAAAAGCTCAACAGGCAGTGGACTGAGGAAGGTGTCAAAGTGTTGGAGGGCTATAGGAAGAGGATGGGGTACAAGCTGTTATGACACATGAGAGATTCTGGCAGAGACACCTTGTGTAACAGTCTAAGGACAATGTTGTGGGAAGGGATATGTAATAGTAGGTATGAGTTTCTGATAGATAATTCAAGAGCATACAAGGACTAGTACCCATCATAAGAAACTAGGCATTTAGCTGTTTGTCTACTGCAGTGAGTAAACAATTGCATGAGTAGGGAAAGGTAACGAGAGAGAAGGGAGCCTGAAGGGCCAAGACATAGCATCAATCAAGAGAAGCTGAGGCAAGGATGAGCAAAGATTTGGGAGGAGGAGTTGAGGAACAATAGGTGTGAATGTTAGAGAGATTATAGAACATGATATAGGAAATCTCTCAATTACAAGACACTAGGCATTGAACTCATGTTATGTTCATTGGAACAAGCAAGTTGGGGAAGGAAGAGGAGGAGGAGTGTAAGGAGCGGTGTCCATGGAAGGTTTTAGCAAATTTTGTATCATGAGAGGCTCATGCAGGAAGGTGTTTGTTTCTTAGGCTGAGGAACAGGTCTGGCAGGGTGACATGCAAGAAGAACAGTTAGGGAATCCAGTCTCTCCTCCATACTGAACCCCACGGAAAAGGCTTTTCTTTATACATGTAAATTTTTAGTTGTTTTATTTTATTTTAATTTTAGCAAAAGAGAGATACCAAGAGAGACAGAGAGAGAAACAGAGAGAGGAGACGGGGAGAGAATTGTCGAGCCAGGGAAAACAGTCACTGTTATCAAGTCCTGACACTAACACCACCTAGTGGGCATGTGCATCCTTGCACATATCTCACCTTTGTTGTTCTGGCTTTTATTGGGTCAGGAGAGTTGAACATGGTCCCTCACGCTTCAGAGGCAAGCCCACTAACTGCTAACCCATCTCTCCAGCCCAATACAGGCTTCTTAGTAAACTGGCCCTGTTGCCAGTCAGAGCCTCCCTGTGACCAGAAGTAGTTAAAGGTCACTTGCTACTTGAAGGGGTTGGACTGAATCATAGATATTCTGTTTTGCAGCAGCAGCACATCCGGTCGCTTGGCGTCCATTGAGTCCTACAAGTGATTTGTAGCAGAGGTAAGTAAGTAAAGCTCACTTCGTACTAGTAAAAGGGTCAAGAGCCAAGTCATCTCCAGGGTCAGATCAGCTGGGTCTTGCTCCTCTAGTGAGACCCCCAAAAATGATCTTTTAAAGAGCAAGACAAAAATGCTGATGCATTACATGCTCAGCAAGTACAAAATTAAGCAGCCCATGATGAGGGGAGAAATGGAGAGAGTTATCAACTACAGACTCAAGGAACAATGTCCCAAGATCCTCAAAAGAGCTTGCCATCAGTTGTATTTTGCTTTTGGCCATGAGTTGAAAGAAGTGGAGCCCAGTAGAAAATACTTCAGGCTTGTGAGCAAGCTACATTTCGATGTTAATGGGAGCAACATCCTCTAACTATGTGTCCCCACCATGGGGATTCTGATCCCTCTCCGGAGTGCCATCTACCTGAATGGCTACTGCACCCCTGAGGGGGAAATCTGGCACTAACTGAATCACATAGGCCTCTAGGATGGAACCCCACACATCATCTTTGGGGATGCCAGGAAGCTCATCACCCAAGTGCTAGTTCAGGAAAAGTATCTGGAGTACAGCCAGGTCCCTGACAGTGACCCCCCCCTCTATGAGTTCCTATGGGGTCAGCGAGCCTATTCTGAAAACTGCAAGGAGGAAGTCCTGGACTTTCTGATCAAGTACCAGGAGTCCATCATCGAGGACAATGAATTACATTATCCAGATATCTCCTGGGAGGAGGACAATGACAAAGTTCAAGCTGAGAATGCAGCCAAGGGTGGCACAAGATGCAAGGCCAAGGGACAGACTAAGGACAATTCTTGCTGCCCTTGAATTCCTTCTTGACTTGTCTGGAAAAGGAATTGATGGGCTGAGTTCTATCAGAATGGAATTGCCAACGAAGGATGCAAGAGAGATGCTGGCCAAGGAGGGCCTCCCTTTCAGAAACCTGTGTTGAGGACGATTTCCTCTGACCCTCCCCCCACGCCTAGGGGGGAAGAAAAGTAGTCTCCTTATTCAGCTAGGAGAGAGAACATGAGAGATCGAGAAGAGGAATGGACAGATCCAGGCAATGGGCACACCGGGCACCCTAGCACACACAAGCGCCCCCTTGTGTGTCGGGCTCGCGTGAAATCTCTGTTGACGTTTGCTTTGTTATTTAACTGACTTTCTTATTTGTTCTTTCTGTGTGTAAATATGTTTTAGTAACTTGTTTGATGAGTATTAGCAGAGTCATTATAGAAGGTCAAAATATATCCAGTTACATGATTGTTTGCCAACATGAGTGATGCAAATTTTTCTCTCTGTGTAATTCACATTTCAATTTCATAAATAGAATATGTAGACTTTGTGGACTTTGGGACAATAATGTTATTTGAAAATTGCTTGGGTCTTTTCAGATCAGTCAGGCAGTGTGTCTTAACAAATATGAGAGATATGTTCCTATGTTTGCTCTGTTTATTAAAGAATAAATTAAACACATTATGTTTCAGATCTCTTGTTTTACTTTTATGCCTTCTCCACACAAAAATTGAATACCTCTTTTTCAGAGGTCTTCAATCTTTGTACTTGGGTTGTTTAGTTCAAATGAACCAGCTCCTGTCTTTGCCTAGATTCTCACAGGTGCCCTCACTGTAGAAGAGGGTGATATATGTTATATTTGGAAAGAAGCAACATATGCCATTTTGAATCAGATGGACAATTCTTTTTAGGTTAAGTTACCAAACCAACAGCTTTTTGTCCAAAGATTATATTCAATTAGTGATATAGAATGTTTACTTTTCTTACCTTTTTTCTAAATGAACAGTAAAAAAAAAAAAAAAAAGCACAATATGGATGGATCACAAAGAATAGGTGTAAGTTATCTCATTACTTAGTGTCTCTCTTAAGGTCATGCTAGTCATATAATGTCACAAATGTTCATTTCACATAAAGTTCCCTTGTCCTAAATGCAGAATCCCAACTCACTTCTCAAAGGAGAGTAAAAGGTTCATACATTTTGTGATGTGTCCAATTTCAAAGCCCTGTTTTGAGTCCACAGTAAAACTGTCCTCTAGAGCTGACAGATAAAGTTCCACTTTTCCTATGATGATGCATATATCTTGGCTCTTAACCAAAATTTCTTCTACATATGCAGAATGTGTGTTAATGTGTATCAAGCACTATCATCGGACAAAAAGTCTAGTTCTGAATTCATAGTTAACCCAGGAAAATGCCAAAATACATATATAAGTAAATGGAAAACCTCAGAGTAAAAGACACTGGATAAAGAAAAACTGCCTGGCTTCCATATTAGCAAGTTTCACTCCAAAACTCTTTCTCTGTATAAAGTAAACTTCTCATGGCAGAAGTCACATGAAAACCTAATGCTTGGTAATAAATTCGAGGATTGAGTACACTTCTTTATTTCCATTTACATTTTTGGTTCCATTTACGTTTTTTAAGTATCCTGACCAGGTTGTCCTGTCCTACAATTTTTCCATGTCACACAGCTCCAAGAATAATGAAGTGTATCAAGCCATTTTTTTTTTATCAAGGCTGCATAAGAGGAATATTTAGAGTTGGCAGGATTTGGCATTTCCAAAAAGGGGTTAGTTCATGGGGCAAGTATTACATAAAGATTGGGATACAAACACACTTATGAGACAACTGTGACAACCATAGAATCAAAATAAGAAGTGTATCACTGAGAGTTCTGCCCCATCCATTCTCTGAGACAGAATTTATTGGAAGTGGTGAACTAAGAAAATCCTGCATATACTCTTAGTGCTTCTGAATGTTTTAGAGTCCTGTAGTAGCTTGTCCAGTTCAAGAGAGAAGGAAATCTCAGGCTAACCTATGGTTAGGCCATAAACCATTATGAGGGTGATATATGTCCCAGCAAGAACAGAGCTGTTCAAAGGGGAAGCTTCCTCAGTAAAGGCAAACAGAGAACAAGGGAAAGATCACAAATTTTACCACAGGATTCCCAGGAGACAAGTAAATCATTCCAGTGAAATTTGGCAGATGAGAGGTAGACTCAGGAATACCAGGCAAAGCAGTTAAGGTGTTTGCCTGCAAAGCCAAAGGACCTGGGTTCAATTCCCCAGGATCCACATAAGCCAGATGCACAAGGTGGCACATGTGACTGGAGCTCATTTGCAGTGGCTGGAGGCCCTGGCATGCCCATTCTCTCTCTCTCTCTCTTTATCTCTCTCCCTCTTTCTCATGCTCTGTCAAATAAATTAATTAATTAAATTTAAAAAAAAGAAATAGGAATACTTAGAGTAGTAAGGGAGGCTACACTGAGGCAGAAGACTGACCTCACACTTTCCCATGTACTGATAGGAAGTGTGTAAGGAGACATCCCCAGGAAGAAAATATTCACATGTGACCCCAAATCTGCTTTCAGAACTGAAACTCAAGGTGATTCTGATATCATGAATAAAGTTCACCTTCCAAGGCATCACAGAGCAGGATGGTTATGACCTAAGCAATTTGAAGGCATACTTTTGTACACTGGAACATTGCCTACATTGAGCTATCCTTGCATATTTCCTCGTGATACCCACATATATTTAGACATTTAGTCAGAACCTTCCACCACAAGTTGCTACAGTTTCATGGCCATCTCATCATTCAAATGAATTCAGCCCTAAATGGGCAGGGTAAAACCCCAATCCTGTAGCTCTATGTCTTTCAACTGAGAGTCATGATGGAATAATCTTGGCTTCAAAAGACTTTTGCTACCTGAAGCCTTTCTAGGGGACCAGTTTGGTCCCAAAGCTACAGCTTCTCCTTGCAGTTGTCCCATGGTCCTCTCATTTATTAACAACCTGTGATTTCCATGACACCATAGGCTTTTCATTCACAGCTTCACTAGGTGGCATCACAGTGTTTCTTTGCAGGGACTATGAACATGCCTCACATTGCTTAGACTCAGCATCTAGAACCAGAGTACAATGCTACATGAAAAACTCCTCAACTTTTATCTGTCATTATTCCAACACCAGTACCTTGTGTGTAATGCAGCAAATTTCTGCTAAATTATAGAGACGAATCCTATTGCCCATGAAACCTAGATGTACCAAAGTATATACTTCTGACCTAGAAGAGCAGGAAACTCTTTTAGCATTCTTACTTCAGACTTTTCTTTAAGAGCAATTCACATTGTTCCTGTCCTGAACTTTCAATGTGTTAGGTCTTAGATTTGCAGCATCCTTGCAATGGTCTCAGGACAGAAGAGTAGAGTCTCTTTACTGATTATAAACTTTTTTACAACTACAGCCCAAAGGGCATCTATTTCTATGAAGAGAACTTTAAATAGGTTTCACATTTCTTTCCTTGTTAAATTTTATATTTTTTCATTTCTTTCTGAAGTGTATTTTGTTCACTTTCATTGTAAATTAGATTCAGACACCTAAATGAATCTATTCAATAGTCTTCACATATTTCTGCCATGAAAATTCCTCTGCCCAATAATATTAGTACCTTACCATTATAACAAACTTCACTCAAGTTCTCAAGAAGAATATTTTATGAGTCATCTGTGGCCCAGTTATCAACTAGGACTTCTCTACTCTGTGTCAAGTCATGAGTAAATCTCCAGTGTCAAAATGTCTCTAGGCCTCCTAGTATTTCCAACCAGAATGGACCATTAACTATTGCATACTGATGTAAGATGGAAGTCCTTTCTAGTTCAAACTTCAAAATCCTTACATATAATTGCCACTAACTGATTTCAAGCCCATGAGAATCACATGATCAATTATATTGCAGCAAGGACTCAGCTGTGGATACAAATTTCCTGTGGGCATTAATTTCATTACTAAGAAATATACAAGAAAAAATTAGTTTAAGGGAGGAAGATTTGGTTCTTTCAGCTTACAATATGAAGGTACAGTCAAACATTTCAGGGAAGACATTGCCACGTAGTCAATTATGTTCACCTCAACATTGACAAAGCAGAACTGGAAAAGATATTATTCACATACCTCTTTATTTGACAAAGTCCAGAACCCTAGCAAGTGAAAAGAGGATGACCATAGTTAATGTTTTCTTTTACACTATAATTGCCCTAATGAAGATAATCCCTTTCAGAGATGTCCAGAGGTTCATCTCTAGTACATAATAAACCAAAGGTGATCATTTGTCTTGTCAACTTTATAATCCATATAATACATGGCAGAGTCCAAATGAATGCAAAACTCTGTTATGGTAATCCCCCTTTGTGTTTAGTTTGTGGTTAAACATATCCTGTATAATGTCCTTGAAGTGGAAGAAGTGAGCTAAACCAGTTTCAGTCAATTTAAGGTATATGAATACTATGGAAAACTGTGTCTTCAGAGTGGGATTTTGTTGAAAATAATCCTGTTTATCAATTATGTCTTCTCAAGATTGGATATAAATATTTCATGACTTTTGTTGGTCTTGGATGTGGGGTGGGTTCACATTCTAGCCAAAACTGATCTTGAACTCATTGTGAGCCTCCTATTTCAACCTTCCATGTTCTGGGATTTAAGACGATTAAAACAAACTCAACACATGTTCTTACCATCAGCTCTTTCTCCTCTAAAACCCAGAGAACCAATGCAGGAGGAGTCGTCAGCAATCTCTATAAAAGTGCTCTAAAACAGTAGTTCCAGTTTCAAGTAAAATTCTTTTCCTTACTGCTATTTTTGTGTATGGTTCTTGAATTCTGTAAACAAGATACCAAGATTTTTATAAGGAAGTACCAGAGGTGTATACTACCATGGTGTGGTGGTTTGAATCAGGTGTCCCCCATAAACTTAGGTGTTCTGAATGCTAGGTTCCCAGCTGATGGATATTTGGGAATTAATACCTCCTGGAGGGAGTGTATTGTTGGGGGCGGGCTTATGGTCTTTATAGCCAGTTTCCCCATGCCAGTGTTTGGCACACCCTCCTGTTGTTGTGTTCCACCTTATGTTGGCCAGGGGGTGATGTCCACCCTCTGCTCATGCCATCGTTTTCCCTGCCATCGTGAAGCTTCCCCTCGAGCCTGCAAGCCAAATAAACCTCTTTTTTCCCAGAAGCTGCTCTTGGTTAGGTGATTTCTAACAGCAATGTGACCCAGACTGCAACAGTAAAGTGGTACCGAGGAGTGGGATTGCTGCTAGACACCTGACTATGTGGCTTCAGCCTTTTGTAGCTGATTTTCAAGAGGAATGTGGAAGGAGTTGAAATCTTGGCCTAAGAGATGCCTTGCAGTACTGTAAGAACAGCCTGATGGACTAATCTGGTCAGAGCTGAAAGACCTGAATGCAGTAAGAACTATGGACTGTGAGGTTTGGCTTATGAGGGTGAGAAAGAGCTGTGCCTGGACTGGGCTAGCAGTTTGTGTGAGAAGCTTGCTCTTATGCCCACGTCCTGAGAAGTTGTGCAGGGTTGCTTTGCGTAGAAATGAACTGGTGCGTGCAGAGGGATATGGCACAGAAAGAAAAATCTTTGGGTGAACTACTGCCAATTCAGCTGCAACTGAGAGATTACAACCTTTGAGACTGGGCTAGCTGACCTGCGCTGGGGCAACAAAAAGAATGTCAACTCTTTTGAAGGGCCCTGAGTGCTCAAGGAGTATCCTGTTCTTCAAAGTCTGCTTTATTCCCCCCTGGATTAACAAATTGGCACCCTACCTGGTATCGTGGAGTATAAGAAATGCTGGAAAGAGGGTCATTGAGTTTGCAACACGGTCTTGTGTTTTGGAAATGGCCATGGGCAGTGTGAAGCGGGTTTGCTGGTTACCTGCATAGAGACCCCATGGGGCCATGAGGATGAACCGTGGCTTGCAGTGGAGACCCAGTGGAGATGCCGGGACCATGAGATGGCTGCCGAGGAGCTGCCGGCCCCGATGAAGTTTTCCAGGACTGTGAGTAGCCTAGCTGGAGGGGCGGAATTGGAATGCCAGAGACTTGTTGCTGGTTAGAATTATCAGACTTGAAGATTTGTCACTGGCTAGAGTTGCTGGACTTGAAGCTACAGAGTTTGATGTTTGCCCTGGTTGTTTTAAATCTTGTATTGGTTGAATGTTTCTTTGATATGCCCAATGCCATCTATTACAGTGTGAATATTTGTTCTGTGCCATTATGGGTTTTTTGAGGTTATATTTTGGTATTATGGCTCAGTTAAAAGATCTTGAACTATGGGGATGTATGAACATCTCTGGGATTGATAAAAAATATGGGACTTTTAAAGTCAGACTGAATGCATTGTATTTTACATCATGCACGGATATCAGTTTATGGGGGCCAGGGGCGGAATGTGGTGGTTTGATTCAGGTGTCCCCCATAAACTTAGGTGTTCTGAATGCTAGGTTCCCAGAGGGTGATGTCCACCCTCTGCTCATGCCATCATTCTCCCTGCCATCGTGAAGCTTCCCCTCGAGCCTGTAAGCCAAATAAACCTCTTTTTCCCAGAAGCTGCTCTTGCTTAGGTGATTTCTAACAGCAATGCGACCCAGACTGCAACACATGGTGACCATTGAAAACTGGCAGGACTCATGTCAGCAAACCTTTTGTGCTAGGAACTGGATAGGATGCCTGCACATAACACTGGGCTCTACTAATTCCATGCAGGGACCCCACTCTATCAGAGGTTCTAAACATTAAAATGTAGTGTGAAGTCCAGTGGTACCATAAGTAGTACAAGGGGTCTTTACAAGGTCACTCAAATCTGTGGACTTAAGCCGTGTGTGGTGGTGCACACCTTTCATCCCAGAAATTTACAGGGAGAGGTCAGAGGATTGCTGTGAGTTCAAGGCCAGCCTGAAACTACTTAGTGCATTCCAGGTCAGCTAGACTAGAGTGAGGAGACCCTACCATTAAAAATCTAATAAAAAATGAATAATATGAACTCTGTGGACTTGTGACAGTGAAGTTCTGTTGTCAAAATAATGTGAGCAGGAATTCAGAGACATTCCTCTTGGTTGTAATCTGAGTTTGCATTCAGGAAGGATTTACTGTAGGAGGAAGTCCTTCCTCCACAGTGAGCCTGTCCCCAAGAGTGGGCAGTCCTCAAGGTGGTGACTTTCTGTAAGGAAACCCTGAGCGGAAAGAGCCCCTTCTTTCACCTTGGCTGTATGTGCTGCTTTTGGGATAGTACCTTCCTCAGATAACCTTTGTAGGTATTTGTTGAAAGTTTCCTCAGCCTTCCAACATGGACTGAACTCCAGTAGTTCTCCAGGAAGCATTCAGGCCTTTAGTGCAAGATTAAGACTACTGAGGCACCCACCCACATAGACTGAGCAACACTTGGGATTCTTGATCTCAAGCCTGCAGGCTACTATGGTATACTGTCATAAGCCTGTGCTAAAAACCCTTTTAAATACATGTAATTTTATCAGTCCTGTCCTCCAGAAGACCTGGAGAACTACAGGAATATTGGTGGTGACTTGAATGTGTAATGTACTCCATAGCCTCATGTGTTTACAATTAAGCCTCTTCCTTGATCCACACCTGGTAGACCGTTTTGAACATGAAACTTTGCTGGATAAAGTGTGTCACTTGGGCGATACACTAGGCTCTATTAGTCAACCTTCCCTGAATATAGGTAGCTCACTCTTGCTGCTTCTTCCAAGCTACTTATAAAAGTTGTGAGGCCCTGGCTGCCTGTTTTACCATGGTTTCCCTCTCCTGGTTAAGTAATTAACCCACACTAAAATGTTAGCGAAAATATGCCTCCACCTCCCCTTATGTGCTTAATCTCAAACACTTGAAGCTATAAGGTACATATTATATACAAACCATGACAATACTCCCCCGGCCCCCACAGACCCATCCTTCAAAGGGTATTCAGTCTAATTTAATAGTCCCTGTAGTTTCTACCAAGGTTATTGCTATTCAAAACTCAGTCTTTTATGACCATCAGGAAAGTCTCTTTATTTCAAGCCCTGCATAATCATGACACAAGTTACACATAATAACACAGAGTATAAGTTCTCATTACAAAGAGATGACATCACAAGGAAAGACTGAATGAAAGCAAGATAGGAACCCAGCAAGGCAAACATCAAGTCCTTAAGCTCCATGTCCAGAGTAAAGGTTGTGAAGTCCTGTGGGCTCCAGTACACCCTTCTAATCTACTGATGACATTCAGATACATCCACCCAAGCAAGAGTCAGCAGCTTTCCATGGTGGCCATAACATAGTCCTGGCATCTCCAAAATCTCAGAGTCTCCACTGCAACCCATCTTTCATCTTCAAAGCTCCAGATATCAGCCTCACATGTGTGTGTCAGGGTCTTCAGCCACTGCTAAGAACTCCACATGCATGTGCACCATGTGCATCTGGCTTGTGTGGGTCCTGAGGAATAGAGCCTAGGTTCTTTGGCTTGACAGGCAATCTTCTTAATTGTTAAACCATCGCTCCAGCTCCACACAAGTCTCATACGTCACATTAAAGATATCTCCCTGTAGACACAAATAAGGAAGTGATGGGAATTCTGGAGAAACAGCTCAGCATGTCAGATAGCTTAATGTGAAATGGTGAGATTCTGACTTCCCCAGATAGACAAAGGTTTGAAGCTGGTTGTATCAGTCAACTTATCTTTGCTGGAACAATGTAACCTAACAGAAGCAGCTTAAAGCAGGAAAGATTTATTTGCAGCTAACATATTCAACAGATAATTTGTTCTGACAGGGAAGATCAGAAAGTAGCTGAACTTCAGGGTCATATGACAGCAACATGGAGAAATTGAAATGAGTCACAGGAGGCTGAGCTTCAAAACTACAATGTGGGACCCAGTGACATATCATCTACAAGAAGACTTACCTCATAAAAGTTCCAAAACCTTCTCCAACAGCACCAACAGATGATTAAAGATTGAAGCACATCAATGCATGGGGCATACCTTAAATCCAAAGTACTATGTTGGTATGGTTACACCAGCCTGTAATTCCAGTGCTGATTTGGGGTGAGAAAGGAGAAACTGTGTGGTTCCCTGCTCAGCCAGTCAAACCAAAATCACTGAGATCTATGACTCAGTTTCAGAGGACTAGAAATGAGAGAGCGGAAGAAGACCTGTCTCTTCCTTTGGCCTCTGCATGAATGCACAAGGAAAAGGCATCTGCCTACACATGTGCATGTACCCCCCACACACATACAGGCAGATGAGGGACAATGAAAGTTAAATCTCTTTATCTTATAGTGTTTAATATGCCCTAGAATCAGTAAATATGTCTAAATACTTCCAAATGTCCAAGTTCAGGAGAGTTCCATGTCTACAACTGGCCCTATTTTTTCTTCAACCAAAACTATCACATGCCATACTTTAGTATATCTGCTCTATTAAGCCAACAGTCTATGCACTGTATGTCCAACCACCACAGGTAGTGAGATGGTATCTCCTTTTGTCAACCCCTCCATGTGGCTTCTAAGAATTCCCAGACTATTTGTACATAATAAATTTACATTCTTCCTTGTAATTCCAGAGCCCTGTTCAGACATGTTAAGCTGACATTGTCTTTTCCTATTAATGCATATTCACTATGTGGGTATTACTGTGAAATTTTATATATGTATAGAGTGTTCTTTGATCTGCCTTATCATCATTACTTTACTTTTTACCTCCCTTTCATCTGTAGGAATATTCCTTTCCTTGAGCCCAATAGTTCTGGGGGGAAACTTAGGATTTATATATAGATCTTACTGCATTCACGTACTTTTAAAATATCTTATTTTATTTTATTTTTTTTTAATTTTTCGAAACATTTACCATGATTATAAAAAATATCCCATGGTAATACCCTCCCTCCCCCCACTTTCCCCTTTGAGATTCCATTCTCCAACATATCCACTCCCCATCTCATTAACTCTCTTTTATTTTGATCTTTCCCTCCTCTTATAATGGTCTTGTGTAGGTAGTGTCAGGCACTAAGAGGTCCTGGATATCCAGGCCATTTTATGTCTGGAGGGAGCACGATGTAAGGAGTCCAACCCTTCCTATGGCTCTTCCATTCTTTCCGCCACCTCTTCTGCATTAGACCCTGAGCCTTGGAAGGTGTGATCGAGATGTTACTCGGTACACTAGTCATCTCTTTCCAGCACCATGATACCTTCTGTGTCGTCCCAAGGTCACTCACTGCCATCTGAAAAGAGAAGATTCTTTACCCAAAGTGAGAGTAGCATTAATATAAGGGTATGAATTTTAAGAGAAGTACTTACTGTGCAGTTTGATAAGCATACTATATACACTTATCTACACATCAGCAGATGTTACACCCCTAGGGCTCATGACTATCCCTATCTTAAGTTTTCAGTATCAGGGATGTATTCCCTCCCTTGGAATGGGTCTCTAGCCCAACTGGAGGGCAGTTGGTTTCCACCATGACAGACATGCCACTATTGAACCCGTTGGCTCATTTGGCCAGGCTGACCAATTATAAGGCTTTCAGTGTCCACTGTTGAGTATCTTCACTGCTGGTATCTATTTCCCCCATTGAATGGTATGTAGAATGGCTTCATGCAGCTTTCCCTCAGCTGTTCTACATGGAGGAGGTTATCAGCTCATTTCCAGCAGGATTGCTCAGTGGTCTTGCAGCCCAAGTATGTGGAGTCTTTCCCAATAGGGTCTTACCATCTATTCCTTGGTGGGAAACCAGGGCTTCAGCAATGGTCTATAATGTTTTGGGGGCATCAAAGGCCTCCCTGGACAGCAACTCACTGGAAGGTATCCCATCCCTGGGACTGAAAATTTTCTGGCAAGGACCTATGGCTCCTGTATGTTCCATTGTCCAAAATCGGAGAATTCCATATTATTTATTTATATCCTTTAGATTTTGATTAGCCCTCCCTCCACCTTTCCTTTACTCAAGGTCGTCCTGTGACCCCACTTTGGGCCTTTTTACCCCAGATAATCTATTCTTCTACTGATATATATAAAATACCAACCTACTAAGTACACTCCTCCCTTCCTTTCTCTTTCATTTGTATCTCTTTTTTTTAGCTTACTGGCCTCTGCTACTGAGTTTTTTTCTTCTCACACAGAAGCCCAATCATCTGTACCTAGGATATTCATATAAAGGAGAACATGTGGCACTTGGCTTTCTGGGCCTTTGTTGCCTCACTTAGTATAATCCTTTCCAAATCCATCCATTTTTTCTGCAAATTTCATAACTTCATTTTTCTTTACTGCTGAGTAGAACTCCATTGTATAAATGTGCCATATCTTTGTTATCCACTCATCAGTTGAGGGACATCTAGGCTGCAATAAACATGACTAAGCATGTACTTCTAAGGAAATTAGATGAGTACTTAGGATATATGCCTAGGAGTGCTACAGCTGGGTCATATGGTAGATCAATCGTTAGCTGTTTTAGGAACCTCCACACTGATTTCCACAATGGCTGGACCAGATTGCATTTCCACCAACACTGTAGAAGGGTTCCTCTTTTTCCATATCCCTGACACAATTTATGATCATTTGTTTTCATGATGGTAGCCAATCTGAAAAGAGTGAGATGGAATCTCAATGTAGTTTTAATATGCATTTCCCTGATGACTAGGGACATAGAACATTTTTTTAGATGTTTATAAGCCATCCGTATTCTTCCTTTGAGAACTCTCTATTTAGCTCCTTAGCCCATTTTTTAATTGGCTTGTTCGATTTCTTATTATTTAACTTTTTGAGTTCTTTGTATATCCAAGATATTAATGCTCTATCAGTCATATAGCTGGAAAAGATTTTTTCCCATTCTGTAGGTTGCCTTTTTGCTTTATTCACAATGTCCTTTGCAGTACAAAATCCTTGTAATTTCATGAGGTCCCAGTGGTTAATCTGTGGTTTTATTGCCTGAGCAATTGGGGTTGTTTTCAGAAAGTCTTTACCAAGACCAATATGTTGAAGGGTTTCCCATAATTTTTCCTCTAGCAGTTTTAAAGTTTCAGATCTGATGTTAAGGTCTTTAATACATTTGACTTAATTCTTGTGCATGGAGAGAGAGAAGGATCTATTTTCATCCTTCTACAGGTGCATATCCAGTTTTCCCAGCACCATTTGATGAAGAGGCTATCTTTTCTCCAGTGAGTATTTTTGGCATTTTTATCGAATATCAGGTGGCTGTAGCTATAGGACTTAATCTGGGTCCTCTATTCTGTTACATTGATCTATATGTCCACTTTTGTGCCAGTACCATGCTGTTTTTGTTACTATGGCTCTGTAGTAGAGGTTAAAATCAGGTATGGTATTGATACCACCCGCCTTATTTTTGTTGCTCAGTATTATTTTAGATATTTGAGGTTTTTTGTGATTCCAAATGAATTTTTAGATTGTTTTTTTCTATTTACATAAAGAATACCTTTGGAATTTTGGTGGGGATTGCATTAAATGTATAGATTGCTTTTGGTAAGATTGCCATTTTCACAATATTTATTCTTCCAGTCCAGAAACAGTGGATGTTTTTCCACTTCCTAGTGTCTTCTGCAATTTCTTGGTAGAGTGTTTTAAAGTTTTCATTGTAGAGATCCTTTACTTCCTTGGTTAGGTTTATTCTAAGGTACTTTATTTTCTCTGATGCAATTGTGAATGGGAGTCATTCTCTGATTTCCTCCTCTGTGTGTTTTTTGTTAGAATATAGGAATGCTACAGATTTCTGTGTATTTATTTTGTATCCTGTTACATGGCTGTAGGTGTTTGTCAGCTCTAACAGTTTGCTGGTAGAGTCGTTAGGGTACTTTATATATAGAATCATGTCATCTGCAAATAATGATAACTTGATCTCTTCCTTTCCAATTTGTATCCCTTTTATGTGTGTCTCTTGCCTTATTGCTATGGCTAATACTTCCAGTACTATATTAAATAAAAGTGGGGACAGTGGACACCCTTGTCTTGTTCCCAATTTTAGTGGGAAACCTTCTAGTTTTTCCATATTTAGTAATATGTTGGCTGTATGGTTGTCATAAATAGCCTTTATTATATTGAGATATGTTCTTTCTATTCCAAGTCTCTGTAGGACTTTTATCATGAAGGGATTTTGGATTTTGTCAAATGCTTTCTGTGTCTAGTGAGATGTTCATGTGACTTTTTGTCCTTTAATCCATTTATATAATGTATTGCATTTATTGATTTGTGTATATTGCACCATCCCTGCATCTCTTGGATAAAGCCTACTTGGTCAAGGTGAATGACCTTTCTGATATGTTCTTGTATTCTGTTTGCCAATATGTTGTTGAGAATTTTTGCATCTATGTTCATGAAGGAGACTGGTCTGTAATTTTCTTTTTTTGTTCTATCTTTACCTGGTTTTGGTATCAGGGTGATTCTGGCTTCATAGAAAGAGTTTGGTAGAATTCCTTCTTTTTCTATTTTGTGTAAAAGCTAAGAAGCAATGCTGTTAGCTCTTCCTTGAAGGTCTGGTAACATTCAGCAGTCAATCCATCTGGGCCTGGGCTTTTTGTAGTTGGGAGATTTTTGATAATTATTCATATCTTCATGCTTGTTATAGTTCTATATGTGTGACTAATCTCATCTTGATTCAATTTAGGTAAGTCATTTAGATGAAATGTCCTGTATATCTGTTAGGTCCACTCCTTCTATGACCTCATTTAGTCCAGATGTCTCTTTGTTTATTTTTTCCAGAGATGACATGTCAATTAAAGAGTGGGGTGTTAGCCGGGCATGGTGGCACACAGCTTTAATCCCAGTACTCAGGAGGCAGGGGTAAGAGGATCACTGTGAGTTCGAGGCCACCCTGAGACTGCATAGAGAATTCCAGGTCAGACTGAGCTAAAGTGAGAACCTACCTTGTAAAACAAAAAAAAAAAAAAAAAAAAAGAGTGGGGTGTTGAAGTCACTCACTACCACCACGTTTGGTGTTATCTGTGTCCTTAGTTCTAATAGCATTTGTTTATTCCCCCCATGTTAGGTGCATATATGTATAGGATTGTAATGTCCTCCTTTTGGAGGGTGTCTTTAATCAATATAATGTGGCCTTCCTTATCTTTCTTACCTAATGTTGGACTAAAGTCTAACTTATCAGATATTAGGATAGCAACCCCTGCTTGTTTTCTAGGTCCATTTGTTTGAAACACTACTTTCCAACCTCTTCCCCAAGATAGTGTCCATCCTTTGTAGAAAGGTGGGTTTCTTGGAGGCAACAAATTGATGGATTCTGCTTTTAACCAAGTCTGCAAACCTATGTTTTTTGGTTGGTGAATTGAGGCCATTGATATTAAGAAATATTATTGAAATGTGTGTATTCCTTTTTGCCATTTTTTGTAGTTCTTCCGGTTTTACCTTTGCTCTCTTGTGCTAACTAGTATTTGAATATTTTTTGTTTTTTCCAAGTTCCTTACATGTGTGCTTTTCTTTTTCATCAGCATGAAGGATTCTTTCAAGTATTTTCTGTAGAGCTGGTTTTGTCTTCAAGTAGTCCTTTAGCCTGCTTTTGTCATGGAATATCCTTATTTCTCTGTCTATTTTAATGGATACCTTTGAAGGATAAAGTAACCTTGGTTGACAGTTGTTATCTTTCAGAACTTGGAATACATCACTCTATGCCCTTCTGGCTTTTAGAGTGTGTGTTGAGTAATCTGCTGTAATCATGATAATCTTGCCTTTGTAGGTAACTTGTTTTTTCTCTCTGACTGCTTTCAATATTTTTTCTTTGGTTTGTATGTTTGGTAGTTTAAATTATAATATGGCGAGGAGAGGTTCTTTCCAGGTTTTGTCTGGCTGGTGTACTAAAGGATTCCTGTATCTGCATTGGCACCTCTTTCCAAATTTGGAGGAATTTTTCTTGTATGATTTTGTTGAAGATGCCAACTATGTCTTTGGAGTGGAATTCTTCCCCTTCTACTATGTCCTGAATTCTTTTATTTAATGTTTTCAAAGTATCCCAAATATCTTGAAATTCCTACTCATACTTTTCTATAAGTTTGTCTTTCTCTTTGTTGGACTGTATTAGATCTGCCACCTGGTCTTCTAGCTTAGATATTCTGTCCTCTCCTTCATCCGTTCTACTGGTGAGATTTTCTACAGAGTTTTTTTTTTTAATAATTTTTTCTTTATTTATTTGAGAGCAACAGACACAGAGAGAAAGACAGATAGAGGGAGAGAGAGAGAATGGGCACGCCAGGGCTTCCAGCCTCTGCAAACGAACTCCAGACGCGTGCGCCCCCTTGTGCATCTGGCTAACGTGGGACCTGGGGAACTGAGCCTCGAACCGGGGTCCTTAGGCTTCACAGGCAAGCGCTTAACCGCTAAGCCATCTCTCCAGCCCATCTACAGAGTTTTTTATTTCATTAACTGTGTTCTTCATTGCTAGTAAGTCTAACTGGTTTTTCTTTATTATTTCTATTTCCTTATTTATGTCTAGTATTAACCTCTTTATTTCATTGAATTGTGTCTTCTTTGTTTCCTTTGATTTCTTCTTTGTGTTCTTTGAACATATTTGTAATCATTCTTTGAAATCTTTCTCAGGCTTCTTCTTACTTCTTCTCACTGGTTGTCATTTCTGATGCATTAATACTTTTGTTGGATGTATATTGTCTTTATTTTTGGTGTTTATTGTGTTATAATGTATATATTTTTCCATCTTGGATTATTTTTTTTTAATCCATCTTGGATTATTTAATGATTTTATTTTCCAGTTAGCTGTGTATTATGAGATGTATCAATCAATCTGATGTTATATATCTTTAAGGTAGGAGCTTAAGGCATTAGGTGTGGCTCTGAAGACTCTCAATGTATCTACAAAAGTGACTCCAGGTGTTGTGTGTGCCCACTATGAGAGTATTCAAGTAGGCTAAGTGGAACAAAATATAGGCAGATTCTAAAATTTAACTATACAATGTACACATTCAGTGCACAAGAACACATTATATTTATCCAAGAGTAGGTATTATGACAACCAGGTCCTCTGTCTGTCCCTTAGGCTGTGTGGTGCCTCACCCACTCCCTTAGTCCTGACAACAAGATGGGTAAGATTTATGGTCTGTAGAGGGTTCCAAGTCAGCTTGTGACCAGGTGAGACCCTTTCCTAATTTATAACAGAAGAGTAAACAAAGCCCCTATAATTCAAGAACAACAAATAACAAGCCCAAAATACTGCTTATTTAAGAATGGAAAATTTGACCATACATTTGATTTAACATATAATTTATCCTGATATTGAAGGTGCAATTGTCACTTCTGGTTCAGGCATATATACCAGGTTTATTAGGCAGGTACTGACCTGGTGTGATCCCAGTTATCTTTTGGGATGATTTTGGTCTCAGCTGTGCTCTTGATTGGTTTCCTCTTTGGTGCTTTGTCAGTTCAAGTAGGCATGGCTGGGTCCCTGGACCGCTGCTCTGTTCCAGAGGGCTGGGCACTGGTGGTGGGGAATGGGAGGAAGCCAATGCTGCTCTAGTTCGCCCACTGTTCCACGTGTTCTTCTACCTTGTGATCTGCTCCTCCGTTGATCACTGCCGCTCTCCCTTCACATTTCTTGAGTTTGCGGAGAGCTGCGGTGTGAGTGGAAAATCCCCTTACCTGCTTTTTCCTGCAGCTCAAGCCAAGCACCACTGCTGCATTCTTGAGCGCAGACTTGCCCGTGGAGGTGCTTCTACCTGCCTGTGCTGGCTCTGGATGCTCTGGATCTCTCCTACTTCTCCGGTGCTATTTCAATTTCCTATACACCGCACTTTTTAGCAAAAAAAATTTTTTTTTTGTCTTTTTCCTCCTAGGCAGCTTTGGTGTGGTACCTACATCACCATCTTAACCAGAAGTCCCCAGATTCTGCATTCATGTACTTTGGTATATAGGTATGTAACATAATTTAGGTAAGTATGTAGGTAGATAGTCTTATACAACATTGTCTCTAAAAAATTATGTAACCCAGGATGACTTTGATAGTGTTATTTATTCATCAGCCTCCACCTCATAGAAATGTGGTGACAGTCATTTGCCACAATGTATACCTTTCCTTTGCTGAGCATGAAATCCTGGTTTTCATGCATGATAGGCAAGTGTCTTATAAAATAACTTATATCCAAGCCATCGTTTCTGTTAGTTTGCTTGCTTGTCTGCATGCTTAGTTTGTTTTCAGTTTTGTAATGACATTGTATTGATATCAGGATGACTTGAAAATTGGAGTGTTACCCCTACATAAGACTAAAACCCTGATATGTTTGATGTCCTGAGCAACTGTGTCAGGACTGAAATCATTATCTTCTCCAGGTATTGAGATTTTTCTACCCAATATGGCAGGCTGACACCCATATTAAGGGCTGTGTTAATGAGACATTTGTGCTTTTATGTTTTCTAACATTTTCTTCATTTATACACTATGTTTAAGGTTCTTTGGACTTTTATTGTGATTATATTTCTTACTGTTCATTTAGAACATGCTAGAGATTGTACATTCTATATCACACATGAAAATGTAGTGTTAATTAAAGGCTTGTCATCATGGAACATAAAATATTTTCCACTTAACTTATAATTACATTTGTTTGTACTTTGGAAAGAGACCAGAATTTTACCATCTTCCACAGTGAAGGCCTCAGTGAAAATTGAGATAAAGGGAGAAACTGCTTCATTTTTAATGAACATCCCCAGTGCAAAATCTGAAGACTTCCCAAGGACAGATGTTCTATTATTATGTGCATAATGCCCCAACAGTCACCAAGAAATCCAATACATGATCATTTATTTTCTGTTTATTCATTAATAAAAAAGAAAATGTATACACATTTTATAATTGGTTAAGAAACACTACATGACAAAAGCCCTAACAAACTTTCAAATAATGTTATTTACACACAGATCTGAAAGTATAAGGAGAACTGAAATGTACATTTTACAAATGAAAAATCTGAATCACTCAAGTTGGCAAGTAACAATGTCTTTGTTTACATTCTGAACTTTAAGAAAGTCTTTGTTAATACAAACCAGAAAACTTGTTTAAAAACATATTTATGAACATAGTAGTGTAGGAACCACTCCAAAGCAACCTAGGGGAGAAAAAGCAAAAAAAAAAAAAAAAAAAAAAAAACCAGCAAAATACACTCTTCTACTGAAAAGAGAGGTGTAAAACAAATTGCTGATAGCAGCAGAGAAGTAGGAGAGATCCAGCACATCTAGAGTTCACATAAGCAGGCAGAGGGGCTCCACCAATGAGGGACCAGGTCCAAGAGGCCACACCAGCCAGGCTTGGACTGAGCTTCAGTAAAAGCCAGGTGAAGTGACTCTCCACTAACCCTGGCCTCCTCACAAACTCCAGAAATGTGAAGGGAGGAATGCAGCAACCAATGCAAGAGTAGCTCCTGAGGAAGAGGATCACATGGACCAGCAGGATCACTAGAGTCACCATCCACAGCCTCCCCTCCTGCAATGCCAGCACAAGTGCCAGAAAGTACCAGAGACAAGGGGAAGGGAGCTCACCTACACAGCACCCAGGACCAGTGACAAGAGAAGCGATACAATGACCCAGCCAGCCTACCTGCACCCACAGCAGAGCAGAGACGGATCCAGTGGAAGAACAGCATAACTAAGACCAAAACCATCACAAAATGTAACTGGGATTACACCAGGTCAGTAACCACTAAATAAGCCTGGTATGTAGGCTTGAATTGGAAGAGCTAATTGCATTTCCATGTCAGGATAAATTATATGTTAAACCTGATGGGTGGTCATGTTTGCCATTCTTAAATAAGCTATATTTTGGGTTTGTCATTTGTTGCTTTCTGATTTATAGTGCCTTTGTTTCCTCTTCTGTTGTTCATTAGGGAAGGGTCTCACTTGGTCACAAGCTGACTTGGAACCCTCAACAAACCAGATCTTAGCCTCCTAGTTGACAGGATTAAGGGTGCGGGGCAACACATCCTAAGGGACTGTGATTTTGTAGAGGTTCTGATTGTCATAAAACCTATTCCTGCATAAATACTCTGTGTTGTTTTTCATTGAATGTGTACATTGTTTAGTTAAATTTTAGAATCTGCCTGTATTATGTTCTACCCAGCCTACTTGAATACTCTCATAACAGGCAAACCCAACACCTAGGGTCACTTTTGTAGATACTCTGAGAGGCTTAAGAGCCATACTTAGCATCTTAAGCTCCTACCCTGAAGATATATAACATCAGATTGACTGATACATCTAATAATACTGGAGCTAATTAGAAAAATGCAAGCATTAAATTAATCCAAGATGCAAAAAATATGTACATTATAACACAAGAACACCAAAAATCACGACAACATAAATCCAGAAAAATCAGAAATGACAACTAGTGAGAAGTATTTAGAGGAAATGACTGAGAAAGATTTCAAAAGAATGATTATAAATATGTTCAAAGAAGTCAAAGAAGAAATCACAGGATTCAAAGAAGGCACAGGAAAACCAACTAATGAAATAAAGAGTTCAATACAAGACATAAATAAGGAAATGTAAATAATAAAGAAAAATCAGTCAGAATTACTAGTAATGAAGGACACAGAGATGCCAATGCAGATACAGGAATCCTTTAAAAAACAGACAAAACCTGGAAAGAGCCTCTCCTCACCATATTATAACTAAGCTACCAAGCTTGCAAACCAAAGAAAATATATTGAAATCAGTTAGAGAGAAAAATAAAGTTACCTACAAAGGCAAGCCTGTGGGGATAATAGCAGATTACTCAACACACGCAAAGCCAGAAGGGCTTGGGGTGATATATTCCAAGTTCTGAAAGATCACAACTGTCAACCAAGATTACTTTATCCAGCAAAGCTATCCATTCAAATAGACAGAGAAATAAGGACATTCCACAACAAAACAGGCTAAAGGAATATGTGAAGACAAAACCAGTTCTACAGAAAATACTTGAAAGAATCGTCCATGCTGAAGAGAAAGAACAAATGCACATATAAAGAAACTGGAAAAGACAAACCATACTCAAATACTACTAAATACAAGACAGCAAAGGTAAAACCAGAAGAACTACAAAAAATGGCAAAAATAAATACGCACCCTTCAATAATATCTCTTAATGTCAATGGCCTCAATGCCTCAGCCAAAAGACATAGGTTTGCAGACTGGGTTAAAAAGCAGGATCCTTCAATTTGTTACCTCCAAGAAACTCATATTTCTATAAAAAATAGACACTGCCTTAGGGTGAAAGGTTGGAAAATGGTGTTTCAAGCAAATGGGCTTAGAAAACAAGCAGGGGTTTTGGTCCTAATTTATGACAAGGTAGACTTCAGTCCAACATTATTTAGTAAAGATAAGGAAGGTCACTTTATATTGATTAAAAGCACACTCCCGCAGGAGGACATTACAATCCTTAACATATATGCACCTGAGATTGGGATTCTCAACTTCAGCAAAAAAAATGCTATTTGAACTAAGGTTACAAATAACAACAAACACAGTTGTAGTGGGTGACTTCAACACCACACTTTCATCAATTGACAGGCCATCCTGGCAAAAAAAATAAACAGAGAGGCATCTGGATTAAATGAGGTCATAGAGCAAATAGACCTAACAGATATATACAGGACATTTCACCCAAATGATGCAGAATACACATTCTTTTCAGCAGCACATGGAACATTCGCTAAAATAATCCATATATTAGGATAAGAATCAAACCTTAAATACAGGAAGATTTAAATAACTCTTTGTATGCTATCTGATCACAATGGAGTCAAATTATAAAACAATAGCAAGAAAAGCTATAGAGCATACAAAAATCATGGAAACTAAGCAATACACTACTAAATGATATTCAGAGTCAAATAATAATGACAGCAAAAAATACCAAAACTTTGGGACACAATGAAGGTAGTCCTAAGAGGGAAATTTATAGCTTTAAGTGCCTATATTAAAAAACTAGAAAGATCGCAAGTAAACAGCCTAACGCTTCACCATAAAGGCTTGGTTAAAAAACAAAAAAACAACAAACAAAACAAGGCAAACTGATATTCTGTATACTGGAAGAAATAATAAAGATTAGGGCAGAAATTAATGAAATATAAGCCAAAAAAAAAATCCAAAGGATCAATGAAACAAAGAGTTGGTTCTTTGAAAGGATAAACAAGATTAATAAACCCTTAGCAAATCTGACCAGTAGAAAGAGAGAAGAGACACAAATTAATAAAATTAGAGATGAAAAAGGCAGCATCACAAGAAATACCAGGAAAATTCAAAAAATCATAGGGACATGCTATAAGAACATATACTCAGCTAAATTTGAAAATCTGAAAGAAATGGATGATTTGCTTGACCTTTATGGCCTACCTGAATTAAATGAAGATGAGAATAACCACTTAAATAGACCCAGAACAAGTATAGAGATCCAAGCATTTATTTAAAAAAAATCTCCCAACCAAAAAATGCCCAGGCCCAGATTGATTCACTGGTGAATTTTCCCAGACATTAATGGAAGCACTGACACCAATGCTTCTTAAGCTTTTTTATAAAATAGAAAAAAAAAAAAAAAGAAAAAAGAAATCCTAGCAAACACCTTCTATGGAGCCAGCGTCACCCTGACACCAAAACCAGGCAAAGATAGAACAAAAAAAGAAAATTACAGACACATATCCCTCGTGAACATAGATGCAAAACTTCTCAACCAAATACTGGCAAGCAGAATACAAAAATATATCAGAAAGATGAGTCACAGGCTTATATTTGAAAGCTTCGCTTATGAACTTTCTAAGGGGAAGGAACTACAACAGAAAGACTTCTTATAACTAGGCTGAAATCAAGGCATGTTTGCCTGCTAGACATAAGGACCCATGTTTGATTCCTTAATATATGTGTACACCAGATACATAATGTTATACATTCTTCTGGAGTTCATTTGCAATCACTGTAAGCCATGGTCCACCCATTCTCTCACTCTCTCTCCCCCACCATCTCTCTAATAAAAAAGGGAAAAATAATTAAAAAGTATATGGTTGTGTCCTGCACAACTGTTATTGATTTTGGAAGCATAAAATATTCATTGAGTGGCCATAAAACACACATGGTTCAGGAGCCTCTTCTGAGATTCTGCATATAGGCAGAACATGATGACCCTAAGAAAAAGCTGACAAACCTATTGAAACATGGACTGTGGTTTTCATGGAGACCTGAAGAGGTTTTGTATATACCAGGACTGTGCAAGGACTATTATGGTGTGTTTTTGGCTTGGGATAGAACTTTTCCCTGCCTATTCAGCCCAACTACAGAGGCAGAACTGGAAGATACTGAGACTGTCAGTCATTGGTTATGATATCAGACTTGAAAGTTCCAATTTGATGTTTGTTTGATGGTTATTGAGTGTGAATTCTTCTACTCCCCTTTGGGAGTTGAAGGATTTTAATCTGTGCCTTTTTATGTTGAAATTACCTGATTTTTTTTTTTCCTTTTGCAGCACATAAGATAATCAACGAACTTAAATCTCAGATTAGACTTGGGACTTCAGAATAATCTTAAATTGTTTAACACTATAAGGGCCTTTGATGTTGGACTTAACACAAATTTCAACTTGAGATGGATATAAATTTACAGGAGTGGCAAGGGCAGAATGTTGTAGCATAAATGGTTGTTCCCAATATCTTCAGGAGTTTATTAAAACCTGTGATTTGAATCTCCATCCCCCAGGCTGGGGGAAGTGTCATTTGGGTAGGTCCTAGGGTCTTCCTCTAATATGTGAGAATCAATTTGGAAATCCACTATAACGATATATAAGTTAAGGAAGCTTTGATGTAGTTCTGCCTTGTGTTCCTGTAGTGGGCTTTCTGGTGTGGTGGTGTTTTCTTTTTGCTTTTCTGACTCTTGATAAAACTGAGAATGACAAAAGTTGCTCTGTGCTCTAGGTTCATCAATGACATATTTATCATAAAATGACATAGAATGAAACATATTCTGATAATGGATTCATGCATGACTATATCACTATACATAAATGCAGAAAGGAATGATCTATGTAGTAGACAGCTTCAGGTCACTGGGATGTACTTCCAAATGGGTCACTGTTATGGAAGTCAGAAAATTTATTTGAAACTTACTGATTCAGGGAAAGTTCCATAATGGCAAAAAATAAAAACACCTGGGACCCTTTTCACGGATCAAAGCCCATAGAAAGAGTCATTTTTGTGTTGTATACTTGATTTATTTATATTCTGTTGAACTGTCTATATGTTATTGTGTAAATCAGTGATATTTCACAATCCCAACAACAGGATACAAGAGTTTCATTTTCAGCTCAGTCAGAGCAATATTTATGTGCACTTTATTTGTTTTTGCTATCGTTCCCTTCTAACAACCTTCCTAATATTACAGTACTGCTGAGGGTAGAGAGGTCAATCAGGGGAATACACTACAAATACACTGCAAAGTCATCTCACAATTCAAGTTTCATTCTGTTCTACTTCATGTGCCACTGTAGTCTTTACCAACTATTACTTTGTTCCAAAATCCCATGTTGTATCTGATATTTAAGACAGCCGTGGAAAAGTAAAACAGATGTTACATACATATAAAGGCATAATGAGACAGAGTATACATTCCCATTGCAAAATGCCATAAAAAGGAGAAACTGGACCAATGCAAAATCCATAATTAGCTGTTAAACAAACATTCTCTGCAGTGGAAGTGCAACATATGTAAGCAGTGAGGAAAGGCTCTGGATTCCCAATTCCATCACTATACTGCAGACCACAGTCCATCTTCACAGCTTCATACAGTGGCCTTACCTGAATTTCATGAATGCATTTCTACACCATGATTCATACCACACATCAACATCAGTTTCTGGACCCAATTAACTATAATGCCATGAATTGTAAACAGGGATATACATCTTTTTCAATTTCCAATTTCAAACAACAAATAAGGGCCATTTTCAAACAACAAAACCATGTTGTACTTCATGACATGTTTCTGTCCATTTTTTGTGATTCCAAAAGAAGTATTGGGTGTAACACATAGCCAAATTTTTAACTTGAGGGTTAAATGAATGTCATTGAAATGAACCATAATCCCCCACCAGGCTTCTTTCAAGCCACCTCCTTTAAATGGTTCACACTCAGGGCATCATTTCCATTGTTTCAATCCAAATATTTGGCCCACCTTAATGGTCATAACCAATGTAAACAAAAAAGCTTAGGCAACCTAAAACCAGTCTGTATCTCTATAGCTATAAATTTGAGTCAATTCTTCCCATCATGAAGGCTACATCATTCATATCTTCTGATAACTGTTTTTTTTTTTTTTTTGTAAGCACACCAGGCCATGACTTTAAAAAAATTTTGTTCAGTTTTATTTATATATTTGAGAGTGACAGAGAGACAAAGAGGCAGATAGTGAGCGAGAGAGAGAATGGGCATGCTAGGGCCTTCAGCCACTGCAAATGAACTCCAGATGCATATGGCCCCTTGTGCATCTGGCTGGCGTGTGTCCTGGGGAACTGAGCCTCGAACCTAGGTCCTTAAACTTCACAGGCAAGTGCTCAGCTGCTAAGCCATCTCTCCAACCCTACCACACCATGACTTTTAAAATCAACCTTAATTAAACACTTTGAGAATGGGCAGAATACAACTCATGGTTCTGCTAGGAGCCTATTTCCAATGCAGTTCTCACTTTACCTTTGAAAAGTGCATGAACCAAGCTTTCCATTTCCACAATTCTCTGTGATGATAACCTTTCAAATACTCACCAAATAACCCATCAAATTCTGTTTACAACACTGCAACATTTGTCCAATCTCAAGCACCAAATCCTTCCATATAACTACTGTACATACTTTCCCAACACAAAAACTCACATGGGAAGATTGGTCCCAGCCACAGCCTCACTTCCACCATCATTTTTCCTGTTACCATGGCATTCTCAATGCTTGTATAAACAATTGACAAGCAACAACTTATAGGAAGAATGGCTTAATTACAGACTTATAAAATCCATGCAAAGAATTCTTTACACTTACTTAGTAGGGCCAGATTAAAGGACTGCCCCCAGTGACTCACCTCCTCCCCAGAAGGCTGCTTGAAAGATAAGAAGAAAAATTCAAACGAAAAAATCTCTGAGTCTACAGGTTACAAAAATTCACATACACAGCACCAAAACCTCAGCAGGCAGTGCACTGAGGAAGGTCTCAAAGGTGTTGGAAGGCTATGGGGAGAGGATGGGTTACAGGCTGTTGTGACACATGAGAGTTTCTGTCAGTGACTGCTGTGTGCAACAGCCTAAGGACAATGTTGTGGGAAGGGATATATAATAGTATGTATGAGATTCTTATAGATAATTCAAGAGCTTACAAGGACTAGTACCAATCATTAGAGACTAGGCATTTAGGTGCATGTTCACTGCAGCGAGCAAACAATTCCATGAGTAGGAAAAGGTAAAGAGAGAAAAGACAGACTGAAGAGGTAGGGCATAGCATCAATCAAGAGAAGCTGAGGCAACAAAGATTTATCTGCAAGAATCAGGAAGGATTTGGGAGGGGGTGTTGTCAAAAACAAAGTGTGAGTGTTAGATTATATAAGAGGACACGGGAAATCTCTCTATTTCAAGACACTAGGCATGGAACTTAACCTATGATAACTGGAACAAGCAAGATGGGGAAGTAAGAGGAGGAGGAGTATAAGCGGTGGGGGGGGCATTGTAGGGTTTGGCAAATTTTGTATCATGAGAGACTCTTGCAGGAAGGTGTATGTGCAGTAGGCTGAGGAACAGGTTGGGTAGGGTGACATGCCATGAAGCACAGTTAGGGATTCCAGTCTCTCCTCAATACTGAACTGCAGGACAAAGGGTTCTTTTTAAATGTAAATTTTCATTTTTGAATTTTTTTTATTTTAGTGAGCGTGAAAGACAGAGAGATGAAGGGGGGTGGAGAAAATTGGCCAGCCAGGGTCAATGGTAACTAACTCCTGACACTCGGGCCACCTAGTGGGCATGTATGACCTTGCACTTGCCTCATATTTGTGCATCTGGTTAGTGTGGGATCTAGAGAGCAGAACATGGCTCCTCAGGCTTCATAGGCAAGTATCTTAAATGCTAAGCCATCTCTCCAGACCAACCCAGGATTCTTAACCAACTGACTCTGCTACCAATCAGATCCTCCCTGTGACCAGAAGTAGTTAAACATCACTTGCTACATGAAGGTGCATGACTCCATCATAGTCGTTCTGTGCCGCAAGGGCAGCACATACAGTCACTTGGCATCCCTTGAGTCCTACAAGTGGTTCATAGCAGAGGTAAGTTAAGGAGAGCTCACTTCGTACTGAGAGAGTGTGTTCCTCTGACTGTCAAGGGGATGCACGTGGTTCCACTCTTAGGTCGCTTAGCTAGCTTTCCCTGGACAGGAAGTAACAAAGAGTTTCACTTTTCAGGTTGTTGGGAAGGGCCTGATAACCTCAGAGCAAACCCAACAAAGCAGGTGGAAGAGTCTTTGGCCATAGATAAAAACATCTTTGGACCCAATATGATAAGAATTACAACGTGGGTCAAAAAGGCTGTCTCCACACAGAGTAGACTTTGGTGGAAGACCCTGGACAAATTATACCAACCTAACTTCATCACACTGGAAGTTTGGGAGATAAATCTTCCTTAACCCACAAAAATGTGATAAGTAGTCCAAGAGAATGTTGATTTAAAAAAAAATAGAGAACACATGGTTTGTTGTTAAATATTCCTAGTACAACATTGAACGAGTGCGCCATCTAGAGGTGATTGTCAGATTTGTTGACCATCTTAATCCCAGAAGTGATATGTACAGAAAAAAATGGTGTCTAAAATGTAGTTCATTGGAAACCAGGCTTACATAACATGCATGAAGCCTGCCTTCAATGCTCAAAATGGCATTGAGAAAGCAGACATGAGGCACGAAATCTTTTCCCAACCCTGGAGAGATGGGGGCCAGAGTATGACATGTTCAAGTAGGTACATGGCTATGTTCCAGTTCAGTTCTTAGGCACATTGGCACATATATATATATATATATATATATATATATATATATATATATATATATATATATATATACACGTATATGGAAGAACTGTATGTACTTATCAAATGAATGTTAGAAATTGGAGTGTCCCATGGTTCAAACAAGCCTAGGGATTTAGGTAGAGAAGAAAGTGGGTAATGGGAGTGAGAATTATCAAAGGAATATTCATACATGTATGAAAATCACATTACCCAATTCAGTGTAAGAATCATTGAACAGGAACTAGTAAACTTAATACAAAAAAATCATTTTTATACTGTTGTTAAAATGGGAATATGATTGCAAGTCTGGGGCAGCCTAGGAATTTCAAAATTTTCAAAGCATTGCTAACTAAATGAGATGTCCTATCACTTCCTTGGGAGGTGGTCACAAATGGGCAGACTTGGCCAGATAGAATTGGTACACTTATGCACATATAAGTGATGCCTGAACTGATTGAAATATGGGCAACCCAATAACATGAGGGAATGGAGTCCTGAGGGAAGGGAGTTAGTTATTTAGAAGTCTGGTCCTGTTGTGGTGATGGATGAGAGAACATAGTTAAACACAGTCACCTTGCAGGGCACTTTCAGCCAACGAAAGGAAGAGAAGGGCTGGCATGTTCATCATCCCCGTATTCCTGGCATTCATTCCTGATAGTGATATCCTCATTCTGAAGTGTACATACAGTGTCCAGAGCAGGGGGTTACTGAATGGGACATGGTGTCGAAGTTAGAAGGCTGCATGATAATGTAGGACACCAATAACCACCAGGACTGTAATGGCATCACTGAATTCCCAGCAGCCTATGACCCTTGTTAAGGAAGTGGACTGACATTTCCCAAAGCTTACATCCAATGGACCTGAAAGCATAAGGAGGACAATATCACAGTACTATGAGCAGGAGTGACAAGACTCAAACATTATAAGACATAGAATCTAGCTGTACCTCAGCAGAAATCATGGTCTGATCAGAACACTGTGTGTGTAGGGAAGGGCAGTGGGTTCCGAGAGCACTGCACTCATGGAAATCAGGAAAGGGGAGGGGGCAATGAGAAAGACAAAGGCTGACAAAATGCTGAATAGATTTACATTGTTTCATTTTCCCTATGCAGGTTTCCCTGTCACCTGCTCTGCTACCAACCTTCCTGCAAGCTGCCATTCCTGGTCATACTCATCAGGCCCCAAGGAAAGAAGAGTAAGGCACGTGCTCAAGAGAGATGTGACCAAAACAGAATTCAGACCCAGGAGCTCAAAGATGCTCAGGGTAGGGCAGAAGAAGAAGTGGAGTCGCTCTCCTACCCTGCTCATGCTTCAAGAGATGCTTTCCCAAGCAGATCTACTGCTAGCTTTCCCCACACATCTCAGTCACCTGTACCTCCCACCTATGCTGGTAGAGGCCTTACCCTCTTAAGGTCTGGTAAACTGATCAAGGAACGAGTCACTTCCAGTGTCAGATCAGCTGGGTCTCACTCATCTATTGAAAGCACAAAGAATGATCTTTTAAAGAACAAGACACAAATGCTGATGTATAACATGCTCATCAAGTAAAAAATTAAGCAGCCAATGATGAGGGGACAAATGGTGAGAGTTACCAACAACTTACTCAAGGAGCAATTCTTCGAGATCCTTAAAAGAGCTTGCCAACAGTTGTATTTTGATTTTGGCCTTGAGTTGAAAGAAGTGGAGCCCAATGGAAAATACTTCAAGATTGGCAGCAAGCTACATTTCGATATCAATGGGAGCAACCTCCTCCAGTTGAGTAACCCCACCATGGTGATTCTGATTCCTTTCTTGAGCGTCATCTATTTATATGGCTACAGCACCCATGACAGGAAAATCCGGCACTACTTGAATCACATAGGCATCAACGATAGAATCCCATACATCATCTTTGGGGATGCCAGGAATCTCCTCACCCAAGGTCTAGTTCAGGAAAAGTACCTGGAGTACCGCCAGGTCCCTGGCAGTGATCTATGAGTTCCTGTGGGGTTAGAGAGCCTATTCTGAAAACTGCAAGGAGGAAGTCCTGGACTTTCTGATCCAGTACCATGAGTCCATCATTGAGAACTATGAATTCCCTCATGAAGATGTCTCCTGGGAGGAGGATGACAAAGTTCAAGCTGAGAATGCAGCCAAGGGTGTCACAAGACACAAGGCCAAGGGACAGACTAAGGACAAGTCTTGCTGCCCTAAGCTCACATGAGATCTCTGTTGACCTTTAATTTTGTATGCATTTAACTGAATTTCTCTTTTGTTCACATTTCTTTCCTTGTGAAACTTTATATATTTTTTCATTTCTTTCTGAAGTGTAGTATGTTCACTTTCATTGTAAATTTTATTCAGAACACCAAAATGAATCTATTTCACAGATTCTACATATTTCTGCCTTGAAAATTCCTTTGCCAAACAATATATGTATCTTACAATTAAAATAACCATCACTCAAGTTCTCAAGAAAAATATCTTGTGCATTAGCTGTGGCCAAGTTATCAACTAGGGTTTCCCACACCCTGTGTAAAATCATGAGTAAAGCTCCAGCCTCAAAATGTCTCTAGGCCTCTTAGTATTTCCAAGCAGAATGGACCATGAACATTAAAATACTGATGCAAGATGGGAGTCCTTTCTAGTTCAAACTTCCAAACCCTTCCAGTTTCCTTCCACTAACTGAATAGAAACCCATGAGAATCACACAATCAGGTATATTGCAGCATGGACTCGGCTGGAGGTACAAATTTATTGTATTAATTTCATTACTACGACAAAATACTTCATAAAATTAGTTTAAGGGAGGAAGATTTGATTCTTTAAGCTTACAATTCTAGTTTATAGTCAAAATGGCAAGGAAGTCAGTACCACAGTACCCAATCATGTTCACTTCATCAGTGACAAAGCAGAACAGGAAATGATATTAGTCTTCACATACCTCTTTACTTTGGCACAGTCCAGAACCCTGGCATGTGAAAAAGGGATGACCATAGTTAATGTGGGTCTGTTACACTAGAATTGACCTAATGAAGATAATCCCTCACAGAGTTGTCCAGAAGTTCATGTCTTCTACATCAGAAACAAATGATGATCACTGGTCCTGTCAACTTTATAATCCATATAAAAGAAGGCATATTCAAAATAAATGCAAAACTCTCATGATAATCCCCCTTTGTAGTTAGTTTGTGGTTAAACATATCCTGTAAAATGTCCTGGAAGTGGAGGAAGTGAGCCAAACTGGTTTGAATCAATGTAAGGTATATGTATACTATGGAAAACTGTGTCCTTATAGTCGCATTTTGTTGAAAATAACCCTATTTATCAATTATGTCTTCTCAAGATTGGATATAAACATTTTGTGACCTATTGTTTGTCTTGGATGTGGATTGGAATAGCATTCTGGTCAAAACTGACCTTGAAATCATGGTGAGCATACTACTTCACTTTTCCATTTTCTGGGATTCAAGGAAGAACTTCCATTTCCATTTAGATATGCATATTTAAAACCATGGGATATATGATAAACATATATGCACAGGCTCAAGGTTACATCTGACAATCAAAACAAACTCCACACATGTACCTAACATCAGCTCTTTCACCTTTGTAACCCAGAGAACCAATGCAGGAATCTTCTGAAATCTCTTTATAAAACTGCTCTAAAGCAGTAGTTCCAGTTTCAAGTAAAATTATTTTCTTTATTGCTATTTGTGTATGTCTGCTTCTTGAATCCTGTCAACAAGATACTGAGATTTTTGGAAGGAAGTACCAGAGGCATATACTACCACAATGACCATTGAAAGCTGGTAGGCCTCATGTCAGCAGAGGCGTGACTAACTTGTGTGCCAGAAACCTGATAGGATGCATGCCGCCCATAACACTGGGATATACTGACTCCATGCAGGAACACCAATCTATCAGAGGTTCTAAACATAAACATGTAGTCTGAAGTCCAGACATATCATCAGGTAGTACAAGGGGTAATTACAAAGTCACTGATATCTGTGTACTTAAGCCATGCATGGTGGTGCACAGCTTTAATCCAAGGACTTTCCAGGGAGAGTTAAGAGGATTGCTGAGAGTTCAAGGCCAGCCTGAAACTACATAGTGACTTCCAGGTTAGCCTGGGCTAGAGTGAGGAGATCCTACCTTTATATATCAAATAAATAAATAAGTAAAATGAACTCTGTAGACTTGTGAAGGTAAAGTTATGCTGTCAAATTGATGTGATTAGGAATTCAGAGACATTACTCTTGTTTGTAATCTTATTTTTCTTTCTAGAAGAATTAACTGTAGGAGGAAGTCCTTCCTCCAGAGTGAGCCTTTCCCCCAGAGTGGGCAGCCCTCAAGGTGGTGACTTTCTGTAAGGAAGCCCTGGGAGGAAAGAGCACGTTCCTCCAACCTGGCTGTTTGTGCTGCTTACTTAATGGTGCCTTTAGTAGCATGTGCATTTTTCTAGTTCACATAACCTTTGGGGTATTGGTTGCAAGTTTCCTCAGCCTTCCAACATGGACTGGACAACAGTAGCTCTCTAGGAAGCATGCAGGCCTTCAGTGCAAGATTGAGACTACTGAGGCATCCTCCCACATGCTCTGCACAATGACTTTGACCCTTGATCTCAAGCCTTCAGGCTGCTATGGTATACTCTCATGACCCTGTCAAAAAAAACCCTTTTTAATACAATTCATTCTATCAGTCCTGTTGCTCCAGCAGACCCAGAATACTATAGGAATATTGGTGGTGGCTTGAAGGTGTAATGTCACCCACAGCCTTATGGGTTTATGATTAAGTCTCTTCCTTTATCCACACCTGGCAGACCTTTTGGAACTTGAAATTTGCTGGAGAAAGTGTGTCACTTGGGACATACCTTGGGCTGAATTAGTCAAGCTTCATTGAATACAGGTATCTCACTCTTGCAGTGCCCTCCGAGCTACTGTGTTACATAAAACAAGGTCAGTTTTGGCCAGAATGCTATCCCACCAACATCAAAAATAAACAAAAGGTCATGAAATGTTTGTATCCAGTCCTGAAAAGACATAATTTATAAACAGGGTCATGTCAATCAAATGCCACTCTGAGCATATAAGTTTTCCATAGTATAATTTTCCTTAAATTTATTCAAACTAGATTGGCTCACTTCTGCCACTTCCAGTATATTTTGCATCATATATTTAACCACAAAGCTGTGACTCTCTCGCTGCCTGATTTACCATGGTTTCCCTGCCCTGGTGAAACTTCCACAATAAAATATAAGTCAAGCTATATCCCCACCTCCCCTCAAGTGTTTAATCTCGAACACTTGAATATATAATAGACATTTTATATTCAAATCACAACAATCCACCTAGGGCATCCACAGACACATAGTTCAAAGGGCATTCAGCCTATCTAAAATAGTCCCCATAGTCTCTACAAATGTCATTACTATTCAAAACTCTGTCTTTTCTGAACATCAGGAAAGTCTCTTAATTTCAAATATTGCATAATCATGACCCAAGCTACACACAATGCCACAGAGTATATGTTCTCATTACAAAGAGATGACATCATAAGGAAAGACTGAACAAGAGCAAGATAACCTGGCATGGCAAACATCAAATCCTGAAGCTCCATGTCCAGAGTAAAGGATATGAAGTTCTCTGGGCTCCAGTCCATCCCTCTACTCTACTGTTGGAATTCGGAAGTATCTTCCCAAGCAAGAGTCAGCAGCTTTCCATAGTGACAGTAACATAGTCCTGGCATCTCCAAAATCTTAGAGTTTCCAAGGTAACCTATCTTTTATCTTTAAAGGTCCAGATATCAGCTTCATATGGACAGCATGCCTTGTATCACCTTCAGGTTCAAGAGTACTTCTTGGCCCTATTTCATAATTTCTTCATGCTTCCAAAATCAATGCCAGGTGTTTTTTGCCACTGTGGTAGGTTGAATGTATGCCCCCCATGAATCAGGCACAGACTCACTTGTGCTTTTGGCAGTATTTTCAAAAACATTTAAATGCAGAAAGTTGACATTCATTCCCTTGTAGTCACAGTCCTGTGCTGGCTTGATTTCTGGGGGCTGATCCAGTATAGGAAGGCACTTCTCACCAGCAAGGGCTTTACCCTTCACATACCTGAATGTGGGGGGGAAGCTCAGGGAGAACATGTAGAAGAATGGGGTAAGGAACATGTAATGGAAAAAAAAAAACTCTACAAGGAAAATAAGATATTTGATCAAACTCAACACGTTGTGAGAACATTGCCTTTAATCAACATTTCACTCCTTTTCATTGATACCCACACAATCCGTGCTCTAACCATCACCACACACCTGTTCTGATGATCCCCAATGTCCTCCTAAGGTCCAGTCACATTCACTGTCTTCTCATATTTCAGTCGTGTCCCCTTCACTCAGAGCCACTACATGCTGCTCTGCTTTCCATAAGAATATTTCCACATACTACTGAGGAGAAAGCCTTTCAGTAACTTCAGCCCATTTCCCTTCCCCCAAAAAGAGTGCCTAGAATTCAGCAGTTTTTTCAGCCTTGGGGATTGCATAAACTTCAGTTGTTCTTCATATTCATTTGGTCAATTTTGTGTAAATCTTCCTATCACAACCTTCTACTTGCTGGTCTTTTTTTAAAGGAAATATATATATATAATTCTTAAGTATTTATTTGAGAGAGGGATAGAGAGAGAGAGAGAGAGAGAGAGAGAGAGAGAGAGAGAGAGAGAGAGAGAGAGAGAGTAAGGAAGTGAGGAAGTGGCAGAAAGAATATGGGCATGTCAGAGTCTTCAGGTACTGCAAAGGAACTCCACATGCACATGGCAACCTGTGCATCTGGCTTATGTGGGTCCTGGGGAATAGAACCTAGGTTCTTTGGCTTGGCAGGTAAGCATCTTCACAGTCAAACCATTTCTCAAGCAACACACTGGTCTTATGTGTCACTTTAAGGATATCTCCCTTTAGAGGTAAATAAGGAAGTGATGGAAAGTCTGGAGAAATGACTCAGCATTTCAGAGTATTTGCTATGCAATGGTAAGATCCTGGTTTCCCTAAATAGAAACAGCTTTGAATCTAGTTGTATCAGTCAATTTCTCTTTCTTGGAACAATATAACCTAACAGAGGCAGTTTAAAGTAGGAAAGGTTTATTTTCAGCTAACAGGGTAAAGAGAAAATATGTCATAACAGGGAAGATCTGATAGTAGCTGAACTTCAATGTCACATCATGACAGCAGCATGGAGTAACTAAAATGATTCACAGGAGGCTAAGACTCAGAACTTCAATGCTGGACCCTGGTGCCATACCTTCTACAGTAAGGCTATGCTCTTACCTCATAAAAGTTCCACAACCTTCTCCAACAGCACCAACTGGGGATTAACGATTGAAGCACATTAATGTATGGGGGCATCTTAAATCCAAACTACTATACTGAGCATGGTCAGAAAGTCCTGTCATGCCAGTGCTGATTTGGGTTGAGATATGAGAAACATTGTGGTTCCCTGCTCAGCCAGTCTAACCAAAAATCAGTGAGATCTATGGTCAGGGAGAGACCCAGTCTCAGAGTACTAAGGATGAAAGAGCAAAAGAAGACCTGTCTCTTCCTTTGGCCTCTGCATGAGTGCACAGGGAACAGGCATCTCCCTACACATATGAATGAACCTATTTGCATGTACCCACCCCCCCACACACACAGGTGGACAAAGAATAATGAAACTTAAGGCTCTTTTATCTTCTAGGGTTGAATATGCCTTAGAATTGGTAAATATGTCTAAATATTTCTAAACGTCCAACTTCAGGAGAGTGCCATGTCCATAAAAGGCCCTGTTTGTTCTTCCAACATCAATATCACACACCACAGTTAAGGGGATCTACTCTCTTAACCCAATAGTCTGTCCACACAATGTCCAACCTCCAGAGAAAATCAGAGGGTACCTCATTTTGGTAACACCTCCTTGAGCCTTTTTAGAATCCCAAGCTATTACACCATGTAGATGCAAATTCTTCCTTTTAATTTCAGAGCCCTGATCAAACATTTTAAGCTGACATTGTCCTTTTCTATTAATGCATATTCACTGTGTTGTTATTATTGTGAAAGTTTTATGTGTATAGAATATTCTTTGATCTGGCTTATACTCATTGCCTTATGTTTTACCTCCATTTCATCTTCAGTTTCATCTCTTTCTTTTCACCCCAATATTTCTAGTAGTATCATAGGATTTATATATAGTTCTTATTGCATTCATATACATTTCTACATAGGTTTGCAATGCAATTTAGGTAGGTTAATATGTAGGTAGATATTCAGAGCCCATATTCACATTATGGGCTCTAGAAAATCATGTAGTCCAGGATGACCTTGATACTGTCATTCATCTGCCTCCAACTCACAGGGCCATGTTGACAGTTGTATGCCATATTGTGTACTTTTGCTTTGCTGAGTATGGAATCCTGGTTTTCATGCATGCTATGAGAGTGTCTTATAAAATAACATATCTCCCAGCCGTCCCTTCTGTTTTTTTTGGCTTGCTTGTCTGCTTTCTTAGTTCATTTTGAATTTTGTAGTGACATTGTATTGAGATCACTATGACCTGAAAATTCGAGTGAACCTCCTGTTTGTGACTAGGACCCTGAAATGTTTGAAATTATTATCAGGGTACAATGGTAGTCTATTTGTGAAATATATTTTTGTTGGGGAGATTTTTGATAACTGCTTGGATCTCCATACTGGTTATAGGTCTATTTAAGTGATTAATCTCAACTTTATTTAGTTTAGGTAGGCCATAGCAATCAAGGAAATCATCTATTTTTTCAGATTTTCATATTTAGTTCAGTATATGTTTTCATAGTGTGTCCCTATGATTTTTTGAATATCTCTGGTATCTGTTGTGATTTTGCCTTTTACATCTCTAATTTTATTAATTTGTGTCTTTTCTCTATTTCTTTTGGTCAGATTTGCTAAGGGTTTATCTATCTTGTTTATCCTTTCAAAGAACCAACTCTTTGTTTCTTTGATTCTTTGGATTGTTTTTTTTTTTTTGTTTGTTTGTTTGTTTTGTTTTGTTTTGTT